>NC_060068.1:53022184-53325214 GCF_922984935.1 Meles meles | reverse complement strand
ACATTTAGGCTCCCACATATTTAACTTGTATTCATCCTTCAAATCTCAGCTCAGATGTCACTTCCTTGGGGAAATTTCTTTGCATCACACAGAACAGAGGAGAACTCTTCCAAATAAGCACATGGCACTAATAAGCACTAAATAAGCACATGAGCTCCTTCTCTTCGTACTGCCTTTGTCCTGATTTAAATTGTGTATCTGTGTGGCATTTTGTCTGCTTCCTCTTCTAGTCCGGTTGTTCAGGATGACCTCTTCGAAGCTTAGCACTCTGCACAGCACAGAGTAGACTCTCTGTTAATATGTATGGAATGAACGAATGAAAATACTGTACTGGTACTTTACACTGTGTTTTCCCATGTGGTTTCTATGAGGAACCAGATTTCAGAGTTATACAAAGGCAGTGGGGGTAAGAGGGTAGAAGTCAAGTGCCTCTCATAGATTTGGAAATGAAAGATTTTCCTTGGAAGTTTTTTTTTTTTTTAAAGATTTTATTTATTTATTTGACAGAGAAAGAGATCACAAGTAGGCAGAGAGGCAGGCAGAGAGAGAGGAGGAAGCAGGCTCCCTGCGGAGCAGAGAGCCCGATGCGGGGCTCGATCCCAGGACCCTGAGATCATGACCCGAGCCGAAGGCAGCGGCTTAATCCACTGAGCCACCCAGGTGCCCCTCCCTTGGAAGTTTTAAGCAGAGAAACTGCACCCAACAAACCGCCATCAAAAATATATGAAACCAACCTTAAAAGAGACTTTGCAACCTAGAGCCAGACCTAACTTAAGGTCTCCCCATTTCTAAAGAAGGAAAGTACCAACCTCCAAGGGAACCAGACAAAGATGTATAAAGAAAGTGACATATACTGAGTCACATTCCCAGTTCTAATCCCCAAGGAGTGGTGGGGGTGGGGTGTGACTTATAAATCCAAATTATAAATGGCTCTCCCACCTGTCTCAGCATACCACCGTTTAGCCCACATCGTGCCCTCCTCGTTCTGAGCCACCAAACAAACTTAAAAGTTTGTCTCCTATGTAGCTTGACATTCATTCATTCATAAATTTATTAAGCATCTAATAATGAGCTATGCCTTGAGGATACAGTGGTTAGCAAGACAGAGCTGGTCCCTCCCCTCATAGAGCTTAAAATACAGTCTTTTCAAGTGACAAGAAAGCAATGAAAGTATTGGGTCCTAGAGCAGATGAATACCGCCTGTTTGCCTAACATTCTTTCTTTGGAGAATCTCGCCTTTCTCATCCTTCTGGTCCTGATGAAGCTATCACTATCATGTAGCAGATAGCATGCCGCACCAACACTACACCCCCATCACTATTATGGGGTCAATCAAGCAATCAGGTTCTTGCTAGATTTATAAATGAAGCTGGGATTGAGAAAGGTTTCTTTGGGGGTTTTAAATTCTGTAGGTACAGGTTCAGGGCTGACAGCAACCATCTTTCCTACTCAGGGAAACAGGATTCCCAAGCTTCAACAAATAAAAATACAGTGGCATCAAACTGGACATTTTTCTGAGAATCCAGGGTAGAGCAGAAACAGAGAGACCATCAGAAAGCCTCACGTAAAAGATGGAGTCTGTTCTCGGACAGTTGCTACTATCATTAAGCACATTGTATTTATATTAGGTAAGTTCTAGAACTCAGGATTTCAGGATTACTATTTACTTTCTTATTTTTAAGTATTTTTTTCTGTCCTTAGTGCCATCTGACTTTGAAGCCCAACACTGTGCAGCTTCAGACGGAGGAAATGGTCACGGAGATGCCTAATATCGATAAAGGATCCTTCTCCCAGGATTTTAGTTTTAGAAGCATCCACAAAACAAGAAGGGAGATTTGAAATATCATCCTTATTCCTTGATGTCATAAGTCAAAAAACAAGCCCTCTGCAGCCCGAGGGCAAGTGTGTTGCTGGTTCCTGTGCAGGTGCATTATGGCTTAAGGAATAACAAAAAATTTTGAATTACTAAATAACTTAGACTGAAAAAAACAAGAAGGGAAGAAAGATGCATGAGCTTAGGGAAAGGATTTTATAATGTACCCCAGTCGACTCAATGATAAATGTACATAATTAATCATAGACACCATTTTGGCAAATGATATTTTTAAATGATAGAGGCAATTATCTGTACAATTACATATGCACAGGAATGCATTATTTTCTGACTTTCAACAAGCAGCTTACCTTACAGAATAAGTAAGGAAGAGTCTTACTCACCTAATTTAGCATCCTAATTTGTAACCTCAATTTAAAGAGGACTTTTTTTGGTGGTTAGAGGAGGTTCAGAAGAGGAATATAATGATGGTAACATCTTGGTTCCGCTACTAATATCTTTGTGGGACTGTTTAATCACTAAGGTTTCAAACCACAAAATGCAAATTATGTGCTCTCTCTCCTGCAATCTTTAAAGGAATACAAAATAATTTTCTAAATTCCTTTCCAATAAATGTTCTCAAAACAAATTGAAAACCTTGTGAAAATGAAAGAATATTTGCCGCTCTCTACTAGACCACTCTGTCTAGTGAAATCAGAGAGAAAATGTCAACAACTACCATAAGCGATGATCTTTTTTCTAACTTGATAGAATAAACACAGACTCTGCTATTTCCTTAGCCTGATGGTCTTATCTTAAAAAGGCAGTATGGGATGGTGAAGGATTCGGTCTGGACTCAGACAAACGTAGTTACAAATCTGGCTCTGCAATTCACTATGATTATAACCTTGAGAAAATTACTAAACATCACTAAGCCTCAATTTCTTTGTAAAAGTGAGTCTGATCACTACAATCTCAATAAAATATGCGCTGGGCAGTACACGAGATAATGTGCATCTTGTAACTGGTCTAATGTCAGGGACTCAACACGTGTTCAGCTCTGTAGGTGTTATTAATGTTAAGTCCTCCCCCTCAATGAAGTTCCTTAGTATCTTATCCTTTTAAATAAATCATAATGTCATCCTATCATTCACTCATTCTACCATGTGTACTGAGTGCTCTGCATACATACAAGATATCAGTATATAAATAAAAGACATTTGGGATGTAAATAGGAAAAAGGTAGATTATTCAGAAAATGGCTAAGAGTGACTGGTTAGTAATTTCTATCTCTAGCTTTGATGATCAAAGACTGTGTTGTCCAGTACAATAACCATTAGCCACATGGGGCTATTGAGCACTTAAAATGTGCTATTTTAAGTTGAGATACATTAATATGTGAAACATACTCCTGATCTTGAAAGCTCAGTAGAAAGAAAAGAGTGCAAACTATCTCATTAAAATTTTTTTGTATGGATTACCCATTGAAATGATATTTTATATCTATTAGGTTATACAAAATACATTATTAAAATGAATTTTATCTGTTTCTCTTTATTTTTTTAATGTAGCTACTAGGAAATTCAATTTTCGTTGCTCACATTTGTGGATAGCATTATGTTTTATACTGGGCAGCCCTGGTCTAAATATTTACAATAGAAAGGAAGGAAGGAAGAAAGGGAGAAAAGGAGGGAGTGATGGTGAGGGGGAGGGACAGAGGAAAGAAGGAAGAAAGGAAAAAAAAACTTTCAAGAACTAGAAGATAATAAGCCTTAGGGGTACCTGGATGGTCCAGGTGGTTGAGCATCTGACTCTTGATTTCTGTTCAGGTCATGATCTCAGGGTCCTGAGATGGAGCCCCGGGGGGTGGGGGGGTGGGGGTAGTGGGGGGTGGGATTCTGCACGCTCAACCCCAGAGTCTGCTGGAGATTCTCTCTCCTTCTCCCTCCACTTCTCCCTCCAGTCATGCTCTTGCTCTCTTTTTATCTGTCTCAAAGAAATGTCTGGGTGGCTCAGAGGGTTAAGCCTCTGCCTTCCGCTCAGGTCATGATCTCAGGGTCCTGGGATTGAGCCCCACATTAGGCTCTCTGCTCAGCAGGGAGCCTACTTCCCCCGACCTCTCTCTCTGTCTGCCTCTCTGCCTACTGGTGATTTCTGTCAAATTAATAAAATCTTTAAAAAAAAAGAATTTCTTTTCTTTTTTTTTTTTTTAAGATATAAGCATTTAAAGATATTATAGTGGAAAAGTCCTTTTTATGCATAACACCAGTGACAGAAAGTCTAAGAGCCTGGGATTCTGTATTTAGAGCACAGTGCCTGGCACTTAGCAAATGCTCAGTGCCAGCTTGTATTATTTATAAGTTCAATGATTGCCTCTTTCATTTTAGGCCACATACTAGGTGCTAGAGTTACAATGATAAACAAAGTAATCCAGTGTAATGAGGAGTATGCAGACTAATATGAAATAGCAGCAAGGAAAATGTTGCAAACTTTTATATTTTGTATTTATGTTATTCTTATGGAACTGTAAGATATTATATTTTAATTTTCTTTCAAAAAATGTGTGCATACTTTCCCACATCTGACCCTTATTAAAATAAGAAAAAATAATTTCTGTTTTGCTATTGTGAAAATTAACAGGAGTGGGATAGTCAAAGTCATTTTTCATCCCTTTGGTGAAAATTTCATTTTTAATATACTGGAAATGTGTTCAGTAACAAAAATTAATTTCAAAGCATTCCACTGGCACGTATTTCTAGATCCTACATATCATTCTTGCACAAAATGATTCCTGAATTCTTCCACAATATTTCATGACACCTATCTATGGCTCTCCTGTAATTACACTTGTACATATGCATATATATATATATATATTCGTCTGCATACAAAGATGCAGAGCAAATAAGTTCAATTTTGAGCAGTCCCAGCATTTCCCCCCCCCCCCTCTTCTTCCACCCCCAGGCTCTAAGAGGAAGGAGTCTGGCTGCTCAGACAGCTTCAGGCCTGGCCTTTTGTCGTGCTGATTAGAATCTGAGCTGAGCTGCAGCATTTACATCTTAAAGGAAAAGGAGCCCCAGCCCCAGAAACGGATCCCAGAAAGGAGGAGGAGAGAGAAGAAAAGGCTTCCAAGAGGGAGTTGGGAAGCAGAGTGAGGAGAGCGAGAGCGCCAGAAAGGAAATAGGGAACGGTTACCTTGGTGAACCGCGCTAGGTATTGAGATGTGAGATGAAATTGAAATCCTGGACTATTGATAAAGGATGCGGTACAGAGATTCTGAGAGCGAAGACAGAGGAAGGCGGACTGAAGCCTGACTGAGGGTTATATAATCCCTCCGTGATTTTCTGAGAGGCTGAAATGAGGATTTAAAATGCTTTTCATTAATTCTTGCCTACCGTGGTGTTTCTCCTGGCTGTGTCACCACTGACACCATGGTGAGGGCAGTTCTGGGAAGTTAATTCAACAAAGAGGCCTAACTTAGACGAATCTGGTTCTAAAGCCCCAGCAGCCACCAAAGCAGCCCAAACCTAAGGCCGGAAAGGCCTCCCAGTTGGGAAATCAAAACGCTAAGGACAACCAATCACGAACAGCCAACCAGGCGAAGAATTTCCTTTCTTTGCTTCTGCGATTTCTTTATAGAAGTCTTTTCCGCGGGCTCCGGAACCAGAGCCTGAGCGCTCCGAACCAATTCTGGCTTGGTCCTGCCTCTCCCCCATCGATTTATACTCAAACGCTTCTTGGAAAAAAAAAAAAAAAAATTATGTGCCTCAGTTTACCTTTTAACAGCTCAAAGCAGCTCAGCTCCCTCGGGGCTCCATGAGTTACTTCACTGTCTGGACAGTGAATTCTGTGGGTCCCTCTGGGGCACAGCCACAACCATGGCACCTTTTAGCACCCTGACCCAACCTCTGCTCCAGAAATATGGGAGAAATGAGAAATCTTTGTGGTCTGAGGGTAGATTCCATGTTGCCATTTCCAAACACTTAATAGGCATGGCCACCAATGTAATAGATGTGCCTTTGTGGCTCTAGATAGTGATAAAGCACTAGTCCAAACACAACTTCCTCGGTCTTCAGTTGGGTGATGCCAAGAGCTGTCATACCCCTGGTTAAGGGGTTTTGTTCAGGTTTTGTTCTGTTTCATTTTTTTTTTTTTAATATTCAATTGTTCGTGGCAAGAAATACATTCTCAGCTTAAATACACAAGTTCACTTTACTTCAGCCCCTACCTCCTCCAGCCCCAAAACTGGGTCTGGGAGGTGGGGGTGGGGTAGTTGTAGGGTGTGTTCACCATCTTGTGTGCATAGGCTAACACTGGGGAGAGGGAAGACCAGGCTACTGTCACCTAGAAGCCCTGGAGAAACTGTCACGTTCTGGTTAGCTTGCAGATTGGAACCACCAGGCAGTTTAAAAACAAACAAACAAACAAACAAACACCAAACAACAACAAGAACAACAAAACCTTTTTTAAGTCCCAATCCAGAATAAGTAAAAGTGAATTCCTGGGCATCTGTAATTTTTTAAAGTCCCTAGGTGATTCCGAGCTTGGTGAGAGATGAGAAGCACTCTCTCCGTCATCCTAACTGAGCTGGAGTCTCCACTTTCTGCATCATAACACAATAGGTTCAGTCTGAGGCCTCCAGGCCTCTAGGAGGTAGTCAGTAGCCTGTTGCCCTTAAGTTCAAAGTGAGGTTCTTTACTGTGTCTTTAACTCGAGACCTGATGCACATTTGCTGGCCAGTCACAGGTCCTGCCTGGATCTTGGAAAAATTACTAATAATTTCTTCTTTCATTCCTGGAAGAGTACAGATTTGGATGTTAATGATATGGTCTCTCCACATATATTAAACAGGGAAAGCCCAGGCTAGCCTAGTGGAGTATTTTCTGAGATTCCTTCCAGCAACAATTTTAATATTCTTGTACTTTCTTCCTTCCTCAAACATCTTTCTTTCTAGTCCTTTTTTCTCTTGTATCAGATAAGGCTTAAACACCCTCCAAACAGTCCATTTCCTCATTCTCCTGCCTCCCCACCCCCATATCCCCAAGAATTTTTTCCCTTTGCCTCCACATTTGTAGACCACAGCTGGAGGCTGCAGCTTCAAGATTTTATCTTGTTTGTCTCATTCAGGGGCAGGGAGAGAGGGAAGTAACCTAAAGTTCTGTGTGGTCAGACCACCCCTTGCTTTAACTCCAGACCTTGGATGACTAGAAAAAAGTTTTATCAAACGCCACATTCACAAGGAGCCTCAAAGACACGTGGACCTCAGACTACTACAGATTAAGAACAAGGAGCTCCATGGGTCTTCTAGATTTGTCCAAATCACAGACTTTGCCCAGAGGAAAGCAGAGGCCAGAAACTGCCATCTACATCTTCCCTATCCTGACCTTTCTTCTGGCTTGACCCCTCCCCTGTGGACCCTAATGTTGTATCTGACACTCCTGTTTTCTACTGGCTTTGCCTTTCCATCTACCTTTGCCTTGTATCATAATTCCAACACATTATCATCCTCCCTCCTTGAACTGACTCCTGGAACTCTTCCTGGATTCCATTTCTAATTCTGATGATTCCTCAAGAACATAGGCCAGGACTAGAAGCTACCACTTGGGCAAAGATGATACATGGGCCAATTCAGTGGCAGAGAGCCTCTGACATGGCCATTGATTTTTCCTCATGTTTACTACCTGACCTGCCTTCTTCTCACCAAAGCTCAGAAGATCTCTGTTCAGTGCTGTTTTGAGGAAGTGAATCTGTTTTAACTTTCCAGTATAGTTCTTTTCCTGACCTCTCCCTCCCTCTGCATTCACTCAAGCTTCCCATTCCCCTCATCACCTTTCCTACCAACCTTCCAAATTGCCTCAGCTCTCCATCTTTCTTCAAATGTGAGTTGTTGGGCACCTGGGTGGCTCAGTGGGTTAAAGCCTCTGTCTTCAGCTCAGGTCATGATCCCAGGGTCCTGGGATTGAGCCCCACATCAGGCTCTCTGCTCAGCAGGGAGCCTGCTTCCCTTCCTCTCTCTCTGCCTGCCTCTCTGCCTACTTGTGATCTCTGTCTGTCAAATAAATAAATAAAATCTTTAAAAAAAAAATATGAGTTGTTAAATTGGGTTATGAGCCAAAGATTGGGTTCTACTAACTACCAAACATTTGCACTTGGAAAACTTGGTTGTAATGGAGCAGGGGTTGCAAATCCAAAGACTGCTGAAGACAGGCTGGCAGGGTGACTGAGTGAAGCAGACTTGGGGGTGGGGGGATAGGTAGGCTGGTGTGCACCTGCCCATGGCAAATGTGTCCAGCTGCTCTTGTCTTGCAGGGAACTGCTGCCATGGAGGAATACTGCTCCTAAATGCCAGATCTTTCCATTTTTCAAGAAAAAAAGAGATATTCAATTCTTGTGACCAATCTCTTACTTTTTTAAATATTGGCAAATAATTTTTAAAAATTTAAGCTCTCTCCTGGCTAAACGAAATGCATCTGTGCCTAGGATCTGTTTCTCTGGCTGCTGGTTGACTATGGCTTTTCTAGAGTATTCTCAGGTATTCTTATGCAGAATGCGATTTTAAGATGGAAAAATCGTTTGAGGCAACCCGACATGAAATCAAGGGGTGTGAAATTGAAAAGGATATCCTGGAAATCTATCGGTGCTAGTGTTTATACATAAAAACAACAGTAGAAACAACAGGAATTCCTATTAAGTGACAAATGGCCACTTAAGGACATCTTTTAATGAAAGGAGATTTTAAACATTCTGTAAGAGGTCCACTGTGCACGCTTTTGTGCCTGAACACTTCATTTTTCATAAACAAAAAGCCTCTAATTGTCTTCCATTTTAAAACATCTTCGTCAGCAAAGATATTAAGGAGGTAGTTAGAGGGGAAAATAATGACACTATAAAAGTCGGCAGTGGAATCAGTTAATCTCTTATCCCTTATGACAGTTTACATTTTGAGTGACAACTAAGGTTTTCTACTTTACAAACATGGTAGCTTTTTTTCCTGGGCAAGGTAATAAAAAAAAAAACCCACAAAACATTATTTTCCACTATTACTGGGCATTAACTTGAAAAAAATCAGGACGCAATGCCTTGCTATTTCAACAAATGCAATACTTTGAAATGTAAAAATGGCTGAATGACTAAACCTCTAGAGCATGAACTCAGTACTACTGAGTTTTAGGAAGGCTGTCCTGTGTACCCCAGACTGCTTAGCAGCATCCCCGGCCCCTCTCTACTAGAGGCCAGCAGTACCCTCCTCTGTCTCTGTTTGGAACAACTGGAAAGTATCTCCAGACATTGTCAAATATCTCCTGGGGGCCAAATTTGCCCCTTGTTAAGAACCATTGCTCTAGAGGAAATTCTGTGTATCACAACTTGGATTTTGATTCTTCCAAAAAAGTCTTAAAATGGCACTTAACACAAAGGAAAAGATATTGGAAAAAGCATCACTCCTGACTTCATTTAAGTCCTCAGGGTACTGTGGGGACTGCGGAGGGACGTCTTTGAGGCAAAAGCCATGAATCTATACTGACAAGAAAGTGGCCATGGTGGGGGGGGGGGGGGAGGGTGGTGTGGTGGGGGTGGCGATGGGGTTGACCCAAATATGAAATCCATTCCTTTCCTTGACAATGATGCATCAACAAGCAGGAACCTAATAGAGATCTATCAGGCCAGGCAGCAACATCCAGTAGATTTCAAACTAAAGATGGGAAACTCCAGCCTTCCTCTGGCTAAGTCTGAGGTGAAATTTCAACATACTGAAAGATGAGTTGATACTGAATGGTTAGACATTTAATAGGGAATTCTTCTTTTTTTTTTTTTTTTTTTTTTGTTTCCATTTTGGAAAGAAAACATTTTTCCAGAAAAACATGAAAGGTTATAATAGTGGTTTGAAATCAGTAACTTTCAATTTTTCTTTGTGGTTATGGAAGAAGTCATCGATTCCATTTCTCAATAGAACCTCATAAACACAATAGGCCAAATGCCAGAACAGAAATTAAATGGCTATGTGACCCTCAAGGGAAGACATACTTTAACCATGAAGTAGTCACACCAAACCTTGAGAACAGTACACGAAAGAGAATGAGCTAGACTATGTGGTGTTCACATTTGCTGTTTTGACAGCACTGTTTTTCAAAATAACTACAATTTTCAAAGAAAAGACTACTTAATTCTTACTATATTGCTTTTCCATCTGGTAGGAACTATAAAGAATAAGTTCACTAAGTTTTTGGTTGAGTTTATTTGTTTCACCAGCTAAATATTTCAAAATGGTATCTTCTAGCCTTCTTTATATATATATATATATATTTTAAAGATTTTATTTATTTGACAGACAGAGTATCACAAGTAGGCAGAGAAGCAGGCAGAGAAAGAGGAAGGGAAGCAGCCTGAGCAGAGAGCCGGATAACAGGGCTCAATCCCAGGATCCTGGGATCATGACCTGAGCTGAAGGCAGAGGCTTTAACCCACTGAGCCACCCAGGCACCCCTCTTTTTATATTTTGTTAACATAAAATCTGTTTTGATGACGCTGCAATGGTGGACACGTGTCATTTTGCTAAAACCTGTCAAAGGTACAATATGAAGAACGAATACTAATGTCAGCTATAGATCTCATCTAACAATAATGTATCAGTATTGACTCATCGATTGTAAAATAGGTATCACACCAATGCAAGATGTTAATAATAGGGGAATCTGGGTTGGGTACATAGAGGTGTGTGGGTAGAGGGGGGTATATGGGAACTTGCTGCTAGCTTTTCCTATAAAACTTAAACTGCTCTAAAAAAATTAAGTCTATTAAATATTAAAAGTTTGTTTTGTAAATTTTATAATAAAAAGTCCAACAATGTTAAAATTCTTTAAGTGTCTTTTAACTAAAGGCCTTTTGAAAACTGATCCATGCCCTGTTTATTCACTGCTCGAAGATGATTGTTCAAAATGAAGTAGAGAGAGGACAAGAATTTCTTCCCTGTCCAAGCCTGCCACACCACAGAGTGCTCTCATTCAAACTCGTGGAAAATACTCTTTAAGCATTGTGAATAGTGGGCCTCAAATTGCATTATATTTATGCATTTTCTTCATCTCAGCAATTTCATATGCTTTTATGTTTTCTTCTCACAAAATCACTTCTAAAGTAAAAGTCACTCAGAATGATTTATAATGCATTTCACATGATAGGCCAAATTTGTTTCTAATTAACAGCATATAATATTGGCTAGGGGAACTATAAATAATGATGAATCAGAGAGCTTTTTCTTGGACTTTATCTATGTAATAGCAAACAAGCTGTTGTGCTAAAATATAGAGTAAATATGTTCACTCAGTGGCAATTTCTTTAGCCTTTCATAACAACTAGTGGTACCAGTTTTAATGGGAGATTTTTCAACATAGAAGCTTCTTGGATGGTTGTGAGAGGCTCTCCATGCTAACTGCACCCTTACTAGTCATAGGAGGGCTCAGACCAGGGCTTCATATTAGGTGCTTTGAGGGGACAGGGCAATCTAGAGAAAGTTTTAAGTGATCCTATATTCAGAAGATATATAGTCTGGTTGAAAGGCAAGAGCTTTCAGTGATGACAAACACTGAAAGTTACTGATTTCAAGGATACACCTAACGCAGCTAAGAGTAAGGGCCACTGAACTCGAGAGTAAGCCAGGGCAAAAAGTGCCAAATATTTAGTGTTAGGAGGCACAGAACAAGGTGGTAAACTTGCGGGCTCTGGGGGCTCTGGACTTTTAAAGACCAGGGTTCTACTCCCCAGTGTGGACCCCCAGGGCATGACTTCCCCTCTCGGGCTTTCAAATCCTGCATCTGCGGAGCAAAGCAAGGGGAGGCCAGGTCTTTCAAGAGCTAGATTCATGGTAGATATATAATGAGTCTTGGTTTTATCATCATCGTTAGGAGAAGGGATAATGGTAACAATGGTTCAGTATCCTGAAGGAGGTGAATGTTTCCAAGAAGGTGAGACATAGCCCTGTGAAAAGGAAGGAGACTGAATTTCAAGGTAAAATCTTGTATTTTCGAAGCAGTAGGAAGGAATGAGTCACATTTCGAGGTAAGACTAAGAAAGGGAAGTTCTTTGGGGGATTTATATGAAATAAAATCAATGCAGTGTTAACATCGTTTAGGAAATAATATCTGAAGGTTCAGTGGAGGAGAGCAAAAGGTAGAAAGAGAATTGTTCCGGAGTCAGAATACCTGTGTTCTAGACTAAGCTTTATCTTTAAGTCTTAATTCCTTTCCTGATAGCTCTGTGACTCCAGGCAGAGCAAATCCTGCAAGTCCCTCTGGGACTTCCGTCGTTCACCAGTGAAATTGGATGTGTGGTCTCTGAGGGTCACTCAAGACCTGTGGCAAATAAGAGTTTAAGTTCTTGGGTATAAAAGTGGCATGATTAAACCAGGAAAACAGCTGCTTCTCAAGCTCTTTGCAGAATGTATTGTAATGGGAAATAGAGGAGGACTCAGAGAAACAGTTATATTTACAAAGCTGTTCTCACAACAGGGTATCAGGAAGGACTGACTCTGTTACCTTGGTGCAGGAATGGATCTTAAGAGGCCCAGAAGTTGGGAGAATGAGCATGACATGAAAATTACTGAAACCGAGAGATGGTAATTATTTGTAGGAGAAAAGGAATATGATAAGCTTATTTTTCAAAGAAGTTAAGTGTCAGGACATGGCAGGATATCATTAATATTGACTAATGAGCAATAAATTAGATTTAGTGATTTGATATAAGAATAGATTATATTACACATGTTAATTACCACTTTATCATTTTAAAGATTTTCTAAAAGCTGATTATGAAATTCATATAAGACCACAAAGGTCCAAAGATAGCTAAGACAAATTTGAAGAAAAAAAGTGAAACAGGGATTTGCTCCACTAGCTATCACAATCAATGTACCACTATATCAACTAAAATAATGTGGTGTTAGGGGAAGATCAACCTATCAACGGATGAAAAAGAAGCCAGACCTATCAGTGAATGAAAGCACCTAATCTTATATCAGACTTCGATGCATGCAGAGGTGACCATAAAAACCACCAGGGGGGGACCTGGGTGGCTCAGTGGGTTAAGCCTCTGCCTTCGGCTCAGGTCATGATCTCAGGGTCCTGGGATCCAGCCCCACATGGGACTCTCTGCTCAGCAGGGAGCCTGCTTCCCCCTCTCTCTCTGCCTGCGTCTCTGCCTACTTGTGATCTCTGTCTCTCTGTCACATAAAATAAAATAAAATCTTAAAAAAAAAAAATCACCAGGCATTTGAAGTAGCTTCACCATCCATATGGAAAACAATATAATCAGAACCTACCTCTCATACTTCCAAAAAAAAAAAAAATTCTAAATGAATTCCAGTGGTTTAAAGACATAAATGTGGACATACAATAAATATCTTTTTATCATTTATAAAGAAGAAGGAGTCCTTATACCAAGCTTAGGAAGTAAAATCATAAAGGAAAAGATTGATTGAGTGTTCTGGTTGGTGAGTTTTAAATTTGGAGAGCAACCTCATAGTATCTAGGAAAGCTGAAGATGCATGTGTCCTAGGCCCAGAAACTCCAATTGTTGTTATAAACTTTAAAGAAACCGGAACATTTGTACACATGGAGATGTGCTGTACAGTCAATCGTAGTGAAAGATTGGAAGCAACATAAAGACATATTAGAGGAATGGATAAAGTAAATAATGATGGAACTCCTGTACCTGTTAAATTTATTTAAACCTTTATCTATGTGCATCGATATGGATTGAACTTAAAAACAAAGAAGCAAGATCGATGTATAATACCATCATTTATGAACATTTTAAGAACTTACAAAAATACTACCTATAGACCAACTATGGATTTATAATCAGGTAGTAAAAATGTAGACAATAGGTGGGCAGAATATATTCCTACTTCAGGATAGGAGTTATTCTGGTGAAAGAGGAAGGGAAATAACACCAGGAGAGGGTTTAGATATACTTCAACTGTATGTGTTTATATTTATTTTTTTAACAATAAAGAAAATCTGAGTGATGGGTAATGAATATTGAATTACTATTTATATTTTTCAGTATGTTTGAAATATCAAAATTAAGAATTGGTGTTAGTAAGATAAAGTGTGAAAATTGTTATCACTCTGTAATTTGAATATTATCTATATATAACTTTCTGAATGTTAACGAAGTACTGTTCTGACAATGTTTGGAAATTTTACTTCAAATTTTCAGAGTTCTGTTTTTCTCTTCTTTCATTCTTCTTCTCTTTATTCTTCTTCTTTTTTTGTTTTTGTTTTGTTTTGATTTTAGTTCTCCATTTCAGAAGTTGTTGAATAAAAACTACCTAGGAAGCGAGATGTCCATAAAACACTGATACCTGATACACTATATCCCAAAAAGCATTTTTATCTTATAAAGACACATTGCATGGCTCCACTTCAATTTTGACCATCAATTAAATGATCAGAGGCCACTGCCAGTTGAAAGTAGGAGAGGGTTAACAAAATTCAATTCACTAAAATGTACTCTCCAATACATTTCAAACATGTAAGTGCTGTGTAAAACGAGGTACACCTGTAAATTCCAAAGTGTAACTCAGGCTCCTGGGATTACAGACCCCTTTGATCTTGTCACAAATTGGCTCCTGGAAACCAGAAGGCCTCCTGGACTCAAGTCTCCAGGGACATTACCCCTGAAGCATCTCAAAACAGATAAAGTGGCTGAGACAGATGCTGGACCCAGACAGAATGGCAACCATTCCACAAAATTAACCCCCAAACGATGTGAACAGACAATTCTCCCCCATGTAATTATGGCTTTTGTTATTTTTCCCCCATGAAAGCATTCTATTGCTCTGGTTTAAATGCCACAGAGAGAGGCATTTAGCCTCGGCTGGCAATATTTCTGATCCATATTTCAATAGATTATCCTGAATTGGCCTCCTGGAAGCGTTTATGCTGACCCGTTTTGAAAACCTCTCCGTCAGCCCTCCCCCTTACCTGCTAACACCCAGCTCTAATGGATGAAAGCATAGAGTGATGATAATCATTGTCTGCCCAGCCCAAGTGTAGTGCCTGACTCTGCAAAACAACCCGTCTGGAGGGGGGAGGGAAAAAAAAACCAACACGGAAGTAAGGAGTGTAATTCAATGAATACTTGGGAACTAAGTTTGAAGGTTTCTTTTTCCTTTTAAAAAAGGAGTAGTGATACCAGAAGCAGGATTATGAAAAAGAAAGAGTTAGTAAAAATAGGATCTTTGTGAATTAGAATAGCAAGGCCATTTCAAATTGAATTATACGGGATCATGGCAATTAGAATTGAAAAAGATCTCTCAGTCTTTCTCTGTCAAAGCATGATTACTCCCAATGGTATATTCGTCTAAGCTTAGTCTAGTCCAATTTTAAATGATTCAAGTGATGGAGGCTTCTCCCCTTCTCCTGGGATATCACTTCACAGTATAAAATAGCTAACTACTACAGGAGTCTCCCCATGTATATTTTTTGCCTTCTTTCAGCTATTCTATTTTGTATTTCCCCAATCCACCTTAAAACTGCTTGAATTTAATTTTGAATGGGTCCAATCTACATTTAAATAATCAAACTCAGCTGAGTCTGGGGCTTTTTGTCTAATGTCCGTCTGTCTGTCTCTCTCTCTCTTCCTTCCTCCCAACTCCTCCTACTTAAATATACGTGTGTGTATACATACACACACACACAAACATATACACCTTATACATGTATGCACATATACACAATTAGAAAATATTACACAACTGCCATATATTTATGAGAAAAATTAATAAAGATCCCTGAGTTTTAGGTCACTAATTGATGAAACAATCATCAACTGTTTTTAACTGATAAAGGAGCAACAAACAATAAACCTACATGTTATTTCACTTTGTGAATATTATACTTATTGTGAATGAGTAAAATAATATGATCTTTCACTAGCCTGTTTACTATAGCTTATTCAGTGTAAATAATATGCATACACAATTTGGTACTAATGTTATAAATATGTTTATAGAAATTATTTTTTTCAAAGTTCTTTTGCACTCACTGAAACAATACTAACTCATATTTTTTTTTTGGTGGATGGACTCATTCTCACACTAAATTTGGTTTGAGCTTTGAGTAAGTTGTAGAGCCTGAGGGAAGAGCTTGGGGTGTTCAAGGTTAATGGAGGTTGCTTAAGGGTATTTAAATTTGATCAAGGAATGTATATAGCTTTTCCTGTCCTTGTCAAAGAGCTTCCCTCAAGTGTTTTTCACACCTGTCAATCAACCAACCAATATCCAATCAGGTAGGAAGACGGATACCCTGGAAAAAGGAGAAAAAATTGTGAACAAATGAGCTGAGGTTTCTTTAGGAAGACAAAATTCACCATTTTCATGGGCATGATTTGTTATGTCATCAATTCATAAAAATGTTTAAGCTGGAAGGAATCTTAGAGCTAGAAATCTTTGAACTAGAATCATCTACCTGAGGGATTACACAGTCATGGTCTAAAAAATTATAAAGAGAGTCTTTGCAGCAATTTAAATTTTTAAATTTGTAGTTGGGTGAATTTTACTTATATATGTGGATTGAACATGTTTTTACATCAAATTCCTCCATAGATCTTGTAAAGATTACAGCAAACATATTTAAAAGAACAAAGAGAATGTGAGAGAAGGCAGAGTAGCTACGGGGACAGGTCTACTCATTTTTTGGAAGATGAAAGTAAATGGAATCAAAACTGAATGGGTTGAATAGAGAAAACTAATAATAGCTAATGATTTTTGAGCACTTATCATATGCTAAGCATTATTATAAAAGCTTCATATAATTTAATTCAGTTAACTCCCACAACACTGTGAGGTAAGTTGCATTATTCTCTCCATTTAAAAGGAGTGAGACGTAACACTGAAATACGAGAAAGAAAAAATTTAGACCATAGCTCCCTTTTACCATAGCAAGTGCAATCAAATGCTCTACCATTTACCATAGCAAATCAAAAGAGATTTTAAACACCCAAGTGGATGTGAAGATTGGAGGATTCTTAACAACAGAAACTGAATGTCCTCGAAAAAATACAATAACTGACATCATAGTTCCCATTAAAAAGCCAGATAGACACCCAGTATCACACAGGGGTGCCTAACTGTCTACAATTGCACCCAGGGACAGAGAGCTCGCAGTCAGACCCTAAAGCATCACTCTTCACGTTTGTTTCTCTTGACCACCTTATCTCTTGCTAATAGGTTGCTTTTCCCTTGGTGTGTGTGTGTGTGTGTGTGTGTGTGTGTGTGTGTGTGTATTTGTGTGTCATTTTTGACTGAATGTAGCACGGTATATGCAGGAGACCAATGAAGACTAAAGACTCCTACTTAACACCACACACAAAATTAATTAAAGGTAGACCATAGACCCAAATATAAAATATTTAAGCTTTTAGAAGTGATAGGAAAATATATTCATGACTTTATAGTAGCAAAGATTTCTCTCTCTCTCTTTTTTAAGATTTTATTTATTTGACAGAGAGAGAGAGAGAGAGCAATCACAAGTAGGCAGAGAGAAAGGGTGAAGCAGGCTCCCTGCTAAGCAGAGAGCCTGATGCAGGGCTCAATCCCAGGACCCTGGGATCATGACCTGAGCTGAAGGCAGAGGCTTTAACCCACTGAGCCATCCAAGCATCCCAGTAGCAGAGATTTCTTAAAAGACACAAAAGGCCCTAATCCTAAAAGAATGGATATATTGGACTTTATTAAAACTAAGGAACTTGGTTCATCAAGAAACACCATTAAGAGAGTGAAAGATAAAGACACACACAGGACGAATATATATGTAATGCAGATATCTGACAAAATACTTATGAGACCATGCAAAAAACTTCTTCAAATAAATAAAAGACAACCTAAAGTAAAAATTAAGTGAAAACTTGAAAACAAACATCACAAAAGAGTACATCCAAATATCCAATAAGCATAGGGAAAAACACTCGATATCACCAGTCACCAGAGATATATAATTTAAAACGACAATGGGAAATCACTGTAAAACCACCAAAACGGCTTAAATTAAAAAGACCATATCAAGTTTTGGTGAGAATTAGGAGCAATTTGAACTTACACGTTGCTAATTGACAAAAGTATAAATTGAGGCAACAACTTGGGAAAACCGTTTTTGCAGTACCTACTAAATCTAAATTCACACTTATTCTACAAGTCACCAATTCTACTCCTAGCTGTATACCTCAAAGAAGTGGGTTTATATGTCTACCAAAATACATGTAAAAGAATATTCATACAGGGGTGTATGGGTGGCTCTGGGGGGATTAAGTGTCTGCCTTCAGCTCAGGTCATGATCCCAGGATCCTAGGATCGAGCCCCACATCAGTGGGGAGCCTGCTTCTCCCTCTCCCTGGGCCTACTGCTCCCCCTGCTTGTGCACTCTCTTTCTGTCAAATAAATAAATAAAATCTTAAAAAAAAAAAAAAGAATATTGAAAATTTATTCAAAACAGCCTCAAATTGGAAACAAATACCCACTTGTGAGAAAATGGATTAAAAAGGGTAGTACATTTATATGGTAGAATAGTAAACAGTTATTTAAAAGTTTGAAAAAAAGAATAAATTTCTGCTGTATGGAACAACATCGATAAATCTCACAGGCAATATTTTTAGTGAAAGGCAGACACAAAAACATATATATGTTTTTATATGAAAAACATTGATATATGAGTCAATGTATATGAAGTCAAATATGGGCTGAGGTATCTATGGTATTAGTAGTTAGAATAGAGGCGAGAGGGTGAGTCTTGTCTATGGTACTGGAAGTGTTCTATACCATGACTGTGTGTTGGTCATGGGACTTCATGCACGTGTAGAGAGTCATCAATTTGTACATCTAACATCAGTGTACATGACAGAATATACATTAGTCTCAAAGAAAACATTGTGAACATTTTTAAAAAGAGTGTCAGCTAGGATCTTGACACATTTGAGGAAAATCTCTAAGAGAGAACAAAATGAAACAAAACAGACTATCATTTTCTCCAGAGAGTCAGGAGGTTATATACATCTAGAAGTAGAAAGCAGGAATTAAAAACAAATCAAGCAAAAAAACCAAAGAACAGGGACCCAGAAATAGTCTTTGAGGGGAAAAAAAATTAGGTGAAATGTAAGAATTAAATAGAAAATAAAGTTAAGGAAACTGTCTAGAAACCAGAATAAACAAATGGGAGATAGTCAATAAAAGTTAAAAGATATTTAAAACAGCTTAGTCACTCCAGGCCAATGTGCTCATTGCAGGCCACAGTGGCCTGTGCCTTCCAGAATTTCAGTCTGAGTCTGGGAAGGACCTGGCATGTTCGGTAACAAGGCTGCTCAGTGACTGCAACACTGTTTTTTTGTTTTGTTTTGTTTTTAAAGATTTTATTTATTTATTTGACAGACAGAGATCACAAGTAGGCAGAGACGCAGGCAGAGAGAGAGAGAGGAGGAAGCAGGCTCCCTGCAGAGCAGAGAGCCCGATGTGGGGCTCCATCCCAGGACTCTGGGATCATGACCTGAGCCGAAGGCAGAGGCTTTAACCCACTGAGCCACCCAGGCGCCCCTTTTGTGGTTTTTTTTTAAATGAGATTATTTATATCAACTCATCTTGGCAACAACTATTTCCTCATGAAAAGTGATTGGTAACTATAATTTTTTGAAGAAAGTTGAGAAGACACATTAAAGATTTTATTTACTTATTTGAGAGAGAGGATGAGAGAGGGAGCATGAGAAGGGGAGGGTCAGAGGGAGAAGCAAACTCCCTGCTGAGCGGAGAGACTGATGCGATCCCAGGACTCCAGGATCATGACCTGAACAGAAGGCAGTCGCTTAACCAACTGAGCCACCCAGGCATCCGGAGAAGACACATTAATTAACCTTTACTTAATTTTATTTGGTAGATGAAACTTGTCAAAACATGAAGTCTGTAGGAGAGGGAGAGGGTGTTGTATGTAAGCAATGAATCACTGACTTCTCCTGAAACCAATCTTGCCCTGTATGTTGACCCACTGGCATTTAAATAAAAATTTGAAGAAGAAGAAATTAGAGAGGGAGAGAATAATAGATATGGTCCCTAGTGGTTAAAATACAAGAAGGAAACAGTAAGAGAGAGATGGTAAGTAAGAGGCAGTCTTTTGTCAGTAAGAGACAGGTCTTTTGATATATCATAGCACTTTTTATCATTTATGCTTCTGTATTATCTATTTTAGAATACTACCTGTGATCACCGTGAAATAATTTCTACTTTCCTGTTTCCTTAGATAAATCATGTACATTGTAGAAAATTTGGGTAGTACTGTAAGACACAAATAGAAAAATCAACTATGATTATTCCGCACAAATATAATCACTGTTGATACTTAGTTAAGAATTCTTTTTTTTTTTTTAAAGATTTTATTTATTTGTCAGAGAGAGAGTACACACAAGCAGGCAGAGAGAGAGGAGGAAGCAGGCTCCCTGCCGAGCAAGGAGCCGGATGCGGGACTCGATCCCAGGACCCCAGGATCATGACCTGAGCCGAAGGCAGCGGCCTAACCAATGGAGCCACCCAGGCGTCCCTTAGTTAAGAATTCTTAAACTCTCAAATCTTTCTCTCTCACCATAAATACATTTTGGGGAACAACATTGAGATCATACTGTATATACAAGCTTGAACCTTTTTTTTCCATTTAGTAATGTATTGAGGTCATTTTTCTATATATATAATCATTTTTAATTCATAATATTTCATCGTATGGCTGGTCCATGATTTATTTACCATTATCTTATTGTTGGACATTTATTTTGCTTCTATTTAAAAATATTATAAGTGCTATAAATTATGATAATAACATAAAACATTTGTACATTTTTAAGGCATCTGATTCTTATTGCCAAATTGCCTTTTAGAAATGTTATCTAAATTTACATTCACATTAGGCTCTGAGTGAAGTGTCTTTTTCAAGGAGCCCGAGCCAAATCTGGAAATGTTCATTTTTATAAAATCTTCAACAATGGAAAAGAAAAAAAAGTAACATGTTTTTTTAAGTTTGAATTTCTATGATTATCATGTGGTTGAAACTGTCTCCATGAGATTGTTGGCATTTTTATTTTTTCTTTTCTGAATTGCCCATTCGTGATACTCTCCCCAAGTTTCGGTTGGGGTTTCCTTCTTTTTCTTATTATGTGTAAGAGCTTTAATAAATTGAGGCTATTAAGACAAATCATGTCTAAATGCTTTTCTCTTTTGTGTTGTTTCTCTTTGACAAATTGTGCATGTCTGCATGAAGGAACACTTGCGAACAGAAAGATTAAGTGGAAGAACAGGGCCAAAGGAATTGACAGAAAACTCACGCTACCTTAATGTGGCTACATTTGAAAAACATAGCTGAAGATGGCATCAGCAAATCAAGACGGGGAGAAAGTCTGGAAGAAAATGGTTCTCGTGGAGAAGTATTTTGGGGAGTTCCCCATATATTTGTATTACGTAAGCAGAGCATTAACAAGATAAAATCTCTCTCAAAAATCTACTCAGAAGTTAATTCTTTGAACCATGATAGAAATCTTTCT
Organism: Meles meles; assembly: GCF_922984935.1. Lineage (NCBI taxonomy): Eukaryota > Metazoa > Chordata > Mammalia > Carnivora > Mustelidae > Meles > Meles meles. Next base: position 53,303,841 of record NC_060068.1, on the reverse strand, counting down.
TTCGCAGAATGAGTAAGTCTTTTGGCTAAACATGGATAAAAGCTTTTGCTCAATGTGGCATCGTAACTCTAGGAGGCTCCCAGCAGCGAAAGTCTGCCTCAAAGTGTCTTATTACAATAAAATAAAATTTAACCTCTTAAACTCAAGACATAAATCACTCACTTTTCTTTTCTTTCACACAATTTGTGAGTGTATTATCATAAATGCTACCTGTCGTAAGACTGATAGCTGTCAGTAGCTCAAAAATATGAGTAAAATGGAAAACGCATTTGAATATGAAAACCATGCAGCATTTTGTAGAGAGGCGACAATAATAAGAGGTTATGGCAGACAAGAAAAATCCTCAGAACAGGGAAATCAAGAAAACTTTCTTTGGATTAAATAAGCTGCTAGATCAGTCTCACCAGAGTGGTGTTTCCACCAGACGTAACAGTCAGTAAAATGCTGATTGGTCCTTTGTAGTCGGTAGCAATAGCAAATTGAATTTACCTTGTGAATTTTCATAGTGAAAGTATGGATCCAGTTGCGGAACATAATTTCAAAACTGCAAAATCTGAATTTACATTTCTTTCCAAATGATATCTGAAACCATCACTATTTCTCCAACAATGTAAAAATTAATCTCACTTGAATTTTAAAATACATTTAATCACTAACTAGGATGAATAAACCCAGATGCCTTTTCAAAGATTCAAGTCAATATATTTCAGATAAAAGAAGTTTTATCCAAACTTCAGAACTCCATGTATATCTCTTTTGCATTTCCTGACTTAAGAAACAGTATTACATGCAACCATTTGGATTTATCTCAAGAGTATTATGCTGAGTGGGGGAAAAAAAAGCCAATCTCAAAAGATTACATACTTTATGATTCTATTAATAGAACATCCTTGACATGACAAAATACAGAGATGGAGAAAGATTAGTGGTTGTTAGGGGACGGGGTGGAGGTGGGGTGTGACTAATAAAGGGATAGCGTAATGGAGTTTCTTTGTGTTGCTGGAACAGTTCTGTATCTTGACTGTGGTAGTGGTTACAGAAACCTTTACATGGAATAAAATTGCATAGAACAATACACACACACACACAAATAACTACACATAAAAACTGGTGAAAACTAAACAACATCTAGAGTCTTGAAGAGTATTGCACACAGGTCAGTCTTCTGGTTTGGATATTGTACTATAGTTAGGTAAGATGTCCCCACTGGGAGAAATTGGGTTCATGGGACTCTGGGTTTTTATTCTGCCATTTCCCGTGAGTCTAATTATTTAAAAATAAAAAGTGTTTTTTAAAAAATATGACCTACATTTTAACCTTATATGGGCAATTGTCAGAAAGGAAGCAAGTTAGAACTCTTTTAGCAGGCAAATTATGTCAGAAAATTCATGCACTAATAGTAATTCATTTTATTTATTAGAGAATTCCTCAGGTTCTCTTTCAGTACCTACTTGTTCTTATTTCAAACACATTTCTTTCTTTTCTTTTTTTTTTTTAAGATTTTATTTATTTATTTGACAGAGCAAGAGAGCAAAAGCAGGCAGGGCAGCAGATGAAGAGGCAGAAGCAGGTCCCCACTGAGCAGGGAGCCCCATGTGGGGCTCAATCCTAGGACCCCGAGATCATGACCCAAGCTGAAGGCAGTTGCTTAACCAACCGAGCCACCCAGGGACCCCAAATACATTTCTAATATACTTGGTCATCTGGTTTCCACAACTACAACAGATTTAATCAGCCATTCATTTATCCATTTATTTACGTTTATCCATTCACAATATCTTGTTGGTTGTACCAAGTAATGTGAGATGCATGATGTTCTGATGAATTACATGATTTCTGTCCCCAAAGAGTTTAGAGCAGTGCTTGGAGCAGCGAATTCCACACAAGGGGGATGAAGGAATATATATATCAGAAAGTTACAGGCTTTTCAAAATACACACTATCCTATCCCAGAAATTCTTACATATCCCTTAGGAAGACATCATCCCACTTCCTGGAATAGGGGAAAGATGATAAATGGGAAGTAGAGAGGGGTGAAGATAGATAGGACCAGATCAGGAAGAGACTTACAGGTGGGAGTTTTGGATTTTATCTTTAAGACAAGGGGGTGTTGGGGCACCTGGGTGGTTCAGTCAGTTAAGAATCTGTATTCAGCTCAGGTCATGATCCCAGGGTCCTGGGATTGAGTTCCACATGGGACTCCCTGCTCAGTGGGAAGCCAGCTTCTCCTTCTGCCTCTTTTCCCTGGTGCTCCCTGCTGGTGCTCCTGCGCGTGCTCTCTCTCTCTCTCTCTAAGAAGTAAATAAATAAAATGTTTCTAAAAAGACAAGGGGATATTATTAAAGGGTTTTAGGCAAGGAGGCAGGGTGAGTAATGAAATTTAGGGGTTTTTTTCAAGACTACACAAGCTTCAGTGTGCAAGTTTAGAGGATAGATGACTAGTTAGGAAGATGTTGCAATAATTTTGAAATGACTGACTAACGGCATGGGGGTGAGAAACAGTAGATAAACTTTCGAATTCATTAAGAAGGTGAATCAACAGGACATGGTGAGCAATCATTGCTTGTGTCCACAGAAATGGAGGTAGCCAAAGATGAACCAAAAGTGAGTGGCTTCATGAGGATCTTGAAGTAAGGGGGATTTACTAAATGAACGGCATACTCATATTACGTTTAATGGTACAGTTCAGTAGAAATTGGATATATAGGCTGAAGTTCAGAAGAAAGCTCTGGGCTGGAGATATATCACTGGGAAGTCCACAGTCTGTGGGTCAGTGGTTGTCAACCCTGGTTTACACATTAGAATCACACAGAAGAGCTTTGAAGGAGACCGACGTTCATACTCTACCTCAGGCTAAATAAAGCTCTGGGAATGAGGGGTACAAGCAGTGATTTTAAAAGAATGTACAACTGTCCCCGGGGATTTCTAATATGCGGCCACTGCTAGAGATGGTAATTAAACCTACCAGGATGAATGAGATCACCCAATGACACGGTATGGCAGAGCCTCTCAACCCTGGCTATGTAGTGGAATCACCAGCAAAGCTCCAAAAATGATTAGTGTCTAGTTTTCCTCCCCAGAGAATCTGATTTAATTGGTCTGTGGTGCAGCCTGGGAATCAGGATTTGTAAAAAATTTCCCTGATGATTATAATAATGATGAAGGTTGTCAACTGCTAATATACAGACAAAAGAGAAAAGAGCCAAGGTCCAAACCTGTGGCTTTGGACTGAATTGTGCGCTTTCCCCAACCCATTCATTTGTTGAAGCCATATGTTAAAGTCACACTCCAGTGTGACTGCATTTAAGGATAAGACCTAAAAGAAGGTAATCAAGGTTAAATGAGGCCAGAAGAGTGGGTTCTGATCCAAGGATCAGTGCCTTTATAAAAAGGTACACCAGAAATAACACAGTGCTTGGGTCAGCACTCTTTGCATATATAATCTCTTAATCTCTCTCTCTCTCTCTCTTTTTCTCAATCACTCTCTCTTTCCTCTCCCCACTTCTTTCCCCTCCTTCCCCTCTCCCTGTCTCTTCCCCCTCCTTCTTCCTCTTTTCCACTCTCTTCCTGCCCTTTATCTCTCTCCCTGCCAACTGAGAATACAATAAAAAGGCAGCTGTCTACAAGCCAGGAAGGGAGTTCTCACCAGACAGTAAATGGGCCAGCACCTTGATCTTGGACTTCCCAGCCTCCAGAATTGTGAGAAAATAAATATCTGTTCTTTCTTCATTTTTTAAAATATTTTATTTATTTATTTGACAGAGAGAGAGGTCACAAGTAGGCAGAGAGGCAGGCAGAGAGAGAGGGAGAAACAGCTCCCCCTGAGCAGAGAGCCCAATGCGGGGCTCGATCCTAGGACTCTGAGATCATGACCCGAGCCGAAGGCAGAGACCTAAACCACTGAGCCACCCAGGCGCCCCTCTTTATTTTTTAAAGTAAGCCATATGCCCAACATGGGGCTTGAACTCACACCCTGAGATCAAGAGTTGCATGCTTTGCCAACTGAGCCAGTCAGTTTGTCTTTTAGATCACTCGGTCTATGCTGTTTTGTTATGGCAGCCTGAGTTGATTAAGACAGATTTTGGTACTGACAAAAGGGGTACTGCTATGAGAAATACCTAAAAACATGAACATGGCTTTCAAATTGGGTAACAGATAGAGGCTGGAAAAGTTTTGAGTTGCATGCTAGAGAAAGCCTAGATTTCTATAAACAGAATGTCAGTAGAAATATGGATGTTAAAGGCCATTCATTCTGGTGAGATCTCATTCAGAAAGGAGAACAAGGTTGGAAACTAGAAGAAAGGTGATTCTTGTTATAGAGTGGCAAATAACGTGGTTGAATTGTGTTCTAGTGTTTTGTGGAAGGTAGAAATTGTGAGTACAGGAACTGGATCTTTAGCTTTAGAGATTTTTAAGCAAAGTTTTAAAGTCATGGCTTGGTTTTTCCTGACTGCTTATAGTAAAACAAGAGAGGAAAGAAGTGAGCAACCAGAACTTGATGACATGGAAAATTTCTCAGCCTATCCATACAGCAAAAAAATGAGAAAGTTTGCTTGGAAGAGAACACTGAAAATGTGGCTGAACAAACATTTGATAAAAGAGATTGTAGGTACAACTCATGGACTTAATTGAACATTGCAACAGAAGCCAGGCCAGAAATGGGAATATTCCAGTAGAGACACTGCCAGGTTGAACAAAAGGGGACAGAAAACCTGGAACAGAATGAAGGCAGGCTTTCAAATTTCTTGGATTCTCCATGATGTGACCATAGAGCTTTTAGGCTGTGAATGTGCACTAGCTCTCAAGTAAGGGAAGAATGACCCGGAAGGCAATTCAGAGATCACATGGCGGCCACTCCCACCACAGTCCTGGGGCGAGGCTGCTGGCTTCCGGACCTAGAAGGTGGGACATGTAGCCAAAAGGGATTATTCTTGACCCTGAACATCTAATGAATGGAATTTGCCTTGCTAGGTTTGAGATTTGCTTGGGACTCATCCACTCGTTCTTCTTTCCTATTTCCTACTTGTGACAGAAATGAGATCATAAGGTAAACCACTGGCCCCCCAAATGGAGAGATAGACAGGAAGGTACAGAGAACCCCAACATATTAGAACAGAAATTCATGACTAAAAACCTCAACAGAACCAGTGCCAGAGTAGGAAACCTGAAACTGTAATTCACGAATTGCTGGAGGCCCAGTGTGGATAAGTCTGAGAGTTAAAAAATTCCACCAGACCGATTCATAGGTGGTACAACACTTTTGTTTTGTATCTCAAGGAGTTTTACCAGGTCCTAATTGTGAATATCAGAGAAAAGTCCCTTTGTGCTTCTGGCAAGGAAAGAGAAAAGTAATCATTTTGAAGTATAACAAAGCATTCTGTTATTCTCAATACAGCCTGCCCTCAAGAGAGACAACTAGACCCTAACCTGCTAGGGTATTTTCAGAGCCTAATGTATCGAGGGGAAAGGAAAGTCTAACTCCTGCTCCATCTGGCTATCATGCCTCATCAAGGGGAAAGGAGGGGGAAAGTGAGAGAGAGAAACACTGGTGAAATACACAATCCAGAGAAACAGGCTTACTGAAGGTTAAGACCTAATCACAGGACTATAGAATGTTTCCCCTCCCCCATGCCTTACACTATGTTATTAAAGGCTTATTTACCGCAGTTCCTTTCCCAGTACATCATGTCCACCATTCAACAACAAAAAATTAGAAGTCATTTAAAAGACAAAAAAGCAAGTCTGAAGAGACTGAACAAGCATCAGAACCAGAGCAAGATATGGCAAGAATGCTTAAATTATCAGAAAGGAATTTTTTAAAATTATGAATAACACACTAAGGGCTTTAATGAAAAGAATAGATAATATGTAAAAAGAGATAGATAATGTAAGCAAAGAGAAATTCTAAGAAAGAATTTCTAAAATGCTAGAGATAGAAAACAATGTATCATAAATGGAGAATACCTTTCATAGGCTCATTAGTAGACTGGACATAGCTGAGGGAAGAATCTTTGCGTTTGAGAATATGAGAGTAGAAAGGTTTTGTAACTGAGAAGCAAAAAACAAAAGAGACTGAAGACAATAAAACAGAATATCCAAGGACTGTAGGACAACTAAATAAGGTGTAAGATAGACATAATGGGACTCTCAGAGGGAGAAGAAAGAGTAAAAGGAAAAGGAGCAATAATGACTAAGAATTTCCTCAAATTAATGTGAGATACCAAACCACAGATCCTGGGAACACAGAGATAGGGAGAAGGATAAATACAAACACCCCCTACACCTACAGATATAATAGTTAAAGTAGAAAGTTAAAGGTAAAGAAAAAATCTTAAAAGAAGGAGAGGAAAAAACACCTTACCTGTAGAAGATCAAAGATAAGAATTATACCCAACTTCTCAAACACTATGCAAACCAGAAGACACTCAAGTAAAATATTAAGTGTTGAGAGAAAAACGAACACCCAATACCCTACAGAAATATCCTTCAAAACTGAAAGAGAGATAAAGACTTTCACAAACAAAAATAAAAGAATTTTTTTTTTTTTTTTTTTTTTTTTTTTTTTTGCCAGTAGTCCAGTCTTGCAAGATATGTTCAAAGAAGTTTTTCAGAGAGAGGAAAAATGATGTAGGTTGGACACTTGGATCTACCTAAAGAAAGGAAGAGCACTGGAGAAAGCATAAGTGAAAGAAAAATAAAAACTTTCATTTTTCTCATTCTTAATTGATCTAATAGATAAGAGCTTATTCAAAATAATAGCAACAATGTTTGGGGATATGTATGCATGTATCAGACTTAATTATGTATGTATCATATGTGATTATGCATGCTTATGTATTAGTGAAATGAATGACAACAGTAAAACAAGAGGGTAGAGGGAGATACTAGGAATATTTTGCTATTATAGGAACTCACACAACCCATGAAAGAGTATAAGTTTTATTTAAAAGTATATTTGGGTTAGTTGCAAATATGTATGTGAGTTCTAGGGTAATCAGTAAAATATTTTTTTAAAAAGTATAATAGATGGGCTAAGAAAGGAAAGAAAATAGAATCATATAAAATACTCAGTTAGGGGTGCCTGGGTGGCTCAGTGGGTTAAGCCGCTGCCTTCGGCTCAGGTCATGATCTCAGGGTCCTGGGATCGAGTCCCGCATCGGGCTCTCTGCTCAGCAGGGAGCCTGCTTCCCTCTCTCTCTCTCTGCCTGCCTCTCTGTCTACTTGTGATCTCTCTCTGTCAAATAAATAAATAAAATCTTTAAAAAAAAATACTCAGTTAGAACCATAGAAGGCAGAAAAGATGTGGAAAACAGAAATAGGCACAAGGAACAAAGGCAACAAAATAGAAAACAGTAACAAACATGGTAGATATTACTCCAATCATGATCAATAATCACTTTGAACATTAGTGGTCTAAATACACTAACTAAAAGAAGAAGATTGCCAGAATGAATAAAAAATATGACCCAGCTTTATGGTATGTTTTTTGTTGTTGTTGTTTTTTTTACAGAGAACCCACTTTAAATATAAAGACACATATGGATTAAAAGTAAAGGGATAGAGAGAGATATACACTAGTCAGAAAGAAGGGGGAGTAGCTATATTAAAGTCAGACAGGACAGCCTGCAAGCAAGAGAAGTTATTAGGGATAAAGAGGGGTGCTGTAATGACACTGGGATTAATACCTCCAACAAGACATAATAATTCTTAATGGGAATGCACAACAGAGCATCAAAATGCATGAGGTAAAACTGAAAGAACTGTAAAGAGAAAGAGATGAGTTCAATATTTTAGTTGGAGACTAACACCATTCTGATAGAAATGAACAGATCGAGCAGGCAGAAAATCAGTAAGGATATGGTTGAAGTCAACAGCACCATGAATCAGCTGGCTGTAATTGACATCTATAGACCACTTTATCCAACAACAGATGATTTCACATTTTTTGCAAGTTCGCATGGAATATTCACGAAAATAAACCACATGCCGGGCCATAAACTACACCCTAACAATTTTAAAAGAAGAGAAATCATGTAACGTCTGCTCTCAGACCACAATGGAATTAAACTAGAAATCAGTAACAGAACAGTAATTGGAAAATTTAAGGGATTTGGAGATTAAACAACATATGTTGCATAGACATCAAAGAAGAAATCTTGAGATAAATTTTAAAATATTTTTAACTAAATAGAAATGAAGTATAAGTTATCAAAATTTGTGGGATACAATGAAAGCAGTGTTAAGGGTGAAATTTGGCATCAAATACATGTATTAGAAAGGAAGGAAGATTTGAACCCTACAACCCAAGTTTTCATCTTAGAAACTAGAGAACAGCGCATATTAAATCCAAAGTAAGCAAAAGAAAAAAGAATTAGAACAGAAATGAATGAAATTGAAAACTAAAAATTAATAGAGAAAATCCACAAAACCAAAAGCTGGTTCTTTGAAAAGATATCAAAATTTATAAGCCTGTAACCATGCTAAGAAGAAAAGAGAGAAGACACAAATAACTAATACCTGAAATGAAAGAGGGGACATCATTATAGATCCTATGGATACTAGAAGGATAATTAAGAAAATATTGTGAACAACTCTATGGCCATAAATTTGGTCACACTATTCCTTGAAAGACACAATCTACCAAAACCAGTACAAGCAGAAATGTACTATCTTTTAGATAATTAAGGAAATTGAAAAATTAACCTTTCAAAACAGAAGTCACCAGGACCAGATGCATTTGCTGGTAAATATACTAATTACTTATAATTTCTTCCAAAAGATAAAAATGGACAAATACTTCCTAACTTAGTCTATGAGGCCGGCATTACCCTAACACCAAAATCAGACAAAACTATTCCAAGAAAACTACGGACCAATATCATGTATATAAATGTAAAAATCTTCAACAAAATACAAGAAAATCAAATTCAATAATGTATAAAAAGAATTATACACCATCCTCAAGTGGGATTAGCATATCAGATATACAAGTTTCGTCCGACATTCAAAAATCAATTGATGTAATCATTACATCAACAGGTTAAAGAAGAAAAATCACAGAATCATACTAACAGATGCAGAAAAAAGCATTTGACAAAATCTAATACTCACACATGATAAAAATTCTTAGCAAACTGGACTAGAGGGGAACTTCCTCTATTTGGTAAGGAATATCTTCTAAAAAATCTACAGCTATCATCATATTTAATGGTGTGAAACTCAAAGCTTTCCCACTAAGATCAGGAACAATTCAAAATAAAATAATGACATACCACTACACACTTACAGAACAGCCAAAATCTGCAACACGGACAGCACCAAATGTTGACAAGGACATGGAAGCAATACGAAATTTCACTCATTGCTGGCAGGAATGCAAAATGGTACAGTCAGTTTGGAAGTCAATTTGGTAGTTTCTTACAAAACTAAACATATTTTACCATATTATCCAGCAATTACTCTCCTTGGTATTTATCCAAATGAACTGAAAACTTATATTCATGCAAAAACTTGCATGTGAATGTTGGTAGCAGCTTTCTTCAGAATCATCAAAACCTGGAAGCTTTCACGATATCTGTCAGTAAGCGAATGAATAAGTAAACTGTGATACATCCAGACAAGTGAATATTAATCATTCACAATTAAAAAAATAAGCTATCAAGCCACAAGAAGACATGAATGGATCCTAAAAGTCTATTACTAAGTGAAAGATGCCAATCTGAAAGGCGACCTACTATGTGTCTCAACGATGTGACTGACATTGTGAAAAAGGCAACAAAACTATGGAGACAGTAAAAAGATCAGTAGTTCCAGGGGTTAAGGAGGAGGGAGGATTAAACTGGCCAAGAGCAGAGGATTTTGAGGACAGTGAAATTACTCTGTATGGTACTACAATGGACCCATGTCATAATACACTGTTCAAACTCATAGAATGTACAACACCAAGAATGAACCCTAATGTAAACTATGGGCATTAGGTGGTACAGTGTAAGGGTCAATGTAATTCCACCAACTCTAATGAATGTTCTACACTAGTAGAGGAAGTCAACAGTAGGGGCGCTCTTGTGGCGTGGGGCAGCATGCAGAATGTATCCTGGAAACTCTACTTTCTGCTCAGTTTTGCTGTGAACCTAAAACAGCTCTAAAAAAAAATAAAGTTTATTAATTTAAAAAAGTAGTTTCAGAAAACATACCAATTTCTATACTCATATTTAGCTCTTCCCTACACATTGAACGATCTGTGAAAACTAGAAAGAGACGGTTTTATTCAATTGCTTTTGGAATCATTAACATCACGAGGTCTCTTATTTTTTGAGCCTTGAGGCAATAGTTCTTTTCATAGCAGAAATACAAAGAAATTCTCTTCTTATGCTACTTGCAAGTTAATATACCCCCTCTTCCATTATAATTTAAAAGATCTCCATTTCATATTTTTATATAATCCTCCATGATTTTTAGAGAGAAAAATATTTTATTAACTGTCTTAAAACTAGCTTCTTGGTATTTCTACTGAGGCTCTAAAAAGAATATATGCTAAAAATTATTTTATTAATCTCTTTTATTTAGGCTATCATGAGTATAAAACTATACATAATTTCACTTTATTTTTTTTTAAAGAAACAGTTTGACCAGAGTATTTTTTTTAATATTTTATTCATTTATTTGACAGAGAGAGAGAGATCACAAGTAGGCAGAGAGGCAGGCAGAGAGAGAGGAGGAAGCAGGCTCCCTGCGGAGCAGAGAGCCCGATGCGGGGCTCGATCCCAGGACCCTGAGATCATGACCTGAGCGGAAGGCAGCGGCTTAATCCACTGAGCCACCCAGGCGCCCCCATAATTTCACTTTAAAGCTAACACAAAATACATTGTGTTTAGATTGGTTATATAATGAAATCTTTTTTCATGTGAATTTTTTAAAAAATGATCACAGAAGGAGTAATTCAAGTACCAGAAGAAAAACAAAGTATATGCTATCAGGTATATTTTCTGATTATCTTCAGGTGGTAATGTTTATGAAAAACTAGGCAATTTTTTAAAAAGTGTTCATCCCCGAGCAGACATTTTGCTGTCATCTCGTCTGGGGCCCCTTCTACCCACACCTGTTATATTCAGAGATCATGTTGCATAATGATATAATTATCTACTTTGGGAGTTTATTGATATGTTATGAGTGAACAATAATGGATCGGTCGCTATGTGTGATTATAACTTCTAAAAAATGTTATTAATAATATTTGGACAATGAACTCCATGGAGAATGAGTAGAAATCGATTTGCAAGACTTAGGGAGTCCTGAAAACTAGTGAGAGAGACACATTTAAAAGGACTTCCCAGGCTCTCCAAGGTAGCAAGATCCTACCAACTCACTGAGAATTTTTTCATGTATGATTTTTGAAAGTAACTCCCAATAAATTTATAGAAATGACTATCCGATGTTTCAAGATTCATTCTTCACTAGAGAATATTTCCTTCATATCCAATTCACTGACCTTATTTCCAATTATTTCCAACCTCATTCTTTTCTGATTTTACTTAATTGTCTATCATCTGAAGAATTACCATAAATGGTCCTAATAACTGTCTTTTACGTATCTGCCATGATTTCCAACTACTCTTTTATGCATTTCTCTCTTCTCTGGCTCTGTGGGATAATGAGCTCCATGCATTGACTCACCCGCTCAGGCCTCTTGAGGGATGGCTGAATGTCACCATGGTGATGGCGTACCAGGACAAGGCCCCACTGGGAATGGGATAAGGCTCAAGGGCTGAGGCATATGTCTAGCAATATGAGTTGAAGACTTCTTAGTTGGGAGAGTAAGAGGTAGACAGAGGTATACAAAACTATATTCTGATGCCGACAGACTTTGGAAGCCAAATTAAAGGCACAATTTCAAGGACGTAAGTCTGAGATTTGCAACTTCTCTCTCTATTCAAATGGAAGGGTGGTCAAAATTCAGTCCCCAGAAATATTGCTGTGTCATCCCTCTGTTAATGAGCCTGGAGGAGTGTGTGTGTGTCTGTAATGCTCTCAAATAAACTAGACTTCACAATAGGTTCTGAGTCTTCTATTTGTAATTTGGGAGTAATTAGTGTTAGGGGGATAAATTATTAGCAACCTCGTTATATCAAAGTGGCCTAACATAAGACAAATAATGTAGCCATTTCTTCAAAGACTGATTTTAGATCAATATTGTTAAGAGGTTGCCACAAATGCTGAAAATCTAGGGAAATCTGCTTCATTAAGAGTCTGTAATCAATGATGCAGTAACATTTCACACCTGGTGGCAGGCAGGTAGAAAAAATTTATCTCAAAATCTTTAATACAGATTTAAATCTAGGTTTTTCAGTACAAACTTAGAAAACAAAATTCTAAACAATGTATTTTATAAAATGTCAACGCTTTTCCAACAACGTTCTCAAATGACTGCAGAAGGTGGAAAGAAGAGTCATTTATTGAGCAGAGCCAAGAAAAAAGAAAATCACTGGCTTGAAGATTTATTTATTTATTTATTAGAGTGGGTGAAGGGGCAGAGGAAGAGGGATAGAGAGTCTTAGGCAGACTCTGCCAGGGCTGAGGTGACTGCGGGCTCAATCTCATGGCCCTGAGATCAGGACCTGAGCTGAAACCAAGAGTCCAGGGCATTTTTTTTTTTTTTTTTTTTGAGAGTTGGGGGCTTAACTGACTGCACCACCCAGGCACCCCTGGAGTCACTGGATTAAAAAGCCCAAGAATAAGAAAGGATTTGAGGTTACACAATGTATTTTGAGTTTCAAAATACATGAATAACAGACTTGTAGGTAGTGTTTTGTAATTCTAACCTCAAGGATTTGGTGTGAGAACTGAAATTAACATTCTCTTTTTTAATGCTTCAAATGAAAACTGACCATTTATTAAGCACCCACAGAGTTCCAAGCATTGTGGAGAACATTAAAACACTCATTCAGGGACGCCTGGGTGGCTCAGTTGGTTAAGCAGCTGCCTTCCGCGCAGGTCATGATCCCAGCGTCCTGGGATCAAGTCCCACATCGGGCTCCTTGCTCGGCAGGTCTGTGTGCCTGTGCTCACTTTCTCTCTCTGACAAATAAATAAAATAAAATCTTAAAAAAAAAAACACTCGTTCATACTGTCTTAGAGCAAATTTGCCTATTTTCTTGCACACACTTTTGATGGCATGGACATTATCGTTCCACTCATAAAGTGACCAGTTCTTCAAGACTTGCTCAAGAAACAAGTTTCTGATCTATAAAGCAGATCATGAAGGAGGTTTCTCTGTCAACGGTTATACTTCATGTCATTTCCCTCTGAAACCACCACCTCCACTTCCTCCTCTGAAACCTCCCCTTCGACCTTCTCTTGCCACCTCTAAAACCACCACCCCTGTCACCTCGGCCACCTCCTCCCCCTCCTCCTGCCACCTCCTCCTGGAGGTCACTTCTCACCTGGAGGTCGAGGTAAAAACCTCTGCAGTGGTAGCAGTTTCTATGGGTCTATATAAAATTTCTGCAGTTTTTTAAAGGAAAATGCCTTCATATTTGCTGACAATTTAATGGAAAAACAAACATCTCGAAGTTGTCCAAATATTTCGCTCACTTTACTAATTTGTTCTTTGTTCTCTAAATAAACTGCAGCATTGATGTTGTCGCCTGTAGTACATTTACAAACGATGTCATCTTCACAGGGATACAGGAACTCCCCTAATATAGCTACATGCTCTGGAGGTCCTTGGTCTTGGCCTCTGTTAAAGCCTCTGCGGTCACCTCCTTGTCCAAATCCTCGTCTGTGGCCACCATTGCCTCTGAAATTACCACCTTCATCTCGGAAGTGATAGTTGCTGTGGTCGCAAATGAAGCTGTTGCGTTGATCAAAGCTTCCGCTGACCTCCGCCTCCAAAAGACCTCCTTGTTCTACCAGCCTCAACCCCCAGGTTAGTACCTCCTCCCCCAGCAGGCAGCAAACTCTTTATGCCCATCCCCTTCGCTTTCTCCCTCCCTCCCCAAGCTGGGTCTAGCATGTTCAGATCCTCCTGCTCCCAACCTCAACTCACCAGGCTGAAATTAACATGCTTCTATATAAGAGAAACCTTATAGCCCAGTATCTTACATAGTTTCCTCCTCACTAATTGGTTCCAAGTGGGTCACTTTCCATCTAAACCTTCAGTCACTGTTGTCTACATGGTGCTAGGTATGAAACCGTTTTCTACATCTGGAACACAAATGTTCAGGGATTAGGGAAATTCAAGGATAGCCTGACTGGAATGCAATTTCCTTGAGAGCTAAAACAGGAGTTCTCAAACTGCAGCTGGCATCAGAATCATCTGGAGGGCTTATTAAAACATAGATTCCTGGACCTAACCCCAGAGTTTCTGATTCAGTAGGTCTAGTGTGGGACTAAGAACTTGCATTTCTCATAAGTTCCCAGGTGCTCCTCTGGGGAACCCAGGTTAAGGGTCACCATTCCAGACCAGTGATCTCAACCTGGCTACATGTTATTATCACCTGGAGAGGTTTTTAAACTCTTGATGCCCAGACCAATAACATCAGAATCTATGGCGGTCATGACTAGAATTCAGTATTTTTTTAAAGCTCCCCAGCAGATTCCAAGGGGCAGCCCAGATTAGAAAGTGCTGTCCAATCTCATCGTGGTTCTTAGCCCAGGTTATCCATTAGAATAATCAAGAAAAGTTTTTTTTTTAATTGAGGTATGATTTGACACACCATAAAAATGACCCTGATAAAGTGTACAAGTCAGTGCTTCTTATCCACAAAGTCGCACAAACATCGCCACTATCTAATTACAGAACGTATTCATCACCATCTAGGGAGATTTTAAACAAGGTTCTGATACATGGGTTCTACTCTCAAGAGATCCTGATTTAACTGGTCTACTGGGTAAAGACATCAGTGTTTTTGTAAATTCCTCAGGTAATTCTATTGCCTAGCTAGGGTTGAGAACCACAGTTCCTGAGTTTGGTTACAGACCTTCCAACCCTGTTTAAGGAGTTAGTAACTATTTGGGAATTTTCACTGACCCCATCATGGATGTTGTAAATATAAAGGAACAAGCACACATTCTGTCTAAAGTCCTGCCTGTCCATTAAATGTGCCCAATCACAATGCAAAGGAAATACCGTCCCTGATTTCTGGTTCTCAGAGCAGAGAGCTGGGAGGCCTTGCACCGACAGGCTGGGACGTGACTCTGGTGCCAGCAGTCCGCTGCCTGCAGCATTTCCTTGCAAGCCAAAGCCCAGTTTGAGAGACTGCAGGAGCCTCTGGAGGGCTCACCGGGTCCTCAAAACGACTCAGAGCTGCTAGTAAATTTTTAAACATTTGCTTCTGTATTTTTAAGAAGCCCATTTTGTAGAGACCTTTGGTCTGATGCCGTTTCAGTGATGGCCTTCTGCTGAGTAAGGCGCAGAACCAGAATTTGAGTCTTGGGCCTGCAGTTGTCAATGTCAGACTTTGGTTAAAGCTTCTGAGCTACAGTTTCCTCATTTTGTAATATTTCCTTCCTCCCAGAGACGTCCATGATTGAGGAAAATAGTGTATTGGGCTCATTCACCTCTGGGGAATGAATTCAGTGAACAGAGCATGAGATTTTTATGTCACATGATCTGGAGTCAATCCCTGGTTCTGGCTCTTTCCACTAATGTGACTTGGGCAAAATGGGAATGCTTACAATCTATAAAAGGAGAAACCAATAATAATAATAACACCTAACTCACCTTTGATAACACCTTTACATATTTTTGTGAAAATCAAGTGGTATAGTTCCAAAAATGGTATAGTTCACATGAAAATGCTTTATACATTATGGCACCATAAAATGATTATGCTTTAGGATATAACTACATGGATAGACATATGAAAGGAAGAGAGAATGCATAATTTATAGATTAAGTTGATTTCTTTTGATGTGTAGACAGTTTGAACCTTAGGACCTCAGGAGCAAAAGGCGACTTCCTCCATGGATCATTTAAAAGCAGCTATTGCCTGAATTCTGGATAATGAAACCTCATTTAAATGTTTTATGGAGGAGATCCTAAGTCGGTGTCTTTAAGTAGTTTTTTTTTCCCCCCCACTTTCTCTTTTTTTGGGGTCTTTCCTATACAGAATTGAGTTAATCATGCTCTTTAGTTCTTAGCACTTAATTGGTCCATGCAAGTCCCTTCCTTTTAATTTATTCTTTTCCTTCGTCCTTATCTCTGATCCTATTTCCTATCCTTTCATAGATCCTCATTCTTTTGTTTGCAATATGGAAACTTCCTTTATACCGTTCTACCTTTGTTCATGTGTATATAGGTGTAGCTGTAAAAATATTATTTTGTATGCATGAAATCATTTTTAGAAATTTGCACAACTGTTATTTTGCTATAAACCTCATTTATTTCCCTTATTTTACTATGGTAAGAACATTTATATGAGATCTACCTTCTTAACAAATGAAGTGTTTAATACATTATTGTTAACTATAGGTACAACATTGTACCTAGATCTCTAGAGTTTATTCATCTTGCTTAACTAAAACTTTATGCCTGTTGTTTAATAGCTCCCCATTTTTCTCTTTCCCCAGTCACACAACCACCATTCTACTCTTTGATTCTGTGAATCTATTTTAGATATCTCATGTAAGTGGGATCATGCAACATTTGTCTATGACTGGCTTATTTCACTTAGCATAATGTCCTCCAGGTTCATCCATGTTGTCACACATTGCAGAATTTTCTTTTTTTTAAAGGCTGAATAGTACTCCATTGTATGTATATGCCATTGTGAGATCCAGCCATGCTACGATATGAAGATCTAATTCATTTTCTTTTGATTACTGCATTTTTTTCCTACCTTAGGCAAATGCTCTATCATACTCTTCCCCTAGTGAGGGACATGTAAGTTGCCTCCAACTCCTACCACCAAGAACAATCATGCAGTGTCCTCCCTGCACCTCCTTGCACTCCCTATAATCATTGTACCAGGAGTGGAGTTCCTGAATCACAAGGTATACACATACTTAATATCACTCAATACTGCCAAATTGTAATCCAAAATGATCACACCAGTTTAGTCTCATACCTGACTTGCAAGAGGGTTCCTATTTCTCCATATTTTTGCTAGCAGTTGATATATTCGATGCTTAAATTTTGCCAAATGAATAGTATCAAGTGATAGTTCCTGATAGTCTTAATTAACATTTTTTTAAAAAGATGTTATTTATTTACCTGACAGACAGAGATCACAGGTAGGCAGAGAGGCAGGCAGAGAGAGAGGAGGAAGCAGGCTCCCTGCTGAGCAGAGAGCCTGATTCGGGGCTCGAATCCGGAGCTGAAGGCAAAGGCTTTAACTCACTGAGCCACCCAAGCGCCCCTTAATTAACATTTTTTATTATAAGTGAGATTAAACATCTCTTCAAATTTTTCCTGATTAGATTTTTGGTGAATTGCCTATTCATACCTTCTACCCATTATTCTGTTGGGTTGTCTTTTCCTTGCTGATTGTTAAAAATTCCTTATATATTCTAGAAACTAATGGTTTGTCTGTTATAGATGTTGTAAAGATCTTCCAGTATATGAATCACTTTTTTTTAAATATTATTTATTTGACAGAGAGAAACACAGCGAGAGAGGGAACACAAGCAGGGGGTGTGGGAGAGGGAGAAGCAGGCTTCCCACTGAGTAGGAAGCCTAACGCAGGACTCAATCCCAGGACCCCGGGACCATGACCTGAGCCAATGGCAGATGCTTAATGACTGACCCACCCAGATGCCCCTATCAGTCACTTTTTAGTATTGTATATATAGTATCCCCTATTCAATAGGAACTTTGAATTGTTCTGATGTAGCCAATCTCCATCCTTAATTCTTTTTAGGGATTATACTTTGAGGGTCTCTCTCTTTTTTTTTTTTAAGATTTCATTTATTTATTTGAGGGAGAGAAAGAGAGAATGAGAGCATGAGAGGGAAGAGGCCAGAGAGAGAAGCAGACTCCCCACCAAGCAGGGAACCCGATGCGGGACTTGATCCCAGACCCTCGGATCATGACCCAAACCAAAGGCAGTGGCTTAACCAACTGACCACCCAGGCACCCCTTGAAGGTCTATTTTAAAGCATCTTTTTCAACTTAAGGTCCCAAGGGTTCTCATACAGGGTCTGTTTCATAACTCTGTTATTTACTTGTCATTTTTTTCTTTGACCAGAAGTATATTATTTTAATTATTATAGTTCTTCTTAATATCTATAGTCTTTTTTAG
This sequence comes from Meles meles, assembly GCF_922984935.1. NCBI lineage: Eukaryota > Metazoa > Chordata > Mammalia > Carnivora > Mustelidae > Meles > Meles meles. The sequence goes on along the minus strand of NC_060068.1, from coordinate 53,285,602 downwards.
TATCTGCTTAAGTCAAGCTCCTTATTTGTTCTTCTTTTTCAAAATTTTCCTAGTTGTTTAGGGCCCTTTATTTTTCCATAGTAATTTAAGAAGGAGTTTTATCTAGTTTTCCCAAAATATTCTGCTGAAATTTTTATTGTAATTGCATTGAATTTGTAAATCAGTTAGTGGAAATCTATATCTTTAAATTGTAAAATCATTTGTATGTGTGACTTTCCATTTCTTCAAATCTGCTCTCTTCTTTTAAATTTAAAATTTTCTCTATAATGACATTCATTAGGCCAGCTCAGTTTTTAGTATTTGAGTTATTGAAAATAATATTTTATTTTCTAATTGATTATTGCTGGTATAAAGCAATGCTATTTGTCTTTGTTTAATGATATTTTTATTTCTCAATTTTGTGGACCTTGACCTCCCTTATTAATTTTCATAATTTGTAACTTCTCTTATATTTTATGTAAATTATTATTTAATCTACAAGCAATAGCAATTTTGTCTTCTCCCTTCCAAATTTTTTAAACTTATTCTCTGATAGTACTGGCCAAAACCTGCAGTACCATGTTGATTGTAGCTTTTGAAGAAATTAGCCTTGTCTACTTCCAGACCCAGTCATATTGTGGCATGAAATCTACTATCATATATTGTTGGTTAAGAATGTGGTAGGTTGGGTCACCTGGGTGGCTCAATGGGTTAAAGCCTCTGTCTTCAGCTCAGGTCATGATCCCAGAATCCTGGGATCGAGCCCCACATTGGGCTCTCTGCTCAACAGGGAGCCTACTCTCTCTCTGCCTGCCTTTCTGCCTACTTGTGATCTCTGTCTGTCAAATAAATAAACAAAATCTTTAAAAAAAAATGTGGTAGATTAAGGGGTGCCTGGGTGGCTCAGTCATTACGCCTCTGCGTTCAGCTGAGGTCATGGTCCCAGGGTCCTGGGATCAAACCCCACATTGGGCTTCCCACTCAACAGGAAGCCTGCTTTTCCCTCTCCCACTCCAGCTGCTTGTGTTCCCTCTCTCACTGTCTTTCTCTGTCAAATAAATAAATAAAATCTTAAAAAAAAAAGAATGTAGTAGGTTAAAAAAAAAAAAAATATATATATATATATATATATAGTAGGTTTTCCCCTGAGCCTTTTATATGCCTGTGATAGGAAATGGGGAAGAGGCAGAACCTGGCTGAGAAGGAAATATATGAAGAGTCCTAATAATACTTAGAGAGCCAGGGACCCATACCAAGAGTTGGGTAATTATGTAAAGATGCATTTTGGTTTTATATGTATTTGAGTGGTTACCATAATCCAAATTATGTCCCCTTCCTTCTTTTCTCTCTATTCTCTTACACCTTAAAAGTGCTCTGGGAGGGGCGCCTGGATGGCTCAGTGGGTTAAAGCCTCTGCCTTCAGCTCAGGTCATGATCTCAGGGTCCTGGGATCGAGCCCCGCATCGGGCTCTCTGCTCGGCAGGGAGCCTGCTTCCTCCTCTCTCTCTGCCTGCCTCTCTGCCTACTTGTGATCTCTGTCTGCCAAATAAATAAATAAAATCTTGGGGGGAAAAAAAGTGCTCTGGGAGAAAAAGTGCTATCTTTAAACACCCCAAAACTCTTTCTCAGCATGTGCCTATTGGCTTTCCTGTCTCTTCCTCTCCCTCTCCTCCTTGCCTACTTTATTAGGTAGCATAACATATCTCTCAGAGATCAACACCCAACCCTTCCTTTTTGAGAAGGGAAAAACAGAATATCCAAATAACAAGTAGGAGCAGTAAAAGGGCGATCAGCGTTCCCATTGGTAATTTGTATCCTTTCTGCTTCCCTGATTCAGCACACTGGGGCAGATCATTAGATATTCAGACAGAAGTATTTGCAAAACTTTAGTTCCTTTGGCTCTATATGCTTCTGTCCTACCAGCCTAAGAATGATTTGTTCAATATGACATCTACCTCCATCACTGCTGTGTCCTATTTATGCAATCTAATGCAGCTTTATTTCCTTATTTATTTGTTTAGACAGCTGTATCGCATTGCCGGTCCATTTTGAAATTACACTTAACTAAGCTTCTAGTGTTACCCGGTTATTTGTATAATTAGTTTTTGGATCTAATTCAAAGATTCTACATTTATCCTTTTTAAAATGCCATTCTGATGCTCTAGCTTATGAAGAGTTTTAGAGACTTGTCTCTGTTATCCAACATTCTATCTAGTGCTCCAATCATCTTGTCATCTGTAGAATTTGATAGGAAAGCCATCGGTGTGCTCATCCAAACCTTTGATAAATATGTCAAAAAGGACAGGGCCAGGGAAGAACCCCAAGGCACACCACTATAAAATTTCCTTCAGGTTGACATGGAATTAGCATTCTTGGACATGACTCTTCAATTATTGATGAAGTCACCTGACTGTGCTTGCATCCATTCCACATTTCTGCATGTTATCCACAAGGATTTCCTGAGAAACCCTGTCAGATTCCTTGCTGAAATACTAACGCACAGTGTGTGCAGCATTTCCTGGACCTACCTGATTAGTAAACCCATGTATTATTCAGTTCTGCCTCAGTTTCAAGTGTTAGAATTTCAATTTAAACTATATTAGGCAAAAGAGATCATTTAGAGGTTCACCTCACTGTATATTCTATGCCATCAGAGCATTCGTTCTCTCTACCATCCATTGTGTTGGCTTCATTCTTATGCCATCTCTCCATTCCTGAAATCAAGATGGCTACCAGCAGCTAGAGGGTTTTTCTCCCAAAAGCTCCCCGGTCATCTGAGAACCAAGTCTCATTGTCTCGGACAAGATTATAAGCCCATCTCTAAACCAAACCCAGGGATGTGATCATCTGGATGGCCAGTCCTGGGTCACTTGAAGCTGCTCCATCCAAATTACAGGAACTGAGAAAACCTCAAAGATGATGATGCTTTCCAAGGAAGAACAAATGGATATTTCCTATACCTAAGAAAAATGTTTTACTTTCCAGGGGTACCTCCTGAACATATTGTTCCAGAAAGTTAACTCCTGAACATACTGTTACCCACAGTTCAACGATCATTCATATTATATATACATTAATATAAGCAGTTACTTTATTTATATAACTCTAACTATCTACATATGTATCTACATATATATGATTATTATGCAGTTACAAGTAATGATCTACTTAGATAAACAATGTATCATCAGAAGCTTATTTCTATAGGGCTGAGTAATAAGCGTTCTCCATTCTGCAGCTGGCCAACTGACTTCTAACCCACTCACCACAGAAATCTGGGCAAGAGAGTCATCTACAACGAGAGATGGGGATATCATGTATGCATTTTGTGGTGAGCTGTCCTGCTGTGAAGAGATAATTTCTTGGTCCTGATTCATTTGGATGGCAATGTTAATACACGATCCAGAATATAGTGGTCTTAAAGCAAAACAAAATGCCTGGGTTGAAAGTTATAAGAATAGGAACTATATTTTGGCTTTAATATAACGATTAGAATCTATTATTAGGTGGATCTACTATTAGATGGATTCCCTAAATGCATTTAATGGTCTGTTTTTTCACCAAGGCACTGTTCTAGGCACTTAATTTTATATGTTCTGAGAACATTCAAATCCACAAAGAAGTCTCACTCACTTAGTACAAACTTGCTAATGAGAAAATGCCATAGTGAACATTGGAGAAAGTGTCCTTAGGAGATATGTTAAGGGCTGATTTTGGAGGAGAAAATTTTGGAAATTTTTGTATCATGGAGTTGATCTAGAATCATTTGTAATCAGACTCAATGGTTAAATGAGGACATTTCAGGTCTGACGGCCTGATGAGAACAGCTTTCTCATGTCTATGCTGTCAGGACGCCACTTCTCCTGCCTGACTACCTTAAACAATACAGTGTGGCCTTGGCCTGAATTGTATACCTCTATCATTTTGGGTAGTGTCTGTCCTTTTCCTCTTCTTGCTTTATAGAATGCCCTACTTTTGTGTGAACTCGATGTTATACCGGAGTCCATACATAGACAGTAGCAGAATCATTATATCTTACTCGGAAAGGTAGGGAAGCAAGCAGCAGAGAAATATCAAGAGGATTGCCAGCTGTCAGGAATATATTACACTTACACTGAATATACTACATGTGAAAATAAAAGCAAAAATCTGTGGGGAATTTTGCTAATATGCCATGCATAGTAAGACATGGGGGACCACCCTCAGAGAATGTAGGGAAAATAGCGGATATTTCTGAAACCCAGTGGAGAACAACAAGCCACTTTCTCTCTCTCTTTTTTTTCTTTTGGACAAGCTAGAGCCAAGTGATATAATCATGGGAATGTTAGGACATCCTAGCACTTTCCACACTGATCGATAACATTAAACATTGCACTTAAGTCTGACAAAATGAAACTAGCAAGAACATATCAATGAACACAAAGAATCTGATCATTATCACTCCTAGGATGTAAAGAACAACAACAAAATTGTAATTTATCTGAGTGTCTTGCCATTATAAAATAGGGCTGAGTCTTAATTTCCTTTCCCATTTTCACAATAAGAAAGTCAATCCAGTGCTCCAGGCACTATTACATCAAATATTGATATAGCGTCACTGTATAGTAGGTTTTCCTTCTAAGAAATTGATAAATTCTTAATGAAGAGTAGGGAGACAGAGCCCAACATGAATGGATAATTCGTTCAAATACAGTTGACTTTTGTCTTTAGAGTTGTTCTTTTTCCATATTACATAATGAATGATTTTCCTTGGAATTTAATTTTTCTGACACTAAAACATACATACTGAATAAATCTTTCTGGATTCTGAATGAACATCTGGGAAAGTTTTCATTTGATGCAAATAAAGATGAACAATAAAGTTCCAACTTAGCAAGGAACTTCCTTAAAATCTCTATTTTTTCTTTTTTTTTTTTTTAAAGATTTATTTATTTGACAGAGATTACAAGTAGGCAGAGAGGCAGGCAGAGAGAGAGAGAGGAGGAAGCAGGCTCCCAGCCAAGCAGAGAGCCCGATGCGGGGCTCGATCCCAGGACTCTGGGATCATGACCTGAGCTGAAGGCAGAGGCCTTAACCCGCTGAGCCACCCAGGCGCCCCTCTATTTTTAATGTGAGGCCAAACTATCAAGAGCTCCTCCTTAGGAATAAAAGAAAATATCTGGGTGGCTGCGTGGTACTGATAAAGCTGCTTTCTGAACCTTTTGAGGCTATCAGTGTTCGGGTATATGGGAGAAATGGAGATTTTTGAGTTCTGAACCTAAGAGGGTCTTGAGATGTCCATCTGTAGCAGAGCTATACACAATCATCCAGATGCAAGGTTGTCCCTTGCAATTAAAAATCAGCTCCATGGGGCGCCTGGGTGGCTGAGTGGGTTGGGGCCTCTGCCTTCATCTTGGGTCATGGTCTTGGGGTCCTGGGATCGGGCCCCGCGTTGGGCTCTCTGCTTGGCAAGGGGCCTGCTTCCCTCTCACTCTCTGCCTGCCTCTCTGTCTACTTGTGATCTCTGTCAAATAAATAAATAAATAATCTCTTTTAAAAAAATCAGCTCCATTCACTTCAGCTACACATGTTTCCACTGACTCCTTTAGGATAGAAGTGTAATGAGAAAGCTAGAGACAGGAAATGAGCAGAAGACACAATTCCTGTCCTCAAGAGGTGTATCACTTAGGAAATATTCAGAGCAAACACGAGAGCTAAATTGTCAAGCTCACCATATGATATTTATCAAGCTAGATGAAGAGATTCCAAGTGGGCGGAGTTAAGGAAGGAAAATTGTTTTGGAGTTTGAATTGAACCATAAAGAAAATGACAGGGTCACCTTTTGGCTTCAGCTAACATGCACTCACATAATATCAGTGGAAGAGTCCTGATTCAGATACGTGGTAGGAGCTGTCTTTGGATCAAGAAAAGCGCTGGGGAATGCTCTTGATAAGTTAAAAATATGTGCTTTCTGGAACAGGGTGTGTATTCTTCTACAGATCCCACCAGAGGGCTGTTCAGAGAATGGCCACTGAGATGTTCCAGACAACTTCCAGATGACCTCTAACCAACTAATCAGCAACGGGAGGGCAGTCTAGACTGTCCAACAGAAACAGCTGTGGAATAATGAAAAAGATCACTTGGAGAAACATATTGGAAAATTAGGCAACCCCCCAAAAGTGAAAACCTATATTCTATTTCGAAGAAGGAAAGTGAGTCTCTTGAGAAATTCTGAAGGGGTTTTGAAAGAACCACAACATCAGGATTAAAGTTTAAAGCATTAAAACAAATTAAGAAAGGTAGCTAGGAACAATTATATGCTACGATTAACAAGCACTCCTACTCATCAGCGCCAGACCTCCTGGGTGTATCTGAAGAGACATTCGATCCACGCTGTGAAGCCACTGAATGAAGTCTGGGATCGGCTTTATGGCTCCGGTTTTGGAACTGTGAATGCCTTTGCTTCTGAGCATTTCTTTTCTCCTGTATCTGTCACTGCCTGATGGAAACTATAGCTCTATATTTTAGTTGCACTCATCCATGGAATTTCCTTAGTTACTCATCACTTCGCATGTGTAGATTCTTTCAGTATTTAAACCTCCCTCTGGCTGAGTCTTCGATCTCATCAGTGTCAGGCTGGAGAGCAGGTGGTCGACAGTATGACTTTGGAATTAGGCTGCTATCTCTACATCACAAGCCCATCATTTATCATTTGTGTTACCTTAGGCAACTTATACGAAGTCTCTGTCCGTCTCTGGATCCCTATCGGCAAAATGAAAGTAATCCAAATCACATTCATACATGAACCTGACAGTGGTAATGTAAGCAACGCTAAGCACAACGCCAGGTCTACAGCAGGCTCTCGAAAGTATTTGCTATTATTACCATTAAAATAAAAATAATCGTATTGAAGTTAATTAACAGGGGCACCTGGGTGGCTTAATCAGTTACACCTCTGTCTTCGGTTGAGGTCATGATCCCAGGGTCCTGGGATCGAGCCCCACATTCGGATCCCTGCCTCAGGTGGGAGCCTGCTTCTTCCTCTGCCTGCCGCTACCCCCCGCCTGTGCTTTCTTTTTCTCTGTCAAATAAATAAATAAATAAAAATCTTTAAAAATTAATTTGGTTGAAAAGTGAATATTATTGTGCCACAACTACAATTTCTTTTTTTTTTTAAAGATTTTATTTATTTATTTGACACAGAGAGAGAGAGATCACAAGTAGGCAGAGAGGCAGGCAGAGAGAGAGAGAGAGGGAAGCAGACTCCCTGCCGAGCAGAGAGTCCGATGCGGGGCTCGATCCCAGGACCCTGGGATCACGACCCGAGCCAAAGGCAGAGGCTTAACCCACTGAGCCATCCAGGCGCCCCACAACTACAATTTCTTAATGTCATCATTAAGCAGTTCCCTGCCTGATTGCCCTAGTTGTGGTTAACACATGCCAGGTGAGCCTCCACATTGTTTTTGGTCTTTTCTAAGTATTTTATTTTATTATTATTTTTAAGATTTTATTTATTTATTTATTTATTTTGAGACACAGAGAGAGAGAGACAGAGAACAAGCAGAGGGAGTGGCAGGTAGAGGGAGAAGCAGGCTCCTCGTTGAGCGGAGTCCAATGCAAGACTCCATCTCAGGACCTTGGGATCATGACCTGAGCCGAAGGCAGACACTTAACCGACTAAGCCACCCAGGCGCCCCTTTTCTAACTCTTTTAAATGACAAGTGATTAAGATCCTGACCTGACTTTTGAGGACCTATCTGAGTTTGACCTTCATTTCTTCTGAACATTTATTGCTCAAAAACTGACATGGCCTTTGCCCTCATAGAACTTACAGTCTATGGAGTTGACATAATTAATTAAATAATCACTTAAGTAAATGTAAAACTACCTTTCCTTAGGAGCACTTAACAAAGTTAACAGATGCTATTAAAAATGTGTATGAGAGCTGTCTACCAAGATCAGGAACATCATGGGAAGGCTTCTTTAAAGAAGAGAAAAGCAGAGGGAAATTGGCTATTTCTCCTACTGTTATGACTTGAGGACACAAAGTGTTCTATTTTGCCTTGGTGTTCTCAGGCAGCCTAAGAAACACAATGTATATTTTTGTTGAGTGAATGAATGAGGCATGCAGATTTCAGAGTCCTGAATGCAGAATAGTGGGTTGACTCTTGTTCTAAATTAGATCCCATTCTGAGCATGCTCTTACCAAGCTCACAGGAAAGCCCATTTCAGTAATTATTTTGCTGTTTCCCATTCCAGGATCACACCAGAATCTGGGAAGCTTACCTGGATCCTAAAAGAAAGGGATCCAACCTCTATTATCTATTCCAGTCTGAAGATGCTGACCATTCTTATTTACTGAGCCCATAACAGCCCCTTCAAGTCCTGTGACTCCTTGCTATTTTGGACACAGTGGCTTACAGGAATCTTTACTAAAACTGTGAACATGGTCTCACTTCCTAGATAGACCCTAAAGCTACTGCCCCCCCCACCTCTTTTTAAAAAAGATTTTATTTATTCATTTGACAGAGAGAGTAGAGGGGGAACCACAGAGGGAGAAGAAGAAGCAGTTTCCCACTGAGCAGGGAGCCAATGCAGGGCTTGATCCCAGGACCCTGGAATCAAGACCTGAGCCAAAGGCAGATGCTTAATGACTGAGCTACTTAGGTACCCTAAACCATTGCTTTTGAAGTCTTGCCTCCTATGGGGCCGTTGCCATGGAGGACACATTCTATTCTGTACCTCAGTAACCTTGGAGTCCTTTTCCAAATCTGAAGCAATCACCCTCTGTCTCCTTTAGCTACCTTCAGTCTTCAGGGAACTCAGGTTTTAAGGAAGTGCCTTATAGGCACGAGTTAATACAAACTTCCCTACTAAGGGAGAAGAGAGCCAAAGGCTGGACTGCCTTTTTGGAACGGGGAGGAGGAAAATGAGTGGCGTAACCTCTGTTAATTAATATCTCAAAGTGTTTTCCTGCCATACCTGGATATTTGGAATTTTCCTTATAGACAGTATAGTGAAATGATTCTTCTGACAATGGGGTATGTGATGGTTTGGGGAGGAGAAGACATTATTGGAAAATCAGTTAGAAGTGTATTGCCAAAATCTAGACATGATGTGAGAGACCTTAGTGGCGACAGTGGACGTGGGAAGAAGAGCAGACATTAGAGGCATGTAAAGAAGACTTTAGGGGGATCTGGGGACATGGCAGAGTAGGAGGAGTCTAACCTCACTTTGTCCCATGGCTACACCGATACAACAACTACACTAGGGCAGCTAACCCAGAAAAGAAACTGAAAACCGACAAAACAGACTCTCCACAGTTATTGGTAAAGAGGAGGCCACATTGAAAATAGTAGGAAGGACAAAGTCCCAGTTGGGAACCAAACTAACCCAAGAGACTAACCACAAGTGGGAAGGACAACACAAGCACAAAAGAGGGGCAGGAGCAGACCCCACACCAGGCACCCCAGACCTGGGGACCTGCACTGGGAAGCTGAATCCCCATAACATCTGGCTTTGAAAACCAGAGGAACTTAACTTTGTGAGAATTTACAGTCACTGGGCCTTAACAGTGGGAACGTTACAAATCAGCAGACTTACGTCTGGGAGGGCTGGAGAGTGGTAGGAAACATAGTCCCTGCCCTAAAAGAGCCAGCATAACAAACAACCCCTCTGATATACAATCTAGAAACAGCATTTTGAAAAGCACCTTGAGTATATGGGAAGGAGATTTATTTACTAATCCTGATGTGCACTGGAGGGGCACGGATCCTTAGGAGACATCTTCAAGAAGAGAAGGGCTGACAGGTGCGATTTCCTCCTTTCCACCCAGCCTAGATACCCAGACACCTGTGGGAAACAACACCAACTCTCTCAACATACCTTGCTAACACTTCACGCCCTGCTCCTGTGTTCTCCTGTAGATCTACCCCATCAAACCCACCCCACTTGGCAAGAATCCCTCCAAATGGGCATCTGACATTTCTCATTCTTTAAGAAGCTCCCACAGTGAACAGCCCCACTCCAAAGTGAAACTTGCCCTGGACAGAGGGAAAGATAAGCAAACATGCCAGTTTGACTGCAGTCCCAGCAGTGGGCTGGGGTACAGACATCCAATCTGATTGCACACTCTGCCCACTAACAGAAGCCTCCCAGGGGACAATGCAGAGAGAATGCCTTATAGTCTGTGCAATTAAAGGCCTGGCAAACAGGCTGAGGGTAGGCATCTGGTCTGACCCAACTACAAGCCCGTGGTGGCCCCAGACTGGGCCCTTAATAACATAGGAACGAAACCTTCCCCACAACAGGCAAAAAGGGTCATTGCAGCTGACTGCCCTGAAGGCAAATGCGGCTCCATCACAATAGTAGGATGCATGAAGCACACATAGGAGACACCCTGAAGCACCAGGTTTGGGTGCATAGGGGGGGACACAGCACTGCAGTGCACTCCAGGACCTCTTCTTCATAAGGCCACTACTTTCAAGATCAGGTGATAGAGTTGGCTTTTCTAATACAAAGAATCAAACACAAAGAGTTAGACAAAATGAGGAGACAGACAACTCCATCCCAAATGAAAGGACAAAATCATAGCAAAAGAGCTAAATGAAACAGAAATAAGCAATATGCATGATATAAGAATTCAAAGTAATGGTCATAAAGACACTGGACTTTAAAGACACTGATAAAGAGTGTATAAAGACTTGATAAAAGAGTGGAGGATCTTAGTGAGACTTTCAATAAAGAAAATATAAAAAAGAACCTATCAGAGGCATGCTCAAAACTGAAGTTAAAAATACACTAGAGGGAAGAAGTAGTAGATTGGAGGAAGCAGAAGAAGAGATCAGTGGGCTGGAGACAGAATAATGGAAAGCAACCAAGCTGAATGCAAAAAGGATAAAGAATAATAAAAAATGAGAATAGGTTAAGAAACTTAGCAACACTGTCAAGTATAAAATCATTTGCATTATAGGGATTCCAAAAGGAGAAGAGAGAGAAAGGGGGGCAGAAAATGTATTTGAAGAAATAATGGATGAAAACTATTCTACCCTGGGGAAGGAAACAGATATCCAGGTTCAGGAGGCACAGAGAGTCCCCTCCCCTCCAAAATCAGCCCACAAAAGTACTGATAAAAAGATAATTTAACTTTTTCCCATATTTTATTTAAATTCTAGTTAGTTAACATATACTATAATATTGGTTTCTAAAGAGAGAACTTTAAAAGCAGCAAGAGAAAAGAAAATTGTTATAAACAAGGGACACCCTCCTAAGGCTATCAGCTGATTTTTCAGCAGAAACTTTGTGGGCCAGAAGAGAGTGACACGATATATTCAAAGTGCTAAAAGGGAAAACACCTGCAACCAAGGATACTCTATCCAGCAAGGCTACCATTCAGAATAGAAGGAGACATAAATAATTTCCCAGAAAAACAAAAGTTAAAGTTCATCACCACTAAACTTAGGCTTACAAAAAAGGTTTAAGAGGGACACCTAGGTGACTAAGTACGTTAAGCATCTGCCTTCAGCTCAGGTCATGATCTTAGGGTACTGGGATTGAGCCCCACATCAGGATTCCTGTTCAGCAGGGAATCTGCTTCTCCCTCTCCCTCTGCCTCTCTCCCCCATCCTTCTGCTTGTGCTCTCCCTCTTGCTTTGCTTTCTCTCTCTTTCTCTCAAATAAATAAAATATAAAAAAAGAAAAAGGAAAAGAAAAAACTAAAGGGATTTTGTAAATGCAAACATAATTAAAGTAGCAGACAGGGGCACCTGGGTGGCTCAGTCATTAAGCATCTGCCTTCAGCTCAGGTCATGATCCCAGGGTCCTGGAATGGACCCCCACATTGGGCTCCCTGCTAAGCGGGAAGCCTGCTTCTCCCCTCCCACTCCCCCTGCTCATGTTCTCTCTCTTGCTATGTCTCTCTCTGTCTAATAAATACATAAAATCTTTTAAAATAAATAAATAAATAAAAGTAGCAGATTAATCATTTATAAAAACCAGTACAGAGGTTAAAGCACAAAAGCAGTACAATTAATCATACTTTACATTTTTTATTTTGTGAATCCCTTGACTTATTTTTACAAATATAAAGTATGATATCATATACATACAACATGGAGGGAGGAGTAAAAATTTAGTACTTTTAGATAAGTTTCAAATATAAGTGACCATGAACGTAATATAGACTGCAATATGCAGAGGATTTTATATATAAACCTAATTGTAAACACAAATCAAAAACCTGTAATAGATATGCAAAAAAACAGAGAAGGAAATCTACGTATATCACTAATGAAAGGGAAGAGAGCAAGAGAAAAAAGGAACAGAGAAGAGCTACAAAGACAACCATAAAATAAGTAACAAAATGGCAATAAATACATTCCATCGATAATTACCATTTATATTCAAATGGACTAAATGCTCTAACCAAAAGACACACGATGACTAATGGATACAAAAGCAAGATCCATCTTTGCTGCATACAAGAGACTCATTTCAGACCTAAAGACACATGCAGATTGGAAGTGAAGGGATGGAGAAATACTTATTATGCAAATGGAAGGAAAGAAAGCTGGGGTAGCAATACTTATATCAGATAAAATAGACTTTAAAACAAAGACTGTAACAAGAGCCAAAGAAGGATACTACATAATCATAAAGAGAACAATTCAACAAAAAGATATAACAATTGTAAATATTTATGCACCTAATATACACAGCATCTATTAGCAGACTTAAAGGGAGAAATTGATAGTAATACAGTAATAATAGGGGATTTTCGATCCCACTTACAGCAATGGGTAGATCATCCATAGAGAAAATCAACAGGCAACAGTGACTTTGAATGAACATTAGACCAGATAGAGCTAACAGAAATATTCAGAACAATTCATCTTAAAACAGTGGAATATATAGTCTTTTCAAGTGCACATAGAATATTCTGCTGAAGAGATCACATGTTAGGCCACAAAACAAGTCTCAACAAATTAATCATATCATGCAACTTTTTCAACCACAAGGTATTAATCTAGAAATCAATCACAGGGGAAAAAAAAAAAAAAACCTGGACAGAAAACAAATTCATGGAGGTTAAATAATATGCTACTAAATAATGAATGAGTAAACCAGGAAATCAAAGAGGAAATTAAAAAAGTTCATAGAGACAAATGAAAATTAAAACACAATAGTCTAAGACCTTTGGTATGCAGCAAAAGCTATTCTCAGAATGAAGATTATAGTAATACAGGCCTACCTCATGAAGCAAGAAAAATCTCAAATAAACAACCGAAAATTAGCCTTTAAAGGACAAAGAAAAGAATGAACCTGAATGGCAGTAAAAAGAAAGAAATAGTAAGTTAGAGGATAAATGAATGAAATGGAGACTTAAAAAAAAAAAAAACAACAACAACAAAAACACAACAGAACAGATCAATGAAACCAGGAGCTACTTCTTTGAAAAGATCAGCAAAATTGATAAACATTTAGCCAGACTCATTAAAAAAGTGTGGACTCAAATAAATAAAATCAGGAGTGAAAGAGGAGAAATAAAAATCAATACCAAAGAAATACAAAGGATTATAAGAGAATATTATACAAAATTGTATGCCAACAAATTGGACAACCTAGAGGAAATGGATAAATTCCTAGAAACATCTTAACTTCCCAAGTCAGGAAGCAATAGAGAATTTGGACAGACTGATCACTAGCAATGAAATTGAATCAATAATAAAAAAATTCCCAACAGAGAAAAGGTCAGGACTAGGTAGCTTCACAGGTGAATTCTACCCAACCTTTGGAAAGTCAATACCTATTCATCTTTTTTTTTTTTTTTTAAGATTTATTTTTTTGACAGATAGAGATTACAAGTAGGCATAGAGGCAGGCAGAGAGAGAGAGAGGAGTAAGCAGGCTCCCAGCCAAGCAGAGAGCCCGACGCAGGGCTCGATCCCAGGACCCTGGGATCATGACCTGAGCCGAAGGCAGAGGCTTTAACCCGCTGAGCCACCCAGGTGCCCCAATACCTATTCATCTTAAACTATTCCAAAAAATAGAAGAGGAAAAAAAGTTTCCAAATTCATTCTGTGAGGCAAGCAAAACTCTGATACCAAAACCAGACAAAGACAATAAAAACAAACAAACTAGAAACTACAGGTCAGTATCCCTGAAGAACATAGACGCAAAAATCCTCAGCAAAATAGTAGCAAACCAAATTCAATAACACATTAAAAAAATTGCCCACAATCAAAGGATGAAAGGATAGTCTATTATTCACAAATCAATTGATGTAATACATCACATTATAAAGAGAAAGGATAGGGTCTGCTGGGGGGCTCAGTAAGTTATATATCTGATTCTTGATTTTGGCTAAAATCATGATCTCAGGGTGAGATCAAGCCCCATGTAGGCTCTGCACTGAGTGTGGAGCTTGCTTAAGACTGTCTTTCTACCTCTTCCTCTGCACCTCCCCCTACTCATGCTGTGAGTGCATGCACTCTCTCTCTCTCTCTCAAAAAAAAAAAAAAAAAAAAAAAGGAAGAAAGGAAAGAAAAGAAAAAGAGAGAGAGAGAGAAAGGAAAAAAACCAGATGATCATTTTAATAGATGCAGAAAAAACACTTGACAAAGTACAGTACCCATTCATGATAAAAGCTCTCAAGAAAGTAGGTTTAAAGGAAATATAACTCAACACAATAAATGCCACATATGAAAAACTCACAGCTAAAATCATACTCAGTGGTTTAAAAAAACTGAGAGCGTTTCCTCTAAGATCAAGAACAAGACAAGGATAGTCACTCTCGGGGTGTCTGGGTGGCTCAGTGGGTTAAGCCTCTTGCCTTCAGCTGGGTTCGTGATCTCAGGGTCCTGGGAATGAGCCCCACATCAGGCTCTCTGCTCATCAGGGAGTCTGTTTTCTCCCACCTCTCTCTGCCTGCCTCTATGCCTACTTGTGATCTCTGTCAAATAAATAAATAAATAAATTTTAAAAAAAGATTTTATTTATTTATTTGACAGACAAAGATCACAAGTAGGCTGGGAGGCAGGCAGAGAGAGAGAGAGAGAGGAGGAAGCAGGCTCCCTGCTGAGCAGGAAAGCCCGATGTGGGGCTCGATCCCAGGACCCTGAGATCATGACCCGAGATGAAGACAGAGGCTTTAACCCACTGAGCCACCCAGGCACCCCTCTTTTTTTTTTTTTTTAAAGGATGTTCAGTCTCACCATTTTTATTCAATATAGTACTGGAAGTCCTAGCTACAGCAATCAAACAAGAAAAAGAAAAGACATCCAAATTGGTAACAAAGAAGTAAAACTTTTACTATTTACAGATGACATGAGACTATATAGAAAACTCTAAAGACTCCTCCAAAAAAACATTAGAACAGATAAATGCATTCACTAAAGTTGCAAGATACAAAATTAATACACAAACATCTCTTGCATTTTTATACACTAATAATGAAGTAGCTGAAACAGAAATTAAGAAACAATACCATTTATAATTGTACCAAAATAATAAAATACCCAATATACTAAACCAAGGAGGTGAAAGACCTATGCTCTAGAAACTGTAAAACGTTGATGAAAGAAATTAAAGATGGCACAAACACATGGAAAGATATTCCATGCTCATGGTGTGGGACAGCCAATATTGTTAAAATGTCCATGTGACCCAAAGCGGTCTACAGATTTAACGCAATCCCTACCAAAATGCCAGCAGCATTTTTCATAGAACTATAATAACAATCCTAAAATTGGTGTGGAACCACAAAAGACCCCAGATAGCCAAAGGAATTGTCACAATCTCAGACTTCAAAATGTAGTACTAAGCTATACTAAGGAACACAATATGGTACTGGCACAAAGAGACACAGACATCAGAGGAACAGATTAGAAAGCCCAGAAACAAACCCATGATTAAATAGCCAATTAATCCATGACAAAGAAGACAAGAAAACAGCAGTCTCTTCAACAAATGGTATTGGGAAAACTGGACAAGTACATGCAAAGGAAAGAAACTGGACCACTTTCCTAAACCATATACAAAAGTAAACTCAAAACAGATTAGAGACCTAAATTTGAGACCTGAAACCATAAAATTTCTAGAAGAAAACATAGGCAGTAATTTCTTTGACATCAGCCATAGAAATATTTTTCTAGTTATGTCTCCTTTGGCAAAGGAAACAAAAACAAAATTCAAGTACTGGGAATACACCAAAATAAAAAACCTTTTGCACAGTGAAGGAAACCACCAACAAAACATAAAGATAACTTAGTGAATGGAAGAATATATTTGCAAATAATATAGTCAATAAAGGGTTAATATCCAAAGTATATATCAAACTGATACAACTCAACACCAAAAAACCCAAATAATTCTAAAAAATAGGCAGAGGGACTGAAAAGACATCTTTCCAAAGAAGACATACAGATGGCCTCCAGACACCTGAAAAGATGCTCAACATCACTCATCATCAAGGAAATGCAAATCAAAGCTATAATGAGATATACCTCGTGACAGTCAGAATGGCTAAGATAAAAAACACGATAAATAACAAATGTTGACAAAGATGTGGAAAAAAGGAGCCATCATGTGCTGTTGTTGGGAATGTTAAGCTGGTGCAGCCACTGTGGAAAATAGTAGGGAGGTTCCTCAAAAAATTCAAAATAGAATTACCATATATCCAGTAATTATACTACTGGGTATTTACCCAAAGAAAATGAAAAAAAAAAAAAAAAAAAAAACTGATTCAAAAAGATATATGCACCCCTATGTTTACTGCAGCATTATTTACAATAGCCAAGATAGGGAAGTAACTCAAGTTTCCATCAATAGATAAAGGCAAAAAGAAGTGGTATATATACACAATGGAATATATTATTCAGCCATAAAATAGAATGAAATCTTGCAATTTGCAGCAATATGGATGGACCTACAGGGAGGGTATAATGCTAAGAGAAATAAGTTAGAGAAAGATGAATACCATATTTCACTAATATGTGGAATTTAAGAAACAAAACAAATGACGAGACAAACAAAACCAGACCCTTAACTCTGGAGAACAAACTGATGGTTACTAGAGGGGAGGTGAGTGGAGGATGGAGATTAAGGAGCACACTTACCTTCATGAACAGTGAGTAATGTATAGAATCACTGAATCGCTCTATTGTACACCTGAGACTGATAGAACACTTGATGTTAGTTATACTTGAATAAAAATAAAAAATTTAAAATAGAAGACTTCAGTAACTGATGCGATATAGACATTGTGTTTGGGAAGGAGGAGTCAAAGGCAAATAGGAGCTTTCAAGTCTCCGTGAGGGGAAAACATTGACTCAGATGGATGGAAAGGGGGCACAGGGAACACGATAGGGAAGTGTTGGCAAGACAGCCATTGACAGAAGGATATTCAACTAGATGATCGAGTTGTGCAGTTGAAGCTATGAAAAAGTGCTAGGGAAGAAAACTTGGGGATTCACCTGAAAAAGTAAAAAATGTGAAAGTTGAAAAATGTGAAAAAGTTGAAAACGTGAAGATGAATGAGAACTGAAAGAAAGTGAAAGGAAATCCAAACTAGGTGGGGCATTTGGGTTGGATGGTGTTTGGGCACCATCTAAAAATCCAGAAGAAGAAGAGAATCTCCTCAGAGCACCCTCCAGAAGCTCCAGGGTCTAGTTGGGGTCAGTGAAACTAGAAGCTTCAGGGAGGATAGAATAAGAATGGTCAACTCCTGAAGATTATGAGGAAAGTGATATTAAAAAGTGATTAGAGGAGTTTTCTTGAATCTTTGTAAGAATCATTTAGTCATTTAGCGGGAGAACAAATAAGGAATTGAGGAATAATAGGCAGTGAAGAAAAGGAGACAGGGCATGTAGACCCACTCTTCAAGAAACTGGGCAATACGAGTATGGTGAGAAATACGACAATAACTAAAGGGTGTTGTAGAATAGAACAAGAGACTGTTTTCTCTTTCCATGTACCTTAAGAAAATTTGTTTTCTGAGGGGCAGATGTACCAGATTGGTACTTTAAAGGAAATAACCAGATTTCTGTAACATGTGGCCACTTGTACATAGTCATAGCAAAGGTTGTTTGTCTAGATAATTTGGTTTGGGCTCTTTCATGACTCAGTCAATGTCCATTTTTGTGGCTTTCTGAAAGAGACATTCACCACCATGGCACAGTCAACAAATAACAATGAATTCTTTATTCTCTGTTGCCATCGCGGTCATCAACGTTGACCACTCCTGCCCAGTCGATGTCAGTTCTGCTGCAGAAAGAAAATGAGACATTGGAAAGGAAATGTATACTTCAGACCCACACAGAGATCTAAAGGGCTGGATCTAGGCTTGTGCTCTTTTCAGAATTTGGATTAGAAAATAGGAAGAGATGGAATCTTGGGGAACAGCGCCTCTGGCATTATGACTCACTATTTGAGGATTTCATTAGGAAGTGAAGTAACATGTCCTTCAGTCAGTCATCAGGAAATCATGACTGCCTGCTTATTCCACCAAATCCTGCAGAATTTAGCTGGAGAGGGTAAGAGTCTGGGGGTGGAAACTTCGACACTGTAATGATTTCCTTACCTAAATCCAATCTTTTCTATTTCAAGTCGTGAAAACACATATTTTTAGATGGATTGATAGACATACACACATACAGAGTGTATGTATATTATCTTTTCATAAACATTTACCTGTCAATGTCTGTAACTTAGGGTGCCTTTAAATAAAATCTCAACTGAATTAACCTAAAATAAAATGTTCTCTGTACGAGTTCCCAAAAGAAGATGAACCCTAAGAAAGACTACTTAAATTCATTCCAGAGAAAATGGGGAATAAATGAGAATACCAGGAAGAGTTAGAGGGTTATTTTGATGAACTGATTTCTATATAATATAAAGGAAGATTAGAGCTCATAGTGTTCTGCGTTTTAAAATAAATCACTGCATGGAAGCAGAGGAAATATTACGAAGAATTTTGCTCTGACGCCTGCTTAACACTTTCCTTCCTTTATAGAATTCAAAATTTCAGAAGGAAAGCACAGTTTAGGCAGTCCTTTTACTCATTCAGCAAAAAAGGCATTGAGGGCCTCCTGTGAGCCAGGCACAATGTTAGGCTCTTGGAGAAGATGGTGAACAAAAAGAGACCTTTCTCGCTCATGGAACCGAGAGGCTAGAGGGGATGGGAGAGCAGTCACCAAATCATGGCACTGATGAATGTATAATTACAAACTGAGATAAGTGCTTTAAAAGAAAAGAATGGAGTCCTATAAAAAGTAAAGAACTAAGAAGTCCAGGTGGGGGTGCAGAAAGGGCTCTTTGAGCTGAGATCTAATGAGCAAAGTTGAGTTAAAGCTAACAGAGAAAGGGGGGGAGCCCTCAAGACCCAGGGAAGAGCATACCCAAAGGAGGACCCCACCCCCACGCTCAACCCCCACAGGGGCCTAGCCCTAGCAGCTCCTAGTTAAGGATTTGGTCTTTATTCCAAGAACAGTGGGACGCCATTCAGGGGTTTTCGGGAGGTTGGTGACATGATCAGATTTGTGTTTTGAAAAGAACACTCTGGCTGCAATGTTGAAAACAAATTGGAAAGACATTGTCTAAAAGCCATTGTTTCACGGAGTAAATGCTAAGGCCTGCAGCTGTCACAATCACTTACCTGTGGTCAGCTGACCCCGTGAATATTTTCCTGCACCCCTGTGGACATTTGGAAGCTATTTTAGATGGAGGATTAGGAATTTCTTGATCCTGGATTATTATATGATTATGTCAACATTTGGAAGGGAGGCACAATGCCTTTCTGTCTGCTCAGAGTTTTGACTGACATAACTATCAAAACCGTTCTTGTCTGTGATAGCACAAACAGGCCCATCAAACAAACTTCTGCATTTTGCAGTCAGGGACAATATCATGTCACCCTCTCTTCCTTCCACTTCTGTCACTGCACGTGCTCCCGGTCTTTCCAGTTTCCCTCCTGAGCTTTGACTCTCCATGCGTCAAGGACCCACGCTGGACTCCTCCTGTCTCTGAGAAACCTAGACCGCCTGTTCAGTTACTTCAACAGGATGCCTGAGCGCACAGGGCAGGGAGAGCATTGGCAAGAGCAGGGCAGAGCCTCGGATACCGGGCAGGATCCAGTCATCCTGACCAGCTTGTCGCTTTGTCTTAGAAAGGCCTGACTGCAAAGGCCCATTTATCAAATTTCAACTAACGGGGACTAAAACCGTGAGTGAGAAATGGCCCTCATCAGAACCCTGAGTCACCCCAGCCTGCCTTGGGAGCAGTCCCGAAGTCTGAGGCAGTCTCGGCTGAAGTACCTGGAGGGAAGCAGGGACAGGAAGCCAGGTGAGTCCTGATGACCCCACCCTGGCCTTCACCATACCTGTGGCCAAAATGTTGCTGGAGAGCTGATATGTGTAGAGTCCAGCCAAAACTACACTCTGACAGGTGTAAAACTCTTTGAGGTTCCCATCAGGTGTCCATCACCTGGTGTCACTAACCTGGCTTTAATTGTTATGTCTTCCTTAACATGGAACCTAAGCAGACTCCTCTCTTGACTTTGACTAACTTGAGCTAATTGTAGCATCTGCCACCACACAGAAAGCTACTCCTTCCCTGACAGAATGGCCTGTTAGTACTCTAAGTGTGGCATTTGCTTCCTCAATCCTCTCCAGACTGAACTCCTTATCTCCTTGCAGGGGTACTTCTCTGGTGAGGTTTTTTTAGGGTCCAGTTGTCCTAGCTGTACATCACCAGATTTGCTAATGGTTTAAGAGATACCGTTCTGAAGACGTGTATAAGTGACTGATTGGACAAGCTTGCCTCAATTACGTTTATTCTTGTATCCATTCTTCTCAAACCAGTTCTTTTCCATCAGGATACAAAATGTGAAACAGACACCATAGCTTTTCTACTTCTGGAAAAGAGTATTAGTTCCTTTGTTTGGGCACCATAAATCTAAGCGCTCTCTAACTCCAGTCCGATCTACCCAGTTCAGTTAAAATCCAAATACATGTCCAGAAGAGATTATCCCCTGTTTCTGCTCAGTCCTAACTCAGTCTTTGACGTGTGGAGATGAGGGGCAGAGTATGATTGTCTCCTTTTCTGTGTCATAGCTCTTCCTCCTTCATCCTAGCTACTGTTTCCAACTATTCCAGGGTTGCAGCAGGGGAGAAAAGACCAGGGGAGAATTGGTCAGTACAGTTAAGTCTGTTGATGACTTGCAGGCATAATGGATACGCAAAGCTTATTCTGTGGTACTTCCACATGTTCCTCTGAGATGTCCTGCTGGTGATATCTAAACTTCTCAAAGAAGTGTGGTCCAAAATGATGAAGTTATTATCACCTGAGAACTTTTTAGAAATAACATTTTGGGGCCCCTCCATCCTAAGGAATCAGAAGTCCTAGGAGCAGGGCACAGGAATCTGTTTTAATAAAGCCCTCTGGGTGATTCTAAGGCAGGCTAAAGTTTGAGAAAGTGGTTCCTCTCCTCTGGCTGGCCACTTACAAGCTTGGTCATGCCCTAGGTTTCTGGGCACATTGCACCTCGAGTTCTGTATTTTCCTGCTGAGGTGACCCCACAAATCTCCTATAGCCCAGGATACTACTCTTTCTCTGTAACTAGCGACAGTAAAGCTCCCTCCCAAATTATATATTCATTGCTATACTCCTCAGAGGTCCCTACACCTAAACTGTCCATCTTAGACTCGTAGGGAGATGATGATGTGAGTGTCTCTGTGTGCCAAGCTTTAAAAGATATGTTCTAGGCTCTCAAGGAGTTCTCTTGAAGCCTCCCTCCCTTGGCTTAATCTTTTATCTTCTATTCAGGTGGGTGATGGGCTCCTGTTGACCAAACTGGATTTATGGTCTCCTAGCATGTCCCACAGAAGTGATTTAGCACATATCTTTAGGATACAGGAGAACTTGATGCCTCTTCTATTATTCATGTCTTTGAGGCCTGTTGCAAAAATCCAAGACAAGAGAAGAGTTATATTTAATATCATTTGGACATGACAACCAAAACTCAATCCAGGAGGATGGTTGGGCTTTATTCTCCCTGTTACTTTTAGTAATGCAGTCCATGTTCATATTGGCTACATCACATCAGTGATCTATAAGGGATATATGTCAATTACCTTAAATCATTTAACTTAGGCTCCTGTTAAGTTATGTCTTCCCAGATTTATTCTTAGCTAGGTCTTCGTGTCTGTTTTAAAATAGATTTATGTTTCTCTTCTACATTTACCATGGTTATGTGCCTCTCCTATCTTCTTATATTCATATATTGCTAAGCTCACGGAACTTTCCAGACATTGCTTTGCCTCACATTCAAGCTATCTCTCCAATTGATGCTACACACTTTCAGGTGACATAATCACCGTTCCGATGATCAGAATTAAGAAGAGATGACTAGGGTGCCTGGGTGGCTCAGTGGTTAAAGCCTCTGCCTTCGGCTCAGGTCATGATCTCAGGGTCCTGGGATCGAGTCCCGCATCGGGCTCTCTGCTCGGCGGGGAGCCTGCTTCCTCCTCTCTCTCTGCCTGCCTCTTTGCCTACTTGTAATTTCTCTCTGTCAAATAAATAAATAAAATCCTTAAAAAAATTAAAAAAAAAAAAAAAAGAAGAGATGACTAATTCCTCGGTCAGTTCCTCTATATATGAGAGATGAACTTATCATCAAAGCAAAAGAAGTATTTATCAGATGTTTTGTTGTCATTGCATTAAATATCCTATAGATGTTGATTATGCATAGGTGTTATTCATCCTTCCTGGCTAGGCACTCATTGCTGCTTGGCAATTGATTTCTTACATGTTTTTTGTTGTTTTTCCATGGAGCTTACACCAGATCTTTACCCCCTAAAATCCAGCCACCATTTATTCCCATCACCCCCCCCAAAAGGGGATTCACCATCCATTTAACTAAAAGTATTAATGTCAGACAATATGAGTTCCTTCAACTTCCCTCTTCTTAACCTCAAAATATCTCCATATTGATTCTTTTATTCTCTTTGTTGTTACCTCAGAAGATGTCTCTCTTATGCTTGCCAAGATCATGGCTTCATCTTTGTAACATTTTCTCGGCAGCTCTGGGACTTATATTTCTTTTGAGTCTTTAATGTGTCTGTCGCTACTAGCTCTATGATATTAGCCAAAAAGTTTAAGTCTCACATTCTACAAACCAACTAACAAGAAAACATCCCTTGACCCTCAAGTCACCATCATGTCATTTTCCTTTGCTTCACTCCTGTCTAGTCTTTTTCCTCCATTCTCCTGATAACTTTCCACTCAAATTTAGTCAGGTGATATCCTAATCATTAAATCCAAAGGCCTTTTCTTAGAACTGTAGGCTTTTCATATTACACTTTCTATTCCTGTCTTCTGGGCACATGATAAGTCCTCAATACATATCACTCCTACTATCATAATAGCGTCAACTTCAAAACTGTTCTCCCGGGGCGCCTGGATGACTCAGTGGGTTAAAGCCTCTGCCTTCAGCTCAGGTCATGATCCCAGGGTCCTGGGATCGAGCCCGTCATCGGGCTCTCTGCTCAACAGGGAGCCTGCTTCCCCCTCTCTCTCTGCCTGCCTCTCTGCCTACTTGTGATCTCCGTCTGTCAAATAAATAAATAAAATCTTAAAAAAAAAACAACTGTTCTCCCTACCGATAATTTCTCTACTCATCATGTGTTCCATTGCCAGAATTATTTTCCTAAAGAAAACTGACCTTTGCTTAAATGTCTTAAATAATTTAGCTCCAGTATCCACTTCCAGCCTTACTATTTCTGGACATACCAACCGAAGTGGACAACCCAAAATGGGACCATTTCCTCTTTTCCAAAGAATATGTTTCATTTCTTCAAGTTTTTGCTTATGCTGCCTTTTCACTTCGAACTTCTCTTCCTTCCAAGTTCTTTATGTCATAGTACTACTTATTCTTCAGGATCCATCACAAATGCTACCTCTGCGAAGCCTTGCCTGGTTCCTTTAAATGATAACTTCTTTTCCCTCTGAATTTCAGGTTGACTGGCATCCCTCAAGTTACACATTCAGAGACACAAATACAAATAATTACTAAATTTACAGAGCAAATCTGTTTCCAAAATGACTACATATTTTCTACACAGGGAAGGCAATATAAAGCACCCCACCTTTCTTGTCTCGCATTAGCTTAGACAAAACACCATCTGAGAACTGGGAAAACCATAATTTTCTTTAATGTTTTGCCTGTAATTTGTAAAACAACAGAAAATATTCCTGTGGACACGTTTAAAATTTTTCCCAGATGCCATAATTTCAGTACTGTATGGCGATGTTTTCATGACACCCACTGAACATCCAGATGCTGAAAGAGTCTGGAGGACCGGAACAAAAATGATTAGCAATTTTGGAAATAGGCTCTATGTGGAAGTAATTTATATATGAAGGAGGAGGAGGAGGGCAAAGAAAAAGAGGAGGGCAAATTATCTGACTCAGAAAAGAAAAGGTAGGGGCAGGAAATGTTAGCAATTAGTTTCTGAGTGTCTGAAAATACTATTATATGAGTGACAGTGACAGCTGTTTCATGTTCCTACTCAGAGGAGAACAAATGCTTTGGGCTATTGCAACAGAGATTACAAAGACACATTAGGAAGATTATCCAAGACTCTAAAGTTGGGAAAATTGTGGGATATGATAGCATGTTGTCAGGGAAAGAAAGAAGAGACATCTTTTCATGGCTGGAAGAAAAGATACTGGAGATAAAGCTCATTTAGGGTTTTATTTCGATGAGGTCATACATATGGAAAAAAGTCTATATCACAGTATATGAAAAAACTCTTTCATAAAATATCTTAGGGATCTAATCTATCCTCAAAGGAGGAAGAAAAGTTCTAGGAATATGACATTGTGGGTAGATGCACTGTCTTCAAGATGATATTCTGGTTACTCCTCCTAGATCACTCACTTCCTAGTTTTGTGACCCTGGAAAAGTTATTCAGCCCCTCTAAGAATCCATTTTCTCATCTGCAAAATGGGGATAACAATTGGGCCTCCCTCATAGAGACATGAGTAGTCACTGAAATGATGTTCAATAAATGTTAATTTTTATTTTTATTTTTTTAGATATGTAGAACCTTTCAGATACTATGTTAGGCATATTCCCAATCATCTCCTCTACAGAGCTATCATCCAAGCCCCGTATAAGATAGGATGTTATGATGACTTTTCACCAGAGTTCTGTTCTTTAATTAAAAATGAAAGCCCTAGGTATCAAAGACCAGCCTGCTGAGTTTCCGTACCTTTCCCAACCACGAGACATTTCCCTGATGTCTGCAGCACGTCTTTGACGTTTGGGACAGAAGACCAATTTGCCTCCACCCCCACATGGCTCCACCTGTCACATTATTATGTGATCTTTATAAAATTAAGCTGAGAATGTACCAACTTTTTTTTCATTATGCTTTCAACTAAAGCCATTAAGCTTACAGATATGGTATCTGTTTAATAAAATGAATGGATACAGGAAAAAAAATCCTGTATTTAATTTCACATCTTCAAAAAAAGTATTTATACCAACTAATATATTCATGCTCAATTTGAGCTATGATGGATTTCTCATCATCTGATGAACTTGTGATAGAGGGTCTATTTGTAGCTAGTGGTTAATAGACAAAGTATATTTTCCTCTCAGTCATTGTTTCTGTCTTCCTCCACCATTTACCTTCAGATAAAGCCATTTTCTCAAGGATCCCAGTATGTGAATTCTTAAACACTTCTCTGTTGATGAAGACATCATCATTCCTATCTTGGCAGTAGTTATTGTATGTCAATATAGACACCTGGTAAGATTTCAGTTCCCTATTTGAGTGTCAGTTAAAAAGCATAGAATGCTACCTATGTGGTTGTATTAGAGTGTGTGTGTGTGTGTGTATATACATGAATATTTCCCTTTTTAAGGAAAGTTTGGATTCTCAGGAATAAGGATAATGAGGCATATGTTCCATTCTTAGCAAAACAAAGAGTTCAGTACAAAGTGTTATATATAGCTTAATATGAAAATATATTAATGACTATCTATATGACAATAGTGAAACTAAGAAGTCCAAATCATAGGATTGAGTTTCTATGGCTGAGTCAGAAAGAGACATCATAATTGGAATTTCAGCAACATGTTTGGGTGATAGAAATCAGTGGGGCATGACAAGCTCTACTTTGAGTTATACATAAAGATAGCTGAGGACTGGAATGAGACATACATGATGTATAAAGAAATCCTTCGACACTATGAAAATAGTTTACCACTGTGAAGAGAAAAGGGGAAGGTTAGATTACTTTGGCGCTAAAACCCCATGTAACGCAAAAACCAACTGAACCAACTTTGTTTTCCAGATGTCTTCAGAACTGCATGATTGCCAAAGTTGGAGGAGTATCTGAAGATTTCAGGGTATGCATTATACTTTGCTATAGAAACAGCAGCCATAATGATAAATGTTTTGAATTACCCTTGAATGGACAAAGGAAATACTATTGCATAGGTTTAGTAAAGTATTCTTTTATAGAAGCCTAAAATGTCAGTCTTTGGAAGAGGAGACATTGGAGTTTGAGCCCTAGCACCACCACTTACTCGGCTGGACCCTAAGAAAGTCTTTCAACTCCCTGAGCTTTAGGTTCTTCCCCTTTAAAGTGAACACAGTAACAAGGCTGACTACATGGGGCTGATGTGAGTTTTAAGTGGGATCTGAATAAAGCCCTTAGCACAGGTTTGGCGGCACAGAGTAAGGGCTTAATAAACGTCAGCTGTGATACTCTAATGATGAAGGTGAAAATGATGAAAAAGGGGAGGAGAAAGAGAATGAATTAGAAAATCAGCAAGACTCAAGTCTATATCCTTTTATTTTATTTTTTTCCTTATTTATTTATTTATTTATTTGACAGAGAGAGAGATCACAAGTAGACAGAGAGGCAGGCAAAGAGAGAGAGAGAGAGGGAAGCAGGTTCCCTATGGAGCAGAGAGCCCAATGTGGGACTCGATCCCAGCACCCCGAGATCATGACCTGAGCCGAAGGCAGCGGCTTAAGCCACTGAGCCACCCAGCGCCCCTCAAGTCTTTATCCTTTTAAAAGAGACTCCTGAAATGGGCACCTGGGTGGTCATTGGTTAAGCATCTGACTCTTGGTTTTGGCTCAGGTCATGATCTCATGGGTTGTGAGATGGAGCCCTATGCTCGGCGGGGAGTCTGCTTGAGATTCTCTCTCTCTGCCCCTCTCCCTGCATGTGAGCTCTCTTACTCTAAAATAAATAAATAAATCTTAAAAGAGAGAGAGAGAGACTCCTGGGAAACAATTGGTTAAAAAAAAAATGGGAAAACCCTCTTTTACTAAGGGTAAAATATAGCACAGCATTTAGGTGCATTCCTTTACCAGTTCTTGTAGAAAAATAATCACTGTAAAATGGGGCCATAGGCATTTTGTCAGAATGGAAAGAGGATTTTTTTTTTTAACCTAAAATTAAGAACAAACCTTAGATATAAAACTTCTGCCCTTTGGCTAAAACCCTAGATAGCTAAGAGTTTATTAAAGAATGCAGTTTCTCCACTCTCTCTAGTCTATAGGGATAGTGGAGATGGAGTATAACACATCAAAAGTTAAGGTTCAATGAACAGGCTTTCGTGAAATTGACAAGCTGACCCTAAAATTTATATAGATATGTTAAAGACTTTGAATATTTGGAACAACTTTGAAAAAGAACAAGGTTGGAGGATTTACACTACCTGATATCAGTATTCTGGAAAGCTACAGTCATCAAGACAGTGATACTGGCATAAAGATTAACAGAGCAGTGGAACAGGATAGAGGGCACAGTGATAGACTCCCACTTAGGCAGTCATTTGGTTTTCAACAAGATGCCAAAGTCATCCAATAGGAAAAGGACATTCTTCTCCTTTAAGAGATGGTATAATAAATAAATTAAATGGTATAATAAATAAAAGGAAATAAGAATCAGTAAACTGGATATCCATATGGAGAAAGGGTCAACCGTGGCCCCTCCTTCATAATATACACATAAATTAATTCAAGATGGATACTAGTCCTAAACATAAAAGCTAATACCATAAAATTTTAGAAGATAAATTTTGAAACTGGGTGTGTTGCGTAAACAATGAATCTTGGAATACTGAAAAAATAAAGTTAAATTTTAAAAATTCCATTCAAAAATTTTTTTTAAAAAAGATAAGAGATTGGGCGCCTGGGTGGCTCAGTGGGTTAAAGCCTCTGCCTTCGGCTCAGGTCATGATCCCAGGGTCCTGGGATCGAGCCCCACATCAGGCTCTCTGCTCGGCGGGGAGCCTGCTTCCTTCTCTCTCTCTGCCTGCCTCTTTGCCTACTTGTGATCTCTCTCTGTCAAATAAATAAATAAAATCTTTTTAAAAAAATTAAAAAAAAATAGAAGATTATCTTCATGACTTGAGGAGTAGGTTAATTTTTTTTTTTAAGACTTTATTTATTTAGGAGCACCTGGGTGGCTCAGTGGGTTAAGCCTCTGCCTTCAGCTCAGGTCATGGTCTCAGAGTCCTGGGATCGAGCCCCGCATCAGGCTCTCTGCTCAGCGGGGAGCCTGCTTCCCCCTCTCTCTCTGCCTGCCTCTCTGCCTACTTGTGATCTCTGTCTGTCAAATAAATAAATAAAATCTTAAAATAAATTAAGGAAAAGAAAATAATAAAGCATGTGTTCACAAAGGCATCTATGATAATGTTCATAGATTTATTCATAATAGCTAAAAGCTGTAAGTAGGTCATCAACAGAATACTGTAGAAAAGAACTCTGCCCTATTTGTACAATGGAACACTACTTAGGAATAAAAAGGGAGAAAACTAAGAGGCGCCAGGGTAGCTCAGTCATCTTAGTGTCCAACTCTTGATTTCAGCTCAGGTCATGAGCACAGGGTCACGAGATCAAGTTCCACATTGGACTCCATACTGGTCATAGAGCCTGCTTAAGATTCTCTCTCCCTCTCCACCCACACCACCCAGGCTCTCTCAGGAAAAAAAAAAAAAAATCAAATACTGAGGGAAAGAATCCTTACTCAAAGTTTCCACTTACAGAAATTTTAGAAAAGGCAAAACAAATATATGGTGGAAAATGTCAGGAAAGTGAGTGCTGAGCTAAGCAACAATATACAGGAATGGGCATTTGGTAACTTTCTGCTTTGTAGATAATGTTTTATATTGGGATAGGGGTTTAGGTTAAACAGGTACATGCATTTGTCAGAGAATGTTTATGTAAGATTTGTGCATTTCATTATGCATAAATTTTGCCTCAAATAAAATCCCTGCAAACAAATACTGAAACTCAGTATGCTAATGATATGAAACTAATGATATGCATGCTGAAATGTTTAGGGAGAAGTATACTGATGTTTGAACTGGCTTTGTAGCACATCAACAAATAGAATGGATTGATAGATACCTTGAGGGATGGATAGATGGACTGTTACGTGATAAGCTATGTATAGTAAAATACTAATGGCATAATCTAAGTGGAGGGTATGGGAGTATTCATCATGAAATTCTTTTAACTTTTCTGTAAGTTTGAACATTTTCTTAATAAAACATGTGTGTGTTTGGGGGGGAGTTAAGGCTGAATGGGTAGCTAAGACCCAGATGAGTGAGTTTGATCCTTCTTCTGTTGAATTATAAACTATGGAGCCATGAAGGGTCTAAGCAAGGCTGTGCTATAACCAGATTGACATTTTAGAGAGATCTCTCTGCCTAAAGTGAACAGGGTGAATTATAGGCATAGGAGTAGGAACTAATTTCAGTCTAAGAGACCAGTTAGGAAACTATTCCAGTATCTTTGTGAGAGATTTAACAAGGTAAGTTCTATAAAATGACAGTAGGTAACAGTTCGATACTGGGGGAGAGGGCAAGGAAGGAGTTCAAGATGGCTCCCAGGTTCCCGGTATTGTTCACAGAGTGAATGAGAGTGACAGCCTCTGAGAGAAAACAGAGACAAAGCAAATGAGGGGTTGAGTGCAGGGGGTGAGAAAAGATGTTTCATTCCATATTAGACATGTTGACTTTGAGGTTCACTGTGGTTCTCCGAGGTGAAGATGTCCAAGTGGCTTTAGTTAAAGGGCTGTAGAGCTCAGAGAAGATGTCTAGGTTGGAGATACGGACTTTAAAATCATCAACTAAATGGTGGTAGTTGAAGCCATGCCAATGAATGAGACTTTTCAGGGAGAGAACACAAATGAGAGATCCCTGAGGTTACCGATTCTTTAGAGATTGGCTGAGGAAGAGGATAAAGCAAATGAGGCCAAGGATGAAAAATGTAGAGAATTATCTGTGGTTCTCAAAAGTACAAATGACAAAAATTCCTGTAGAGGAGGGTACAAATAACTCTGTTATGGCTTTTGGGGTAGGAAGGAGGCAGGTCAGGAAAGTTTTCACTAAGAAATGTCATTTGAACAGAGTAAAGGGTGAGTAGGAGTTTTCCATGCAAACAAGGGAGATAAAAGAAAGGCAAAAGGAACAACCTGATAGGCCAGAAGTTTGTTTGGATACTGAAATGTGACATTTTCACCAAATATGAGACTGCTGGAATATAGTTTTGGGGTTTGGGAGGATCAGCCTTTGTACTTCTGCCTGATTTAAACCAGTCGTTTTCAATTACTGTGCATCAGAAGTCCCTGATGTGCTTGTTAAAACCCAGATTGCTGGGTCCCGCTCCCTAGTGTCTGATACAGTATGTGTATGTTGACCTGATCTTCTGTATTTTTAGTAAGATCTCAGGTGATGTTGATGCTGCTGGGTCCATGACCACGCTCTGAGGATTATAGGGAGGAAGAGGTGCCACACAGTCGTCGGGAATCAGCTTCTCAGGACAGATCTTTCCAGTCAGAAGGGACTAGTTATACCAGGATAAGGGACAGTTCCCCCCACATGGTCCTCGCAACCTTCTCAGGGTTTTGTTTGTTTTGTGGCTTGTTTTTGCTTTTGTGTGTTTGTTTTAGACAGATCCTTCTTATCTAATCTTCAATTTATCGGAATTTGGGAAATTTTTGAGGCTGAGTTCTCTTCCACAAAATAGACTCATACTCGTGTTAAGTCCCAGGGCCTCCTCTGTCCACACACCCTGGGGACGCATGTAAGAGGAAATGACTGCCGTGCATTTCTCCCCATCACTGGTCGCTCCACAGAATGGATGGCTGGAAGAGCTTAGCAGACTGAGCCTACCTGATAACAATATTTGTTGGGGGTTTTGTACATCTTAAAGTACGCTGCTATCAATTCATCATTTTACCTTCCTGATAAGCCAGCACTGTTATTACTGGTAGATTTAAAGAAAAAAAAAAAAAGGCCAAAAAAAAAAACAAACAAACAAGCACGAAGAGATGATGATGTGTCAAAATCTGTACAATAGTTCCTGGTCTAGTGGTGACCCCATTGACACCTCAAGCCTCTCCTAGAAAATGGTGACAGTTTTTAATTTCAAATTTATCTCTTCCACAGGTCTGCAACATATCGGCAACACCATCTAATGCAAATATTCCAAAGTTAATCAGGAATTGTATGTGATTGCAGGGCCATGGCGGTGGACTGATGGATTTCAGCTGCCCACCACCTGTGGGCTGGAGAGGTAGTGCAGGGGGACACAGGATTTCAGAACAACCCTAAAGAATTTCTCCTGTGTAACCTCTATTTCCACTTGCAACAGCATCGTGACTACTTTGGTTGGGCTTTAGCAAAAGCAATAAAGCTCACTCCCCAAAATACTTCCGCCATTTTAATATCTTTAAAAACTGTCTGTAGATGATACATATATTACCATAGACTAAAAAAAGTCAACTGACCAAAAAGTGAACATTTTGAGTCATGGTAAGGTCAAGGGACACTCATCTAGTCTCTTTCAATACTTACGAGTATTTCATAGGTCAGGGGCTGTGCTAAGCACTGCAAATATTGAGATTAATATTAATAAGATACAGCCCCTGTCTTCAAGGAGTTCATAATTTATTTCCATTGATCAAAAATAAAAAAATACACAAGATTAAGAACCACTAGGCAAAATGAAACTAAGCGAAGCCTTTCAGTAGTGACTGAGAGTCTGCAATTCTACAATTTTTGGCATGGTATGGTCAGCAGCAGCAGCAGTAGCAACAGCCCCGTGGACAAATTCAGTACAGACAAGAAACCAAAACCAAAACACACACATAAAAATACTCAGCAGCCTAGAATCAGCCTTGAGGTTGTATAAACATGTTGCATTAAAGGTACTGAAGGTCACTACACTTTTGAAAAGTAAAGTGTAAGGGCAAGAAAGAGTAATCCCGGTGTGATGAAGTAGAGAAATGATTTCTTCAGGAAAAAACAAAACAAAAAAAAAAACAACCCAACCCAGAAATTCTATAAAATATAATGTAGAAAATAAAAACCTACCTGGCTCTAATTATAGTCATTGTAGCATTAAGTACACTATTAAATTCAGATGGGATGGGGTGGATAAGCAGATGGTACAAAAGATAGATTGTTGAGAACCTTTTTGAAAACCACATATTGTAGTTAAGAAGCTGGGTGAAAAAGTCTGTTGCTGAAGATCAATTTCACAAAGAATATGATACAAAGCTGAGAATTCAAGAGATGAAGTTTCAACAAAAGAAGTTTAAGGTAAAACAAAAATTTCTCCTGCAATCATTTTTCGTAAAACGTTGATGGAGAATAAAGTCTTCCAGGAAGTCATTACGTAGCACTTAAGACATGTAAGTGTTTCAACTCTCCGAAGCCAGATGGTATTCATTGTGGGGTCCCGGGAGACCTCACATGTGAATGGCCCCAGCATTGGTCAAGACATAAAATACAGCCTCTATGCTGTGTTCTTACCTAAACCCTGGGGTCTGCAGGGAGTTGTTTCTTTTTTTTTTTTTCCTTGAATAAAGGTTTGACAATTGGGTCCCATCATCTATTGGCGCAGAGGGATTATTTCTGGAAATTTCAAAGGTGTTTTGTCCTCAGGAGATACAAGGAACCTAAAAACTCTGAGCCTCTTGAATTCTAAAACACTTGTTTCAAAGACTGATTGAACCAATATGCAGTTATAATCTTGATATATTCTGAAGCAAACAAATGAAATCAATACTTAATTTAAATTCTTTCTGGGGAAGTACAACAAAATAGGGAGAATATAACTAATCCAACATTACTTTCTAGAAGTGACTTATATTTTTCTGTTTTTTTCCCCCAAATTTCCTGTTATGAATATGTATTATTTCTATAACCAGGAAATGACTATGATATGCCAATATTAAAACATTTCTTAAGATATCGATTTTTAAGAGTATAATTAATCATGGTGGCTTTACTCAAAGAAATTTAGGATTAAGGAGGGCACGTATTGCATGGAGCACTGGGTGTGGTGCATAAACAATGAATTTTGGAACACACACACAAAATTAAATTAAATTAAAATAAAAAAAAAAAAGATTTAGGATAGTCAAGCGTAGTAAGAATTAAGGTGACCTCTCTGGATTAAGACTCCAAATAGAGACTGTAAGATGGATGGTCCAATGCACAGTATGAAATTGAGCAGTCTAGCATTATTTTATACTAGAATAGAGAGAAATTGTTAGAGCCTTTATTGAGCTATTTAAAACCTAAATGAATTCTGAGCAACTCCACATTTTAACCTGTGTTAAGGAGGAAACGGGACACTATGAAATTAATAACCCAGAAAATTAGTAAAAATGTAAACTACATTACATACATAATTTGAAAACTACATATTGTAGTTAAGAAGCTGGATGAAAAAGTCTGCTGCTGAAGATAAATTTCACAAAGAATATGATACATAATTGTTCTATCAATCTCTTATATGTATCTGAATTTAATTTTTGTTTGTGTGTGCTCCAAATTTCATTGTTTATGCACCATACCCAGTGCTCCATGCAATATGTGCCCTCCTTAATCCTTAATCTTTTTGAGTAAAGCCACCACGATTAATTATACTCTTAAAGATAATTGTATTTTTCTCCACAAGTAAAAAAAAAAAATGTATATACGTAATCCGAAGCGATCAAAAGCAAGGAGGTATTAGTTAGTTACCTACAAAAGAGTTGCCATTTATTTCCCTTGCTGAGCAATATCACACCTACCCATTGATTATTGCATTATGGGGCAATGGCCAATTTATTTTGGAATCATTAGACATTGGGTAAGAATGAAAGAGGACACCTGGTCTGGAGATCATATAATTTGAACATTTATGGGAGATCCTTATTTTTCTTGCAAGATTTTTTTCTTTAAAAGAAGCTCCTAGTCCTTGGTTGGGAAAGACCAGTATACTTTCCAGGAAGATGAAAGCTCTGTGTAAAATAACCTCTATTAAGTGTGAGATAACATCTGTTTCCAGGTCAAAGAGATGATACAGTGTTGCAGGACACTGGTTCCTTTTTGTTCCCATTGGATTAAGAAAAGTCAGACAGACATGCGGCTTCAAGTGACCGTCTGCACCTATCTTATACCCCAACATTTATCCATGGCCTAGTGTCAATCAACAGTCTGGAGGGTAGAAGCTCTTTCTATGTAACAACAATACTTCATTTTTAACTGATAGCTGACAGCCTCCTTAAGAGCTATTAGCACACTGAAAACTTGCAACAATTAACCTTGGTTAGGGCGGGGGTGGGGGTGGGGGGGCGCGGGAATATAAACAATTGTGATTAATGTCTTTGCCAGGGTCAAGGACTACTGTTCTATTGTGCTCATATTCTTAGTACATAAATTTTCTATTAATTTGCTGATCATGTATGAACTTGAGACAGTATACATATTTAAAATTTATAGAAGTCGATTGTATAAAAAACACTATCCTGTGACAGCTTTAATAGAATTAAAATGCCTAAACAGCCCTGGCAATACAATTCTTCCTTTGCATATCTGACTTCTGAAAAACACACATTCCCTTTGTAGTGTTCAAGCAAGTAGCCTTGAGCTGGAAGCAAGAGTGAAGGTCAAATAAGAAAGGAAATCTCAAATCAGATACATTTCATTTTGCACCAAGCATTTCCCATCACATTTACCTCTATCAAAAATCAGCCTATCTTTACCATTTACTTTTTACCTGGAGTAAAAATTAGAGTTTACAAATTGTAAATAGAGGGGGGAAAGATAATTTAGCACACTGTTTTATCGCTGTCAATTCAGTGGTTTTCATAACCGAATCTCACATATTTCGGGAATGT
Organism: Meles meles; assembly: GCF_922984935.1. Taxonomy (NCBI): domain Eukaryota; kingdom Metazoa; phylum Chordata; class Mammalia; order Carnivora; family Mustelidae; genus Meles; species Meles meles. Next base: position 53,250,440 of record NC_060068.1, on the reverse strand, counting down.
CATTACTACTTTTCAGTGTTTACAGAGCAGAGTGGAGCCAAGCCCACCTCCACCAAAGGTCAGAGAGAGAAACCAAATGATCCAGTGAAGCCAAAATGGGACCTATCCGAAATTAAACCTGCTAAAGAAGATCAATTGAGTCAGGACAGCGGCCATAGTGGGAGGGAGGAAAGATGCACATTTAGAGCACGGTCCCATTGCCTGGGTCTCTTAATCCCTCCACCTACCCTGACCATGGCAAGCTTGATAACTGCTCTTTAGGACTGCAGCGCCAATGCTCTTTCTTCAGCACGGTCAGTAATGCCAGGACAAGGTGAGGTCCTTGGGTAGTGATGCTAAGATGCACATCTGTTTATTCCTCTGTACTTAGAGACAGAAAAAGGCAAGGGGAGTCTACTCTGGGTTTCAACATCTGTCAATATCCCGGTAGAAATTTCCAGCAGCTGAAGTCAATCAGTTTCTGGAAAGTGCTAAGCAACCATACCAAGTGTTCCCAACTAACATTACCTCCGAATGTGCATGACCAGGCATATTTCAACGTGCTCTGCCAGGCGGTGTTAGTAATGCGAGCAATATGCAGCTCACTTTACTTGCTGACTGGCTTAAAAAGAGAAAATTAAATACATTTCTCATAAGGATATTTTGTGGAATTTTTCCACATCATTAAATAAAATGTAGCCCTGGTTTAGAGGCATTTCCTGAGAGAAAACATTTCTTAACCTAAACTAACTGAACTATGTGAAACAGTCCGCCTGTATACACCATCATATTTTTTTCCTGATTACATGTAATGGCTCTCCTATCATCCTGCAAGCTTACCCATATCATTGAATTGTTTCATGGCCATCTGAAAAAATTGACTGCAAACTTTTTAAAGTGGTTCTCGGGAAATGGGCGGTTATTCAATTTTCTCCTCGGCATTACAAAAGACTGGATGGTATTAGAGGTGACATTTCTGAAATAATTAAGAAAAATAACGACATGCTTTCTTCAGCTAGGTACGTACTTCCTTCACAACTTCGACATAACAAGCTATAACACTGCTTCCTTATGGCTAGAGTAAGGAAGATAAGCTCAAGTGTGACAGAAAGTAGCAACTGATATAAATAAGTAGAGAGTCACATGAAAAGCTTTCTTGTTTACCATCAAGATGCATATGTTCACCTTCCTCCCAAGGAAGGGGCTGCACTTCCCTAGGGATGCTTAAATCCATTCAGAGTTTGGTTTTGCAGCGCCCCATTTAATTACCTCAGCTCCCCGGGGAAGTAAGTTGCCATTCCCAGCTTCCTAAGTTCATGGTTCCTGCATACGGACCGAGGTGCTGTACAGGATTTGCATTTCTTTTTTATTTGCCATTGGAATAGCCACATGAGATGTTCTGATTTTTCAACAGACTCTCTCGGCCTCTCTCTCAGTCAGAAATTCTCTATTAAAAAGAAAGAAAGAAAAAAAAAAATGATCCTTACAAGAAGATACCACACATCTTCTGTTTAATCCCAGGAGCCCCCGAGCCAATTTGAAAGTCAACATCAGACAGAGAGGTAATGCTTTTTTGTTTTGTTTCAATCTGAACTCTCACAGTTGTTCAAATTGAATCAAGACGCAAGAGTTCCAAACTAAGTGGGGAGCTAAAATAAAACCGGGAGACATCCGCTTTACAAGGTTGTGTGGGAGAACTGCTGAGTACACCCTGAAAGAAACAGAAAGGAGGGGTAGGCTTCCATGAAGGCTGCAGCCACACCGCAATCCGCAAAGCAACGTGTAGGAAGGGAAGGTACATGCCTCCCGCTGCATAATCCGCGTCCCTGTAATGCGGCTTCGTGAACTATTTCTGCACTGGGGTTTTGGAAAGAGCTCTGTGAGGGAGATGCCCTCAGAAATAAAAACCAAGTCTGGTTCCAAGAATTTGAGTGATTCTTGTCCCCATCTGGCAACGCACACACACACAGACACACACACACACACACACACAGACACACACACACACACACACAGACACACACACACACACACACACGCACACACGCACAGAGTAAATGTACCATAGGGACAAGGGTGCTGTGTCTAAAGAGAAAAATAGAACAACTTTCTCTTCGGGATGCTGGATCAAATTCCCAGTCTCCTAACTAGGTTAAGACTTAGTCCCTGCTCTGGGCATTGCCTTGTGGTGGAGAATAACCTCCTGCTCCATTCCTATTCCCTGAAAAAATAAAACCTTCGACAAGAAAGAATGTCCTATTGTTGGAGCAGAATTATTCCTCCAGCTTCTCTAAGAGGAGGTATTTTTGGCATCTGGGAAGAGATTGTGTCCAGAGGGGCTTCTTAGTTTTACAGCTGGGTCCACTCAAACCAGTCCAACAAGCCAGCATTACGGAGAGGAGCCCAGCCAAACACAGGCACTTCAATCACGCTCAATTCACTTGGGTTTTGGTAAATGAAATAAAACCCCAAAGCTTGGCTTTTTATTTTTCTTAGGGCAAAGTCCATTTAGAATTGATATAATCGCTTGCTATGGTTACATATGCCACATTTATTTTTAAATAGCTCCACATCCCAAGGGCTCCTGATTTCCATCTACACACGCAGGTAGGAAGGCTGCAGAAAATAATCTTCAACACAGTCTACATTTTACCAGGCTCAGGAAAAGCTCATCTGGAGATGCACACCTAGGCTGATAAGGAGCTGGGCTGCTTGGTGAATGTACCTCACATTTTGTGTCCTGCAAAAAGGCCCCCAGCCAAAAGCACGGCCGGGGAACGGAATCCATCCTGTCATCTGCTGGCCAAGCTGAGCATTCTGTCGTGGGGCTGCAACCGCCTAGACGAGGACACCTTTTTCCTGCTCTGTGTAAATACGTCATCCACGTGTAACCCTCGCACACACAGGGTTGTGTCCACAAACACCCGAGAGGCTAGTGTTGGCGCTGACTGAGAATACTCAGTAGAGTCAGGATCTGCTGGAAGAGGTTTCTCTGCTGGGGGAGGGCTCAGGTGCCAGACTTCTCTCGGCCCTGTCGGAAGCCCAAGTTGCTGACAAACTTTGGGATTCCACACGAGCTCTCCCGACTCTGTTTGCTCTACTTCCTGGCTAAACGGTACTTCGTGTTTCTCGTAAAGCAGTTTACCGTGTGTGGCTTAAGCTATCCCTATTTGACGCTTTCCTCTCTTCCTCCTCTGTTCCTTGCAACAAGGGACTGGGTCACAGTCATCTTTGAATGCTGTCTGGCTAGTTAAGGTTTCAGTGAATTGAGAGATGGCAAACTGTGGCCTGCAGACCCGTCCGGCTGGTTGTGTATCATTAGACCAAAGCAGAATTTTACAAATGGCTAATTCAATCCAATGGTTTACGTAGATATTTACATTTGTGAATGGAGAGATTGCATATTAAAATTTGCATTTCTAGTTTCTTTGGAAAACCTGGGAGTGCTGGCAACATTGGGCTCTCTTTCTCTCGTGGCAGCGGTCAGCCAGAACAGAGGAGCTATCCCCTCCCCTTTTTTTGACCTGGTATGTTCTCTAGGTCATGAGGTGAGCACGGTGCCCTATTCCTCTCTGTGCATTATCTGCCTTGCTCATCTGGGCATGCAGTTTAGTTGAACAGGAGCCCATTGGAATAAATGATCCAGTAATCTCCCTTATATTCAATTACTGGACCCAGGGCTCTAGCACAGAGCCTGTCAACGGTCTTTCTTCCTGCTCATCCCCAGCAGATGACTTTCACATGTGCAACGCACTCTCCAGGGTGCTGTCAGGGTTATTCTAGCTGTAACAAGACTAGGAGATGGTTGCTATAGCCTGGAAAACTCTCTTCCTAGAAAAGGAAACCAAATCCTTTGCAAGCTTCAGAAAAGCTATTACGGGTAACAAATTTCTTGTGACATCTCACAACCGATCATGACACACCTGTGTGGAGTGAGCGCGCACTGAGAACGGTTCCTGGAGCTGAAAAAGGGAAAGCATAAATGAGTTTGGAGAACTGTGTTTATAAAGCATGACAGAAAAGAAGCATCAACAAGACCTCCAAGTAAATAATTTTAGGTCAGGGTAAATACTAGGTTTACTAACTTCAATTCCATTTCCCACACATATACTTATGGCCGGGGCCAGCCCACTGCATGGGAGAAATTGGCAGCCACCTTCTTCTTGTGATTGGGCTGGTAAGGAATCTCTACTATTAGATTCATTTCTAGGATTTAGGTAAAGACAGGGTACCCTCTCTAGGAGACTCTTGAAGACAGAGGAAGCTAGCAGACTCCTTCGGGCCCTCTCCTAGAACTTGAATTACGATTGGTGTCTTAGATTAGTAGTTTGTATCAAGAGAGTGGCAGGAATCTTGGTTATGTCTCAAGATGTGGGGATTCTGGGAGCTCAGCGGCAGGAGGGAGGGAGAAGCAGGAGATCGGAAGCAGGGGGTGATTGAACCAGATGAAGGATTGACAGAGAGCCCTGGGCTGCTGGGAACCGATTTAGGGAAAGAGACCCAGGAGATGAGCTTTTGAGGAAGAAGAATGGAGTTGCGGGGAAGTCCATGGGGGTTCATTACTCAGTCAATTCTCTCCAAAGTTGGCTTTCTTAGTGATTTTGAAATCCGCCAGTGTTATACCAGTTCATTTAAAGCACGGTTGACGGATCGCGTAAGAAGCCAGTCTTTGACTGTGGAATAAATGGAAAGTCAGAGGCTAGTCCCTAATATAGAGTGTGGTTTTTGTCTTGATCACCAATCCGTTTTTCAGGATTTTTAATAGGGTGACTGGCATTTTTGCCTGAGAGCAAAAGATTTTTAGGGTGAAGTTTTGAAAGTATGATGTTTCTAGGAATTAGATTGTTAATGGGCACAGTAAACGGATCAAGTAGTTCATTTTCTTTTTTCTTTTCTTTCTTTCTTTCTTTTTTTTTTTTTTTGTAGACTGGATTCTTTACAAGTTGGCCTGAGCAATTTAAGAACCATCTATCGAGAATTAAGTATTTATTACTCTGCCAAAGTTTCTTCAAATTCAGAGTGGAAGATTTTTGAAAGAATAAGAAGGGATTTCCGAGGCTTCTAAAAATGTGGTATAGGCTAATGGTTTTGGTCGTAGCTCTTTAAAACTTTTTTTAACCATCTCTCAGAGGGATTTGAATTTCAGCTGTCTGAGGCTAGCTAATTAAGGTAAAGTTAAAAGTTGTTCTGTGCTCAGGGTGGACAGGGGAATGAAAGCAGTGAACCACAAAACCGTGTCAGGCAAGTTTACTTTTCATGGTCATTGAATTAACGAAGGAACAAGCCAGCTCTGGTTCATCTCTGTCTGTCTTCGCATCACCCTGGGCCTTCCTGTCACAAAGAGAGAGACACTTGTCAGACCCAAACACCTTTTCCACAGGAGGGGAGCTGGCAACACAGAATGCCCCTGGGTTAGAAAAAAAGCTAGGAAATGTCTAAATCTCCCTTTCCACCCATGCTTAAAATGTGAAGGGGTGTTCTTCCATAGACACAAGGATGAGGAGTCAAGGGGCAGAAAACACAATGCCTGCCTTTTTCCCCCTTCTGTCCAAAAGGGGAGTGAGAGAATGACTTGCAGGTGGCCCTATCTCCCGCCAGAAGGATGCAAAGATTTTGGAAAAAGAGCTCTACTTTTTTTTTTTCCTAATTGCAAAAAAGAATGAGAAGAAAAAGCTAATAGTGGCTGCTAGAAAATACGCCTGAGAGAATGGCCTTTATCATCTGCTTTTGAAGTAGGGGTTGAGAGAGAGATGAAGCCAGGCAGAGAACCGGGAGGGCTGATGGGGCACGCAGAGCACTGTGGGTACCAGGACACAACGGATACCTGAGGGAGAAACTTTGCTGTAAATCATTTCAAACTTGCTCAGTGATTGAATAGAAAAAATTTACGTGAGCTCCTAATGGTATATCCCTGTTTCACTTCCAAACAAGAATGCAAGGGATGTTTATAAAGATCCCAGTCTCTGTTTAGGGATATCTAAATACATTCTGGTAATTAGCTTAACTTTGATCCAATGCAGTGCTTTTTGTAGGTAAAATAAATAAATCAGTGAAAAGTTCTGGAACACTCTCCCTTTCAACATCTCCGCCCATTAATATCAATGGATATTGTTAAATTTGATGTTAGTTTGTAAAAATCTCGGGTCTGGTTGTCCTGCTGACACATAGTATTTCATATTTATTACTAAGAGTTTGAAATGAAAGACTGATTTATGAGCACAATGCCCATTTTTTTTTCTCATCAAACAAAACATAAAAGAGTGTTCTATATAAGACTGGCCACACTTTAGTAGTATTCTTATTGGAAAATGCGTCCCGGTTTCTCACTTTATTGTTAGAAATGCTTAGTCATGTGGCACAGGCAATAAAGAGAGAAGACAGAGTTCACCTTCCATACTAATGAACGAATTATATTCAACTCCTTTTGCCATTTTTATGTATCCTTCTTCCCTGAAACCCAGAAGGGAAAGAGTGAGATAAAATTGCCAGTTGGCTTAGAAGTATTACAGGTGAATATACACCAAGTATACAGTCTCCCCTTCTTGTTCCCATTTCATGGCATTCCCTCAATTGTTGTTGTGGTCTGTGAAACAGGCTGGCCCATATTTGACTTGGAAATACAAAAGCAAGTATGATTCCTTTTATTGTAGGGGGAGAAACAGATATATTTAAGTATTTGAGAGGAACATTGAATTTCACTAATATAGAGCATGGCTTCATTATATGAACAACTGATATCTTTTAAAGAAAGATTTTAGAATGCTATTTCAATTTGTATATGTGTAATTATAAGAGTTTCTAGAACAATATTCTCCCATAAAATAGCTCTGGACCCAAAATAATAATCAAAATATACTTGAAGGAAGAAAATTTACTTGTATCTTACCACTCAAAGGTAATCACAATTAACATTGTGAACTATTCCCCTTTAGACCTTTTTATATGCACATTAAATGCCATTTTTCTAAAGTGGGGATCCTGCCATATACACAATATTATATTCTGATTTTTTTATTTAATATTAAACTCCTTCGCTCATGTCATATGTTATTTAAAAATACAATATATTCACTTCTTCTAAGTGAAAATTACACCTTACACGGTGGGGAAAAAACATCAATTCACTGCAAACTGTGGTGTGATCAGATGGAACTCTTCTTCCCATGATAGACCTCACTTCTGCTCCCCAGGGCTAAGTAACCATGTCAACAGTTTCCTGTAGACATCAGCTTTTAGTGACTGGACCACACTTTCTTACTAAATTATCATCACACTAAAGCAACAGGCAAAACATCTTACAGAATTTTAGTTAACGAAAAAGGTAAGTTCCCATACTATACTTTGAAGAAGATGATACAAAGACCGGTCCATTGTTAGGGTCAGTAGGATTGCTCGATGTGGTTGTGCAGGTGAACAACCAAAAAATCTATAGAGGTAAGTGCACAGAGCTCTGGAGAGTGCTGACGCGGTCAACAAGTCAGGGCAGCCAGTAACACTGGCCCCTGACAAAAAGACCACGGCATCCATGAGGAAGGCAAGATTTTGTCTTGGGTAGAATGCCATACCTCACATTTCTTCCCTGGCATGCTCCTGCATCTCAAAGGTCACCATCTCAGGAGCCTAGTGGCCAGGAGAGGAGTCACTCACACTCACACTTCAGGGAGTCACTGAAGTGGGAAGGTGACAGAAGTGAAGAGGCAACAAGGGGGGAACCACGGTGAATGGGAATGAAAGGCACATGCTCTGGGGGGTTGTTGCTCCTCGGTCTACTGTTTTATGGAAATGCAGCCTAGTGTTGTTACCTTTTGATTTCTCCATGAGGTATTTTTTTTTAAAAACCTAAATTTTCATATGCATGTGCCCACTTGTTAAAGGTTGGCGATTTGTTAACAGATTTAACAACACTGAACTAATGAAACTTGCCTATAAGCTTCCTTAGAGGATGGTCTTATTTTTCTCTCATAAAAGCCTCCTAGTAGAGGACAGACACCCATTGCTTTAACTCTGCCTCCAAGCCCTGACACGCCCCCCACACCCCTCTCCATCCCAATGGGAAGTCTGTAAGACACAGCTGGTGCATCCCAGCACAAGTGTAAGTGTACCCCAGGGCAGAAAATGAGCAGGACCTCAGGGCAAGGGCAGCATGAGGATAGTCTCAATTTTGCCATAGACAGAAAGTGGCATTTTGATCTCTTGATTCTGCTGCTGTGATAATACAAGGGGACCCCCAGAGCTATGGGGCTACGATAGTACCCACTGCCCCAGTGCCTGCCCTGTGCCTCCCTGCTGGAACGTTGGTTCCTTCGACAGGAGCACTCAGGCCAAAGCAGTTGTGGATGAGAGATCTGAAAATGGTCTCGTTATACTTCTTAAAAAATCCACTTAAGGGGCGCCTGGGTGGCTCAGTGGGTTAAAGCCTCTGTCTTTGGCTCAGGTCATGATCCCAGGGTCCTGGGATCGAGTCCTACATTGGGCTCTCTGCTCAGCAGGGAGTCTGCTTCTCCCTCCCTCTCTCCCTCTCTGCCTACTTGTGATCTCTCTCTCTCTGTGTCAAGTAAATAAATAAAATCTTTACAAAAAAAAAAAAAAAAAGAATCCACTTAAGATGGTCTAAAATCCCTCCCACCCCAATTCTAAAATATTCTTTCCAAAATCCACCCAACTCTTTTGAAGTTAGCAGATTTGCCTTTGAGTGTGCCTGGGCTTAGTTTATTTTGTCACCTAAGAGGCAAAAGAAAGCAAATTCAATTTTACATAAGTAGTGAAAGAAAAATACCATCAGGAAGTTTGGGGGCAGCAATTGCAGATGTTTTCCACAAAGGGAATTTGAGAATGTGCTTTGTAAAAGTGACAAAATGTTGCTAACCAGAGTCAACAAACCAGTCCGGAAGCTAATGGCCCATTAACATGGTGGTCACTTGGTTGAGAATGGTCACCATAAAGGGCATTGAAACACTGTGTAGACCTCAGGTCCTATCCTTACACAAGCAGACATCAGTTTACTCAAAATGGTTTACAACTGATGTCCTTGTTCTTGTCCTACTTAAAGGGGTCCCTTACTGCCTGAATATTGAAACAGAATCAAACAAACCTATCCATCTATTTTTTCTAGTAATTTGCATTTCAAATTGGTGAGATCTTTTAAAATATTCATGTTCTTTGACTTGGTAACACCACTATTCTAAGGAAACAATTCTAAACAATAGCACAAGGGGCACCTGGGTGGTTCAGTGGGTTAAAGCCTCTGTTTTCGGCTCAGGTCATGATCCCAGGGTCCTGGGATCGAGCCCCACGTCGGGCTCTCTGCTCCGTGGAGAGCCTGCTTCCTCCTCTCTCTCTGCCTGCCTCTCTGCCTAGTTGTGATTTCTCTCTGTCGAATAAATAAAATATTAAAAAAAAATTTAAACAATAGCACAAATAGAAAACAAGTTACATGTTCAATAACAGTGGAATGGTTAAGTAAACCACAGTTTATGATCTCAGTGCAATGTTTTACAACCACTGCAGTGATTATAAAGATTATGCAATAATGGAGAAAATCCTTATGCTAAAATGTAGTCAAAAAGGCAAGATGCAAAATTCTAAATAAGCGTGATTATGTATGATACAAGCCAGCCAGCCAGCCAGCTCCCCACCCCTCAAAAAGGTGGAAAAAATCCTTTGTAGCGGAAATACAGGATTCAAGAAAAATTTATTGAAAAGCTAAAAGTAGTTATATCTGAATGATAGTACTTTCCCTTCCACTTTCCTTAATTTTCTGCATTTCCTTGAATAAGCATATATTACTTTTATAATTAAAAAAAGGTAAATGTTAAAAATGGGTTTAAGCCTCTGCCTTCGGCTCAGGTCATGATCTCAGGGTCCTGGGATCGAGCCCCGCATCGGGCTCTCTGCTCAGTGGGGGGCCTGTTTCTCCCTCTCTCTCTGCCTGCTTCTCTGCCTACCTGTGACCTCTCTGTCAAATAAATAAATAAAATATTAAAAAAAAATGGGACTAGCCCTGATGCAGTAGAAAATGACAGCTAACACCAAAATGAAACAGCCTCTTCAACAAAGTGGATATCAGGTTGTCATGAACAGGATTTTTTAAAGCAAAGGATTCATCTAATCAATGAGGATCCAAAAGCACTTCTTCTGAGGAAGGAAAATAAATCCAACTCTTCCTCAAGTAACTGCCAACACTATGCACAGAATCAAGTTGATCATTCCAAGGATGGTCTACAACCCAAAGCAAGATATTTTCAAATTTTTTATTATCCTCTCAGCAAAAGCTTGTACGAGTGGTACAATCAGTTAGAAAATTAACCTTATTAATATCCAACTACAGTATTAAGTCAGGGATTTCCATGGAAGCAGATTCAGAGGGTTGAATGAATGTAATGTGAAGTGGAATTTCCTTTCACTTTGTACCCCCTTCCCTCATAAATCTCTGCCCTTCAATGTCATCAAGTGATCCTTTGTTCTGACGTTCTGGGCAGGAAGTATGGAGAGAATTGATCAGTTTTCCTAACACCTCTCGTGATTTTTGAATATGCACATGTTTGAATACATCAAACACATCTGCTTCAAGACGGTCCATGCTAAATATCCTCAACATGTGTAATTCATACACCACGCCAGCTCCCTTCCTCTTCTCTCCCCTTCATGTAATACCAGCTCACACATACACACACTAGAGTTTTCCCAGCTGACTTTTAAAATGAAGGAAAACAAATTTGCAACAAGAATGTGCAAAGAAGTATGCTCTCATGTCCAAATAACCACCAGGAGTGAAATAAATCAAATTCAGCAAAGTAAGAGGAGAGATGGGAAGGCAGAGAGGACTGGGGAAAAGGAGAGAAATTTGGGCTGGTAATTCCATCGTGTGGTTTTCAAAAGCTTTTCTGAACTTTCTCTTCTTTATTATCACCTTACAAAAAGCCCATTGAGTAGAAGAGAATATGGATATTTGTTTTGGGGTGTTTTGCTATCTTTTTTTCTAAAGTTCATGGAGAAAATTTTTAAAGAAGATATTTTATCATTCCCCTATTGTTTTTGCTTTATTCCTTTGTTGTGGCAAAAACACACAAAGTGAAAGCACAAAACAGCCATTATTATTGATGCCACATTGACTTATTTTTTCATCTGGATTTCTTGGTGTCTGTGGCTCAGGAAAATGTACTGATTGGTTGACAGTTATTCCCAAGGCCCTTCCATAGGGATGTGTATGAATTAAGTTTGAAGGTTTAAGAATTAAGTTTGAAGTAGACCAAGTTCATATTATCTTTCCCCAGTCATTATCTTCTTCCCTTCCATTTGTCCAAATTAAATACTACATGCTCTGTCCCTGGCCTCTTTCCCAATTTCTTTGGTTGTATCTGAAAAGTCTTCAAACTTGCCATGGTTATCCTTGAAGGAACAGAATCACTGGCATTGAACATCTACAACAAGTCTTTAAATTTGGTTCTGAATGTAATCTGGGAGGAGTAATTTTCTGTCCTAGGGCTTTAGTTTACTCTGTTCCAAAAATAAGGATAACTCTACAGAGCTTATTAGAACAGAACTCCTAAGAAGTTAAGTTGCACATCACTTATGGAGAACCACATTCAGTCCATCCTTCCAACAACAACACTCAACATGGTAAGGAGGAACATCTTACCGCTACCATGCTGCCTCACAGCGCCTGGTCCTTCCTTTTCCTGACTGGTATTCTATTCACAAAGAGACCTGATCTTTACTCTATGGTTTCATATTTCCTTGAAAGTCAGGAAAGAAATCATGGCGGACTTCATTATAATGTCTTAGTAAAGTCTGCCCATTCCTAAAAGCTGACTCTTGTTTCCCAGCTTCTCTCTTCATCCACTTCCAATGGGACTTGAAAGTTTACTCTAGTTACCCAAGTAACAGTGGAAGTTTCTCATCATTTCCCACAGATTCCTCTGACCAGAGCATGTATCTAAGAGAGCAGTAGCTTGCAAATTTGGATAAACAATTTCACAAGAGTTCCAAGGGTCCACTAGATTTGGGGGGTTATCAGGAGGCATGGAATGGCCTCTAAAAGGTTAGGAGACCAGCACATGGGTGTTAAAATTAGCCCAGTGTAAGTGTTCCTTGATGAGTTATTTCTCAGTTAAAAAACAAAAACAGGGTTCCATAGTTACTGTGTACTGTGTTAAGTACATTGTGTATTGCTTATTCAAATCTTGAAAGATTCCCTGGCCTCTGTGAACCCTTCATTTTCCCTTCCAGGCCTCTCCCCCAAGAGGGATCTTGCTATATGTGTGACCCTAACAGCCACCCCAGATCTTTCCTGGTCTCAGCTCTTTAGTGATTCCACCGACATTCACCTCAAACACTCTGGCACTTCCTTTTATAATGACATTGGACAGACCATGTCTTTGTGATTGTCCTAATGAAAATGGAATTCAGCTAGCCCACGCGCACACACACACACATTCTTCTCTTGCTTCCAAACCCAAATGCTTTTACTTTCCTTTGATTTTCAGCGTGCCTCTTTGGGAGTAAAGAGCTACATTGTTTTAGGCAAGTTTCAGTGAATGGATCATTTCCCTGCCTTATTTCTGCATTATGAACACACTCATGATAACAATTAATGAGAGGAAGGGTTTTTATGATAGTGTCTAGCATCCGGCTTTCAGCTCTTAAATTCTCCCTATATGCGCATGGATCCTATTACCTCTGGGAGAGCTCTTATTAATCTCAGAGTCAGAGCTGTTTCAACAAATCTACTATAATAATGAAAAGTCATCTTATCACACTTTGCTCTCAGTAAATTTACCATTCTTTGATAAGGTTGCAAACAACTGGGAAGTAATTGATCTGTAATTAGTGTGGCTACTGCTGAAGAGAGTCTGCGCTGGGGTTTCATCATTTATCTGCCCAGCATAGCGCATCCCCGCTCACGAACACTAAATTATTTAGCAGTCCTTTCAAATACAAATAGTCTCAATGGGTTCTCCATTATTTTAAGAACTTTCTGAAGAGGAGGCTAACATTTAAATTTGTGATTATCTGAGGCCAGGGCAGGGCTTAAAGGGGTGGACCGGGAAGGGGATCATTTTTCACCCATGACTCGGCCACGGAAGCCCCCTGCTCCATGAATGGAGAAGGAAGCAGGCTCTTTGATCTGACCAAACTTGCCCAATTTATCTTTCACATGCACTAAAGCTTTTGATAAATGTCAATTTGACAATTAAATTCTTCAAGGGCCACGATATATCACCATCACAGTGTCTATTTTTGAGGGGCGGTCAGCCCTAACATCTTTCACCACACTGCGGCTCGCAGAAGTCAGAGGGGAAACGATGGCTCTTAGGCCGAGCTCTTTCCACACACGGTATTTTTATCTCTGCTAAGTAAAAGAGCTGTGATCTTTTTTTCTTCAAGACAGGGCGCAAGGCCAGTGGCAGAGTTTAAGGTCTCTCTTGCAACCCACAGGGACTGTGTTCAAGGTCTGTTCTCTATCATCTCTTGGATAGTTCCGGCTTGAAACAAACGAAACCTACCCCATCAGGTGCCTCTTTCTGACAGTCTGTGGCTATGTTCATATCTCTATTTTTCTCCTCACCCAGGTACCTTCCTTTGTGTTTTGCAAGAGAGAATCTGAGGTGAGGCTGTCATTCTCCTCTGTCTCAGAGTTGGTAGGAGGAGTGGAAGTTGTGACTTTGGTTTGATGTTAAGAGCCGGTTTATCCTTGGATTACAGAGGTCATGGCTGAAGTCCCAGCCTGGGGAGTGTAGCTGCAGGTCGGAGGGGATGGAGAAACTGATGAAGGTTTGAGGCCAGATTTCACCTTCAAGGCCATTCCAATCCTTTAGGGTACAGGAACAGGAAAGTTATTTCATGACAAAGCGTGGATCTTTCTGTGCTTCGCTGAGAACGAAAATAGCTATCCGATCATGGAGAAGGATTGATCTCTGCCTTCTCAGGATTTACATTCAAAAGCTCTTTTCCCCTTTGCTCTTTTTGCTCCATGAAGACTCAACCCTCTCTGGAAGAATCACAATTGTAACGTGACATTTTGAAATGTTTCACATGAAAGATTATTTCGAACTCCATGGTTACGAAGGAGTTTTTGAAGCGCTGACAAAGGAGGATGCTTTGGACACAGCAACAATGCCTCTGTGATCACCTTTCAGGCTCTTCCATCATCGTTGATCACGTCGCCATGGCCCAGCACAGCCCCACCACCTAGACGTTCGGCAGAGATGTGATGCTATCTTTTGACAAAACCGACATTTCAGGATGATTGTGAAGAAAACTAAAGCTCCCAGATCAGATGGCTGACCTGCTGAAAATTCAGACATGAGATGCTGCTCTGATGTCTGCGTGATGTCTTTTCTCAAGGACTAAGGAGAATCACTATAATCCTTACTATCTCTAAGAAAAAGTGCAAAAAGAGCCAACTGACTGAGTGTCTGGAGGGCATCTCGCTGTTTCCAACACAGATTAATTTTTTGGATGGGCTATCATGCAGTATTGTCAATCAAACCCTCCTAGAATTGTAACGTGACATTAGCCCTCTATACAGCTGGAGTCATGAGGGCTGAAAGTGAGCTACTAAAAAAAAAAGAAAGAAGGAAAGAAAGAAAGACCCCCAAAACTGAGGTCACTTCCCTGACCTTCAAAATGTTTGCAGTGTCTGACTTTCATAAAGGACTGAGACTAACAACTATTTTATAGTTAGGACTATGAGAGGATTTTGTCATGTGCCTAAAGTTATTTCGTAATGGCAGAACTGGGTGCAATGACAAGGGGGAGAAAGTCATTTTGGTGAATGCCGTTTCAGTACAGTTCTAAGTAGCAGCAACAACTCCAGATAAAATTTACCAAGTCATCATTTGGTTTTTCTATGACAGCAATATGATATTGAGGTCTTTGCTCTGTCATACCTCTTCATTTAAGGTACAAACCTACACTTTTTTTTCTCCAACTCTATCTTATTGGATATCCTTTAAAAAACCAGTGGTTAGGTAAATCTCTATTTACTGATGGATAAACAATCGCCTGTTTTAAGTATTGATATTCATATATTCCCATGTATCATAGTATATTTTTCTAAGAGGTTGGCAAAGTCCTCTACAATGATATGGCAGGTGTAATGAACTTCTAAAATATCCTCTTCTGTATAAATTGGCTTCTGAAATATCACCACATGAATCATGCACATTAAACATACAGAAATCAGATTAAAAAATTAATCCGTAAGTGAGAATTTCACCATTTATTCCAAAACAGTACTTTGTAAGTATCTCCTGGTATCTAATGGTCTCTTGTGCTTCCAGAACTGCCCAAAGCTTGGTTCTTTGCACTGTCTTTTGATGCTTCAAGCATGTAGGATGGGCCCATGCCTAGCATTGGTGGGTGGGGTCTGAGGCCGGAGCGCAAACGTAGGCCAATGTATTCTATATCTAAATATTGAAGTTACACATTATGTCTAAAAAGTTACGCTAAAACCAGCACTCTTTTTTTTTTTTTTTAAGATTTTATTTATTTGACAGAGAGCGAGAAACCACAAGTAGGCAGAGAGGCAGGCAGAGAGAGAGGAGGAAGCAGACTCCCCGCTGAGCAGAGACCCCGATGCAGGGCTTGATCCCAGGACCCTGAGATCATGATCTGAGCCAAAGGCAGAGGCTTTAACCCACCGAGCCACCCAGGCGCCCCTAAAACCAGCACTCTTAATAAAACATCTGTTCTTGGGGCACCTGGGTGGCTCGGTGGGTTAAAGCCTCTGCCTTCGGCTCGGGTCATGATCCCAGAGTCCTGGGATCGAGCCCCACATCCGGCTCTCTGCTCGGCAGGGAGCCTGCTTCCTCCTCTCTCTCTGCCTGCCTCTCTGCCTACTTGTGCTCTCTGTCTGTCAAATAAATAAATAGAATCTTTAAAAAAAAAAAAATCTGTTCTTCTCTCCTGATAAATATATGTCCATAATAACAAACTGAGTAATATGTAAAAAGGCATAGTTTTTATAGGACTAAAAGTCTGCCAAGCATTTAAAAAGTGACAGAATCCAGTTCCTTTTGCACATGTCTTGATGTTTTGTTGATTTGCTGCTGATGTTCGGATAAATAATAAAATAAGACATACATAATTCATGAATTATTATATATTTATCCCCTAAAATTTTGTTCTTGCCTTCCTTTCAGCAACATTATGTTGTTTTATTTATTTCTTAAAAATTTCATTTAGGTGAAATCCGCATAACATAAAATTAACTATTTTAAAGCGAACAGTTCAGTGGCACTTTGTACATTCATAACGTTGTGCAACTACCACTCCCATTTAGTTGCAGTGCATTTTTATGACCCCCCAAGTGCACCCCACCCATTAAGAACTTACTCCCCATTTCCCACTCCCCAAGCCTCTAGCAACCATGAACAAAAAATATGACAAAAGATTTTCACATAACTTTTGTTCTATTACCAAGAACGATCTAAAGTATTAAATGTAAAAGGTAATAGAAATCAAAGAGGAAATTTGAATACATTCTCAACAAAGCCTTAAATCAAACATAAACATTTAGTTTTCATAGATTTCTCAAAGTTAGTTTTCTTCTACAATATTAAAATTATATTTAAAATTAAAAATGAAAATGTAAATTATAATTATGAATATGAGTTTTAAGAAAATTTTAAAAAATAGTACTCACTTTTAAATTTTTTTGAAGTTCCATTATTTTTACCAAAATTAAAATAGATACAATCCTAACGTTCAACTTTAGTAGTAACATTAATTATTTAATATTCCAAACTATTCCTCAGCTACCATATGAAACTGTTGCGAATACCAGGCTAATTGAGGGTACCTCCAGAACAGTGAATAAGAACGTAACTAGAAGAAACAAAAATAGATACTTCTAGCCAGTGGTGTGCTGCTAAGCCAGCAGAGGGAGGGAGGGAAGCGCCCTGATTAGTAGTGTTTACCAATTTCTGAGGTGTAAATGCTGACACAATAGCTAATTTCAGGCTATCAGTGATTTAAAGACTAGCTTGCAAAATTCCTGCCTTTTTAAAAAAAATCTGTATTTTTTTAAAGATTGTTTATTTATTTATTTGACAGAGAGATCACAAGTAAATTCTTGCCTTTTTAACCATTGGCTCTTGGTAGCAGGTATGAGCTAGCCCCACTACTTTGCAGTTCAGCACCTTGCAAAATGATACGTTATTATGCAGGAATGTGTAACATTCGTGTTATCTGAGAGGAAGAACTTGTCTTTTCTTACAGCAAGGCATCCTCATCCTGGTCAACTGTCCCAGCACTCAGAAGCAGTCTCCATCCATTTCTTTATCATGATAGGTCTCTTTTTTGACCATTTTGGCTCAATTTTCTCTGGTACACTGGATGCCCATTCAATTGATAGAGTTATGCATGTTTTTATCATGGTGAAAACATTGAACTAGATCATCAAATATTTATTTTTCCATTACTGAGTTTATGATTTTTGAATTCTAATTATTTGGCCAGTGGATTTTCCCTTGCCTATCTCCTGTATCTATCTCTACCTATGATTTTTCTTTCCAAATGCTTTTTAACTCTTCCAAAATTTCAAGTTTTTTTCAACCACATTACTAATTTATATTCTCTTATTGTATTTTCTTCTTTGGAATCCTTCCAAATTTTTATTTTTATGACAGTTTTGTTTTTTCTTCTAATTCCTCTTTTAATTCTGCCAAGTCTCTTTATCTCTCTGTTGGCTCATGTCTTTCAGTAGTTTTTACATTTCTGTATTGTGATCTCCCTGGAGGCAATTTTTTCTTTAATTAAAAATTAGAAAAATATTTTATAACCATATTCATATTCTCTATGGAAAATTATTTTGTGAATGTTTTTCATCTGTGGTGAATCAATTTGCCATTGCTATTGTAACAAAATACCATAGACAAGGTGGTTTAAATAATAGAAATTTATGTCTTACCATTCTAAAGTCTGATGTCCAAGATCAAGTTGTTGACAGGTTTGGTTTCTCCTGAAGCTTCCTTCCCTTCCTTGCACATGGTCTTTCCTCTGGTGTCTCTCTCTCTTTGTTTTTTTTTTTTTAAGATTTTATTTATTTAATTGACCAAGAGATCACAAGTAGGCAGAGAGGCAGGCAGAGAGAGAGGGGAGGAAGCAGGCTCCCTGCTGAGCAGAGAGCCTGATGCAGAGCTCAATCCCAGGACCCTGAGATCATGACTTGAGCCAAAGGCAGAGGCTTTAACCCACTGAGCCACCCAGGCACACCTCCTCTGGTGTCTCTTACTCATCTTACAAGGACACCAGTCCTATTGGATTAGAGACCCCATCCTTATTATCTGTTAACCTGAATTACTTCTTTATTTTTATTTTTAAAATTTATTTCTTTATTTTTTCCTCACCATAACACATTCCCTACCCAAGGTCCATCACCTAGCACCCCATTCCTCTCACCCCCCTCCCTTCCAGCAACCATCTGTTTGTTTCCTGAGATTAAGAGTCTCTTATGGTTTTCCTCCCTCTCTGGTTTCATCTTGTTTCATTTTTCCCTCTCTTCCCCTATGATCCTCTGTCTTGTTTCTCAAATTCCTCATATCAGTGAGATCATATGATAATCGTCTTTGTCTGATTGACTTATTTCTCTTAGCGTAATATATTCTAGCTCCATCCATGTCATTGCAAATGGCAAGATCAGGGGCTTTTGATGGCTGCATAGTATTCCATTATATATTATTATTCAATTATAATTATAAATATATATATCTCACATCTTCTTTACCCATTCATCTGTTGATGGACATGTAGGCTCTTTCCATAGTTTGGTTACTGTGGACATTGCTGCTATAAACATTTGGAGGCACATGCCCCTTCGGATGACTACATTTGTATCTTTAGGTTAACTATTCAGTAGTGCAATTGCTGGGTTATAGGGTAGCTCTATTTTCAACTTTTTGAGGAACCTCCATACTGTTTTCCAGAGTGACTGCACCAGCTTGCATTCCCAACAACAGTGTAGGAGGGTTCCCCTTTCTCTGCATCCTCGCCAACACTTGTTAATTTTAACAAGTTTCTTCACTTGTTAATTTTAGCCATTCTGACTGGTGTGAGGTGGTATCTCACTGTGGTTTTGAGTTGTATTTCCCTGATGCCAAGTGATGTTGAGCACTTGTTCATGTGTCTGTTTGCCATCTGGATGTCTTCCTTGCCAACATGCCTGTTCATGTCTTCTGCCCATTTCTTGATTGGATTATTTGTTCTTTGGGTGTTGAGTTTGATACGTTCTTTACAGATTTGGATACTAGCCCTTTATCTGATATGTCATTTGCAAAGATCTTCTCCCATTCTGTCAGTTGTCTTTTGGTTTTGCTGACTATTTCCTTTGCTGTGCTTTGATCTTGATGAAGTCCCATTAGTTCATTTTTGTCCTCACTTCCCTTGCCTTTGGCGATATTTATAGGAAGAAGTTGCTGCAACTGACGTTGAAGAGGTTGCTGCCTATGTTCTCCTCAAGGATTTTGATGGATTCCTGTCTTTCATTCTTTGTGAGTCTATTTGGAATTTATTCCTGGACTGCAAGGTTGGTTCAACATCCAAAAATCAATGTGATACAATACATTAATAAAAGAAAGCACAAGAATCATATGATATTCTCAATAGATGCAGAAAAAGCATTTGACAAAGTACAGCATCCTTTCTCATTCATTCATTTATTTATTTATTTATTTATTATTAACATATAATGTATTATTAGCCCCAGGGGTACAGGACTGTGAATTGCCAGGTTTACACACTTCACAGCACTCACCATAGCACATACCATCCCCAATGTACAGCACCCTTTCTTTTTTTTTTTTAAGATTTTATTTATTTATTTGACAGAGAGAGAGAGATCACAAGTAGGCAGAGAGGCAGGTAGAGAGACAGGAGGAAGTAGGCTCCCTGCTGAGCAGAGAGCCCCATGCGGAGCTCGATCCCAGGACCCTGAGATCATGACCTGAGCTGAAGGCAGAGGCTTAACCCTCTGAACCACCCAGACACCCCTACAGCATCCTTTCTTGAACAAAACACTTCACAGTGTAGGGACAGAGGGTACATACCTCAATATTATAAAACCATCTTTGAAAAACCCACAGTGAATATCATTCTCAATGGGGAAAAACTGAGAGCTTTTCCCCTAAGGTCAGGAACATAGCAGGGATGTCTACTATCACCACTGTTATTCGACATAGTAGTAGAAGTCCTAACATCTGCAATCAGACAACAAAAAGAAAAAAAAAAAGGCATCCGAGTCAGCAAAGAAGAAGTCAAACTATCACTCTTTGCAGATGATATGATACTTCGTGGAAAATCCAAAAGACTCGACTCCAAAACTCTAGAACTCATATAGGAATTCAGTTAAGTGTCAGGATATAAAATCAATGCACAGAATTCAGTTGCATTTCTATCACCAATAGCAAGACAGAAGAAAGAGAAATTAAGGAGTAGATACATTTACAATTGCACCCAAAACCAAAAGATACCTAGAAATAAATCTAACCAAAAAGGCAAAGAATCTATACTCAGAAAACTATAGAGTACACATGAAAGAAATTGAGGAAGACACAAAGAAATGGAAAAATGTCCCATGCTCATGGATTGAAGGAAAAAAACACTTTGAAATATCTATGCTACCTAGAGCAATCTACACATTTAATGCAATCCCTATCAAAATACCATCGACATTTCTCAAAGAAATGGAACAAATAATCCTAAAATTTATATGGAACCAAAAAAGACCCCCCAAACCAGAGGAATGTTGAAAAAGAAAACCAAAGTTGGCAGCATCACAATTCCAGACTTCAAGCTCTATTACAAAGCTGCCATCATCAAGACAGCATGATACTGGCACAAAAGCAGACAAATAGATCAATGGAACAGAATAGAGAGCAGAGAAACGGACCCTCAACTCTATGGTCAACTAATCTTAATTACTTCTTTAAAGAACTTATCTCCAAATACTGTCACATGGGGTGGGGGTAGGGCTTCAACACAGGAATTTGGGAGAACACAATTCAGTCTGATATGGCTATTGCTACTATTTTCTGCCCTTTTTAAAAAATATATAATCTTTGTGGTGCCTGGGTGGTTTAGTGGGTTAAAGCCTCTGCCTTCGGCTCAGGTCATGATCCCAGGGTCCTGGGATCAAGCCCCGCATCGGTCTCTCTGCTCAGCAGAGAACCTGCTTCCCCCTCTCTCTCTCTGCCTGCCTCTCTGCCTACTTGTGATCTCTCTGTCAAATAAATAAATACAATCTTAAAAAAATAATAAATAAAATAAAATCTTTATATTGATGCCGGGCCTATTCTTGTTTCATTACTGAATGAGTTGGATTTTTCTGGATTAGCTATTCCCTTGCATAACTTCCTCTTTTTCTGTGAATCGAAACCAGCCCAGCAGAAAGCTGCACACTGCTCCCATACATCATTCCAAACAAGGAATTTATAGCTTGTCCTTTTCTGGATGAGTTTTACTTTCAGAAAGTGTATCTAAAACTGAGGTATAATTTACACACAATGAATGCACAAATCTTAAGTATTCAAGTTGAGGAGTTGACAACTGCTTATACAGTTGTATAACAGTTATCCTGTAACCCTTACCTCTATCAAATTATGGGACATTTCCATCACACCAGAAAGTTTCTTTGAGTTTCTCCCCTGTCAGTCATGACCCTCTCCTACCCACTTTCTTGTACATCAGCCACTGTTCTGATTTTTATCAGCACAGATTGGTTTTGACAGCCCCATGATTTTGTATAAATGGAATCATCCACTATATACTCTTTCCGTATTTGGCACCTCTCACTCAGCATAAATTGTTTAAGATCCATTCACGTTCCTGAGTAATAGTTTATTCTTTTCTATTGAGAATTAGGGTTGACTACACCACAAGCTGCTTATGTATTCTCTCTCTTTTTTTTTTTTTAAATTTTAAAAGATTTTATTTATTTGACAGAGACCACAAGTAGGCAGAGAGACAGGCAGAGAGAGGTGGAAGCAGGCTCCCCACTGAGCAGAGAGCCCGATATGGGGCTCAATCCCAGGACCCTGAGATCATGATCTGAGCCAAAGGCAGAGGCCTTACCCCACTGAGCCACCCAGGCACCCTATGCATTCTCTTCTGAATGGACATTTGGGTCGTACCTAGTTTTGACTATTATGACTAAAGCTGGCATGAAAACTCTTATAGAAAAATGTATTCATTAAGTTGGAGTAGAATTCTGGGTCATATGTATTTTTAACTTTATAAAATAAAGTTTTGTATAATTTTATATCTGCACAGGAAATGTATGAGAATTCTAGCGGCCTGCACTCTCAACGATACTTCATGGTATCAAGTCATTTTCATTTCATTCATTTTAGTGGACGGTAGTGTTATCTGTGGTGCTAATATGCATTTCTGATGGCTACTGATTTGAATAATATTTGGTGTACAAATTGATCAATCACATATCTTCCTTGGCAGAGGGTTCTTTCCCTTTACAGTAAAAAAGTCACCAAAGAGAAGTTCTGATAGGAGTGTCTTTGTTTAGGGCAGGGGTTCTGGTCACCAAAAGATCAACCTTATGAATAGAGGGTGGTGCTTTTGGGCATGTGGAGTCAGTTCACCTATAGGCTGAGATCAACCATGTGGGCAATCAATCACTCAGGCATGCCTGTGCAATGAAGGCCCAGTCAAAATGATGGATCACAAACTTTAGATGAGCCAAATTGGCAGTAGTCTATGTATATTGTCAAATATCAATGCTGGAAGGGTAACACTGCAATACCCTTGGTATCTTGGGGACAACAGAAACCTCACATTTGGAACTGACCTAGACTCTGCCCTAGCAGTCTTTTTCTCTGTCTCATTTTTTTTTTCTGTAATGAATTGTAACCAATAATATAATAGCTTACAGTTAGTTCTGTGAGTATTTCCAGAGGATTACTCAGCATGAAGGTGGTTTTGGAAACCATCTCCCACCAAGCTTGAAATTGGTGTCAGAAGTGAGAGTGGTTGTAGAAGACTGTGTCCTCAGACCTTGCAGTTTAGCTAACTTTGAGTATGCCCATTTTTTTTTTTTTTGATTATTTGGCATTTTGTTATTGAGTTAGAGATGTTCTTTACATATTCTGAATACAAGCACTTTGCCAGATATAACTAAAGCAAACATTTTCTCCCTGTGTGTGGTTTGTCTATTTATTTAAGAGTGTAATTTGATGAGCAGAAATTTTGACTCAGAAGAAGTCTAATTCATTATTTTTTCTCTTACTGCTTTCTGTGTCCTGTCCATGAAATCTTTCCTTGTCCTGGTATCATCAAGATATTTTCTATGTTTTGTCTAGAAGCTTTATGCCCCTCATATGTATCCTAGAATTTGTTGATTATATCTGTCTCCTATCTTCTCACTGAAAGTGATGTTCACTGAAATTTTATTTCATTTACTTTTATTTTCATATGGATGAAAGGGAGAAAATGCTGACCTATACTCTGTTCATATCAGGAGTATACAGCAATGTCATTTTAATTTAGAAAACCAATCCTAATATTCCATTAATTTTGTATACTTGAGAGCTGTTCCATTACTAAAAGCCATGACTTTTTAGCTCTTTTGAAAGTAAACTTTACTCCAGGAGATTATAGCATCAGCCCCATATAGGATGGGAGTGTGATATTGAATGAAACATTTTACTCCTTCTGAGAAGGAGGAGATTAATGGTTTGTGCTTTTAACAAAGGAAATGGGGAGACAGAGACCAAATGGCCCATGCTCAGATATCACCAGATGGCATTGGGATAAAGGAGGAGCAATGGAAGATATAGGACAAGTCCATGATCAAATTTCCAATGTAGATACTTCCTTTTTTCTTAAAAAATATTTAGAAAAATCTATAATTCCTATCTCCGTAATAAACTCAAAACTCCCTCCTACAGCCCTGGTGACATTTAGAAATGCCAATCTGGTCCCATCAAAGTTGGATAGAATCCACTCTACACAGAAAAGAAATACTTGGAAAACACAGTCTAGAGTAAGATTGGTAAACTGAAGTCATAAATATATACATGCTGCAGTCTAGCTCAACATACCACTAATAAAATGTAAAAGGGCTCAGAATTTCAGTCTTGAAAGAGCTTAAGTGATGAGTTAGTAGGGTTAATGGAATGTCTATGAAAGCAGATTTAGCTATTACTGAGCATTCCAGACGTAGTGGAGATCACATTGGAGTTTACTGCTGTGACACTGTAATCTAACAGCATTGCTGGGAAACATCTTTCACACACAACTGGCACCTATATACATGGATATAAACATGAATGAAGATTATGTGTAAACATGCACATGGTTTTCCAGTTCACCATTTCTTATCTAATAATCTAGGTCAAGGACGCTGTCTATGGGGGCTAAGATTAAGTAGTTCTCTACTTAGTCTTAAATATTTTTTATTTATAAAAATTAAATGAATTTTATATAAATATATATTTTTGTAATTTTATATAAAAGCATAAAAACACATTTAAAAAAAAAATTTCCTTTTGAACTTTCCGTAGTTAAGGTGGCTACTTTTAAAACTAGAAATGTTAGGGGCGCCTGGGTGGCTCAGTGGGTTAAGCCTCTGCCTTCAGCTCAGGTCATGGTCCCAAGGTCCCGGGACCGAGCCCTGCATCAGGCTCTCTGCTGAGCAGGGAGCCTGCTTCTCCCTCTCACTCTGCCTGCCTCTCTGCCTACTTGTGATCTCTCTCTGTCAAATAAAAAAATTTTTTTAAAAATCTTAAAAAATAAAATAGTAAATAATTACTTTAAAAAAATAAAAAATAAAACTAGAAATGTTATCTGAGCTTTTGGTTCCATTTGCAAGTGTTATGATATTCAATTCAGACTCTGTATTACAACTCCCTCTTCCTAATAGGACAGTCTGAAAAGTCGTTTAAATAGGAAACAGCCTGGAGCTGGCCCTCTTGTGATGGCACTGTAGGTGTATTGTATGATCTCCCTGGGTTTAGAAAGGCAGACTTAATTTTTGTCATTGACTATGAAATAGTCATTTTCTTTCATAGACAGCTGCTGAAATCACTATGCCCAACAAAAGAACCTGCGATGGTTTCCTGCTAATGTAAGTTCGTGAAAAATATGAAGCGTAACTCCTTGGAAAATAGAAGATGTTCGTTCTTTTTTTCTCTGTTTCCACAAAACGACAAGAGTATCAATGAACTGACAAATGCGCAAAGTACCAATTTCATTGGAAGATTTCTCTATTTCAGAAATGCAGGTGCCGATTAATATGTCTTTACATTTATATTTCAAGATGAAATTTTAACACTGCAATACCCTTGATATATAATAAAATATAAATAATATTCAGCTGTTATGTTCCATGCTGAAATTATCCTATCGATGCTCATCATTTATTATTTGCTTCTAACTATAGAAATCTATAACTCTTAAACCGACAAGTTCTAACTCTTTTTCATTTACTTTGAGACTGCGATTGTGGCAGGATTCATAAATTCATTTCTTGCCTCAGTTCAGAGGCCATCTATAATCTCTATTTGACGTATTTTTAATCCCCTCCCTAATTTCGATTAAAAGGTTCTTTAGAAATAATACAAACAAAATAAGTGCATTATATTCACATCCACTGATTGTCTTCCAGAACGTTTACCTAGTAAAGCTACCACATCATTTGAACTTTAATAGAACTGCATTCTGCAAACAGTGCTTCCCTTCTAATTTCATTTTGGGATGGAAAGGTCTTGTAGCAGTTTTTTCCAAAGTGTTTTCCTTAAAGTATTAGAGTCCTGGAGGATACAATAGGTCTTAGGCCAAAATAAAGGGAAGCATGATTTAATAAGCAAGTGTATTTGGTTCAGTTAAAACAAGGTAAGGAGTTTCCATTGTTTATTACAGATTCTCAGGTTTTGGATATGCTAATGTTATTGTGACTTCCTAAAAAGGCCATGTCCTTTAAAACTTCTCCCAAATATTGGAGACAGTAAAATCATTCAACAATATATTGTAAAAAGATGAAAACAGATCTTATCAGGTTAATCTCCAAGTTCCCTTTCTTTTGAGATTCTAGAATCAGTCTTAAACATGTGAAGAGAAGAATAACTCAATAAATTACAGAATACACAGTTGAATATTGTACAATCATCAGAAATAATTCTTTGAGATCTCTTAACAGTATGAGGACATGCTGATGATATAATAATATTGAGTAAAGATAATACATAACTATAGAGAATTTGGCAATAGTACTGCAGGTTACTGAAAATTAGAAAATTACTAAAAGGAAATCACATAAAAAATGGCTCATGATTTTATGACTAATTTTTTCTTCCTTGCATTTTTTTATAAATGTCATTTAAAAAAATGAATGAATTTTATAGTATGAAGAAAGTGACAACAGTATCCTTTATTTTGTTTTCTTTGTTTTTTTTTAAGATTTTATTTATTTATTTGAGAGATAAGAAATGAAAGAGAGAGAGCCCAAGCAGGGGGAGGGGCAAAGGGAGAAGAAGAAGCAGACGCCCCACTGAGCAGAGAACCCTGATGCGGGACTTGATCCCAGGACCCTGAGATCATAACCTGAGCTGAAGGCAGACACTTAACTGACTGAGTCACCCAAGTGCCCTCTTTTTGTTTTCTTTACCAACATCAGCTAATCATTATTTTTCATCCAAACTATTTTATTTATTTATTTATTTATTTATTTATTTTTTAAAGATTTTTATTTATTCATTTGACAGAGAGATCACAAGTAGGCAGAGAGGCAGGCAGAGAGAGAGGAAGGGAAGCAGGCTCCCTGCGGAGCAGAGAGCCCGATGCGGGGCTCGATCCCAGGACCCTGAGACCATGACCTGAGCTGAAGGCAGCGGCTTAATCCACTGAGCCACCCAGGCGCGCCCCAAACTATTTTAATTGACTCTAATGTCCTTTTACCTCTGATCAGTTCTTTATATCAGGAGTTAAAAAACTATGGCCAATAGGCCCTGTTGGGATGCTGCCCCCCCCCCCCTTTTTTTATTAAGATTTTTATTTACTTGTTTTAGAGAGAGAGAGAGTGAGTGAGCAAGAGAACAGGGGTTGGGAACTGAGGGAAAAGGAGAGAAAATCTCTAACAGACTCTCTGCTGAGCAAGGAGCCTGACAGAGGGTTTGACCCCATTACCCTGAAATCATGACCCGAGCCAAAATCAAGAGCAGGACACTAAACCAACTGAGCCACCCAGGTGTCCCAAGGGATGCTGCCTTTTTTTGTAAATAAAGTTTTATTGGAACATGTTCATGCCCACTTGTTTATATATTGTCTATGGTTGTTTTTGCTCTGTGATAACAAAGTTGAGTACTTGTGACGACGACTATATAACCTGAAAGTCTAAAATATTTACTATGTCACAGGGCTGGGACTAGGGAGGCAAATGAGGCCATCAGAGGACACTCACTCTCAGGAGAGAAGCACTCTCAGGACAATTATGTGTTCAAAAATGTGTAGCACTGAGCCATCTGGTACACACTTGCATCAGTTTGGGCCTGTGAGGAAGAGATGCAATGAAAGATTTAACTATGCAAGAGATTTATTGGGGGAAATGCCTCTTCAGAGTAAAGGAAAGAAGGAGCAGGAACAGGTGTATAGGGAGGTCCTCAGACCAATATGCAGGTCTGACCATTTTGACAGGAGAGAGGGACCAAAGCTCAATTAGGAGCAGCCTCAGAAAATAGTGCTGTTCTGTGGAAGTCTCAGCTGGCCAACAGGGAGCCCAGGAGCAAGACTGACAATAGAGGAGTTCCTCAGTGAGCAGGAATGACCAGAATCTAATACTTCTGCTTTAGCACAAACACCATGGTGGGTCCACAGGTGCCAAAGCTGGAGGCGATCAACTGAATATATGTCCACAGAAAGTTACTTTGAAGAAACATCTGATGATATCCATGGCCACCACAGGACTTACTAATATTTGCTTATATGAACGGAGGTGTGTGATGAACATTGTCATTTATCCCTACAAATAATTACATATTCTCCCTCTGTCCCCTCTTCCCGCAATCCCCACACGTTTGGCTTGGTAGAGATTGACTCCATTTTGGACTAAGGCAATCAGGGGCATGTCATTCCCAGTACCATACTGACTGGTGCATGGATGGTTCAATCAGAATGAAGTTTAGAACTTTTAATCATTGGGTACAGTTAGTAGAAGGTTCTCTCTCCTTGGATGTGAAAAAGGAAGCCCGCACCTTGGTTGCTGCTGGTGGGCTGTTCTAGTCAAGAATGCTTTCAGTGAGGGGCGCCTGGGTGGCTCAGTGGTTTAAGCCGCTGCCTTCGGCTCAGGTCATGATCTCAGGGTCCTGGGATCGAGTCCCGCATCGGGCTCTCTGCTTGGCAGGGAGCCTGCTTCCCTCTCACTCTCTCTGCCTGCCTCTCTGCCTACTTGTGATCTCTCTCTGTCAAATAAATAAATAAAATCTTAAAAAAAAAAAAAAAGAATGCTTTCAGTGAAAAGCAACCAAAATAACTGATTAAAATCTTCGTTATTGTTAAAAACAACAACAACAAACAAAACAAACAAAAAACAAGCACAGCAGAGATAAGAGTTTGCTGGCTTATGTTAAATGGTTTTTAGGCAACATCTCCATGATTCGCTTGGCCTTATTATTGCAGTACATCTATCCTCGTGCATTTGTATCCAGCAGCAGGGGGCAGAGAGGACACAAAGCACAAAGCTGCTTTCCTCCTCACATGCCTTCCTCTCATCAGGATGAAAAAGTATATGATCCTTTTAATGTACTGTTGAATTTGGTTTACTAATAATTTGTCGAGGATTTTTACATCTGTTTTTATCAAGCCAATTGGCTTGTATATTTTTTTCCTGGTGGTGTCCTTGTTTTGGGTTCAGGGTAATGCTGGCCTTGTAAAATGAACTTGGAAGTGTTCCCCAATATTGTATTTTCTGGAGAAGTTTCAGAAGGATTGGTATAGATTCTTTGATTTTTTTTTTTTTTTTTTTTTTTTTTTTTTGCATAATTCATCAGTGAAGCCATCTGGTCCTGAACTTTTTTTTTTTTTTCATTATTGATTTAATCTTTTTGCTAGAATTTGTCTATTCAGATTTTCTGTTTCTTCAGGATTCAGTCTTGGAAGATTGTATGTTTCTAGGAATTTGTCTATTTTTCTCTAGGTTGTCCAATTTATTGGCATAAAAATGTCCATAGTAGTCTCTTATATTCCTTTGTATTTCTGTGGTATCAGTAATAACTTCTCTTTCATTTCTGATTGTATTATCTGAGCCCTTTTTTTTTTTTCTGGTGACTCTAGCCAAAGGTTTGTCAATTTTGTCTTTTCAAAGAATCAGCTCTTCATTTCATTGATCTTTTCTATTGTCTTCATGGTTTCTATTTTGTTTATTTCCACTCTGATCTTTGTTACTTCCTGCCTTCTAACTCTGGGCTTCATTTATTTTTCTTTTTCAAGTTTTTTGAGGTATAAAGTTAGGTTGTTTAAGATTTTTTTTTTTAAATGGTAGGCATTTATCACCATGAACCTTCCTCTTAGAATTACTCTTGCTATATCCCATAAATTTTGCCATGTTGTATATCCATCTTCATTTATCTCAAGGTATTTTTTTAATTTCTCCCTTGATTTCTTTACTAATCAATTGCTTGTTAAGATTCTAAGATGTTGATGATGTTCCTGAACCACTAAATTCTTGGATTCTGCCCTACTTTTAGATTTTCTTTTATAAAAATAATTCATTACATTGTTACTTCATCACTTTGACTTAGGGATTTTGTTTGTCTGTTTGTAACTTACAACTGAAGACATCTAACACAACCTGACCTCCTCAGTTGATTCTCAACTTTGCTACTGTTTTAAAAATTCCAAAGACAGGGGTGCCTGGGTGGCTCAGTGGGTTAAGCCGCTGCCTTTGGCTCAGGTCATGATCTCAGGGTCCTGGGATCGAGTCCCGCATTGGGCTCTCTGCTCGGCAGGGAGCCTGCTTTCCCCTCTCTCTCTCTGCCTGCCTCTCTGTCTACTTGTGATCTCTCTCTGTCAAATAAATAAATAAAATCTTTAAAAAAAAAAAAGGATCATATACCAAGATCAAGTGGGATTTATTTGAGGGATGCAAGGATTGACCAATATCTGCATATCAATCAATATAACACCACATTAACAAAGTAAAGGATAAAAATCATATGATCATCTCAACAGATATTGAAAAACATTTGACAAAATTCAACATCCATTTACAATAAAAATTCTCAAAAGAGTGGGTATAGAGGTACCTCAACATAATAAAAACCATATATGACAAGCCCTAGCTAACATACTCAATGGCAAAAAGGCCAGGAACCAGACAAGGATGCCCACTTTCACCTTTTTTATTCAACATAGTATTAGAAGTCCTCACCAAGAAAATTAGCCAAGAAAAAGAAATAAATTGGAAAGGAAGAAGTAAAAGTTTCATTATTTACAAATGACATACTTAGAAAACCCAAGAGTTTCCACCAAAAAATTTAAAAAACCTATTAAAACTAATAAATAAATTTAGTAAAATGTGAGATACAAAATCAATACCCTAAAATCAGTAGCATTTCTATGCACTAATAACAAACTATCAAAAAGAAAAATAGAGAAAACAATTCCACTTACAATTGGATACAAAAATAATAAAATACTTAGGAATAAATTTAACCAAGGAGTTAAAAGACCTATACACTTAAAATACTAAGACACTGATGAAAGAAATTGAAGAAGACACAAGTAAGTGGAAAGATATTCCATGCTCTTGAATTGGAAGAAATAATACTCTTAACATGTCCATACTACCCAAAGCAACCTACAAATTCGATGGATCCCTATCAATATTCCAATGGCATTTTTCACAGAAATAAAACAGGCAGTCCTAAAATTTATATGGCACCACAACAGATCCCTAAGAGCCAAAGCAATTCTGAGAAAGAAGAAAGCTGGAGGCTCATGATATACCCCCGATTTCAAACCAGTAACCAAAACAGTATGGTCTTGATAAAAAAAAAAAGAGATGAATGAACAAAATGGAGACCCCAGAAAGGAACCCACACATATATGGATTATTAATTTATGAACAGGAGCCAAGGGGAGTAAGTTTCTTTAATAAATGGTGTTGGGAAAATTTGACAGCCTCATGTAAAAGAATGAAAGAAATGTAAGACCTGAAACCATAAAACTCCTAGAAGAAAACATAAGCAGTAAGTTCCTTGACTCATTGCTCCTGGCAATGAGTTTTTGAATCTAACTCCAAAAGCAGAGGCAACAAAAGGAAAAATAAACAGACGGGACTACATCAAACTAACAAGCTTATACACACAAAAGGAAACCACCAATAAATGAAAAGACAACCTACTGAAATGGCAGAAAATGTAAATCATTCATCTGAGAAGGGGTTAACATCCAAAATATAGGAATTATTTATTTATTTATTTGACAGAGAGAGAGAGACAGACAGACAGACAGCTAGCACGAGAGGGAACACAAGCAGGGGAAGTGGGACAGGGAGAAGCAGGCTTCCTGCTGGGCAGGGGGCTTGATGCAGGGCTTAATCCCAGGACCTAAGGATCATGACCTGAGCCAAAGGCAGAGGCTTAGTGACTGAGCCACCCAGGTGCCCCACCCCTCCCCTTTTTAAAAAAGATTTTTCATTTATTTGTTTGACAGAGAGAGAGAGAGAGAGAGAGAGAGTGAGTGAGAGAGGGAACACAAGCCGGGGAAGTGGGAGAGGGAGAAGCAGGCGTTCCGCCTGGCAAGAGACCCGGATGAACATCAAAAATATATAAAGAACTCCTACAACTCAATGACAAAACACAAACAATTCAATTTAAAACTGTGCAGAAGATCTGAATAGGCATACTTTCAGTGAAGACATACAGATGGTCAGGAAAATGCAAATCAAAACCCTCATGAGATATCACCTCACAGCCCTTAGAAGGGCTATTATCAAAAAAACAACAAATAACATGTGCTGGTGAAGATGTGGAGAAAATGGAACTCTTGTGAAGTGTTGGTCAGAGTGTAAATTAGTACATTCACTACGGAAATTCCTCAAAAAATTAAAATAGAACTACCATATGATCCAGCAATTCTACTTCTGGGTATTCTTCCAAAGAAGACTAAACACTAATTTGAAATATATATGCATCTCCTGTTATGAATATTTTGCAGCATATTTTCAATAGCCAAGATATGGCAACAACCCAAACATCCATTGAGAGATGAATGGATAAAAGATATATATATATATCTTTTATATATAAATATATATAAGATGGAAGTATGTATATCAGCCATCAGATACAGAGCCATAAAAAAGAATGAAATTCTGCCATTTGTGACAACATAGATAGACCTTGACAGCATGATGCCAGGTGAAATATGTCAGACAGAGAAAGATAATACTGATATGATAGCCTCACTTATAGGTAGACTTAAGAAATAGCAACAACGAACCAAGCTCAGAAATACAAAGAACAGATTGGTGCTTGCCAGAGGTAGAGTGTGGGAGATGGGAAAAATGAGTGAAGGTGGTCAAAAGCAACAAATTTCCAGTTACAAAATAATTAAGATAATGGGGATATAATGTACAGCGTGGTGACTACAGTTAATAATACTTTGTTACATATTTGAAAGTTGCTAGGAGCATATATCTGAAAAGTCCTTAGCTTAAGAAAAAAAACATCTTGGGGCACCTGGGTGGCTCAGTGGGTGAAGCCTCTGTCTTCAGCTCAGGTCATGATCTCAGGGTCCTGGGATCGAGCCCCATGTCGGGCTCTCTGCTCAACGGGGAGCCTGCTTCCCTCTCTCTCTCTCTGCCTGCTGCTCTGCCTACTTGTGATCTCTCTTTGTCAAATAAATAAATAAAATCTTTTAAAAAAACCCAAAACCTTGTAACTGTGTGGTAACAGATGTTAACTAGAATTACTGTGGTGATCATTTTTGCAATACATATAAATATCCAATATATATAAATATCCTATAACTAATACAATGCTATATATCAATTATATAAAGAAAGAAGGAGGAGGAGAAGTGAGATTCTTTCTCTCCCTTGGCCATCAGCGTCAACTTCAGCCTGAGGCAACCATGGCTGCCTTTGGCAATGGAGGCTACATCTCACGTGAGAAAGAGCAGAGAACCCCGGTCTTTCTCTCTAGTTTGGTAGGATCAGTCTGGACCAAAACACAGAAAGCAAATGACTGCGTAGAGGAGCAGCAGGGAGGAGATTTAGGAATAGCTGAAATGTATATGTTCGCGCATATACACACACATAGCTAGTGGCCTGTTTCTTCAGTTTGGAATAAATCTGGTCTCAAGTACTGCTTTCATCATCATAATTACATAAACTAATAACTGCTAAGTGTTTACCATATGCCAGGCACTCTACCAAGTATCTTTACATGCACTATCTCATTATCCTCACAACTGCAACAGCCCTTTGAGGCTGCTTTTATCATCCCTGCTCTACAGAGGAACCAACTGAAGCCACAGAAACATTAAGTAATTTGGATGAAGTCACACGGCTAGTAAGTGGCAGAACTGGTATTTGATTGCAGGAAATCTGGGACAGATTTCAGTCTCTAACACTCGTGGATTTGGATTCTTCCCCCTGTTATTTCCCAGCTGTGCAACTTTGGGCAAGTCACCTCACCTTTCTGAGCTTCAGGTTCCTACTCCATGCAATGGAGTATCATAGATATTCTCATTACTGAGCTGGAGTTCCCCAAGACCCCCCCACAGATTCAGTGATTCGAAGGACTCAGAACACAGAAAAGCTGTTTTACATATGGCTATAGCTTATTATAGTGAACAGATACACATTAAAATCAGGAAAAGGAGTATAGGACAGGTACAAGTTATCCTGTCTCAGTGGAGTTTACAGACAATGAGTGTTTCTCCCAGTAGTAATACGTGACAACCTGTTCAGAGTATCCCAACCAGGGAATCTTCTCTAAGCTTTGGTGTGCGGGGGTTTACCATTGGGAATTGATAATGTGGGCCTGGACTACCCTACCCCTCAAGGTCAAACTGATACAACATAGCCCCAGGCCCTTGCAATCCATCAGGTCATTAGCATGGACTATCTGGGGTGGCCCAAGGACCCAGGTACACAAAGGGCCTCTTATCCGGCAGGATATTCCAAGGATTTAGAAGTTCTGTCCCAGGAGCCAGACAAGGACCAGTTTTTTTCCTTTGGAATATGAAGGGTGTGAACAACCCAGGCCTGCTGGTTAGCCCTTTACTACGAAATCAGATTACATGCAATTTGTAACATTTCTTGAGTCAATTTCTTGGGCCCGTCTGGTGGCCCTCACTCAGCTCTCCCTCCTTTATTCCCATCCTCACAGCCAGAAAGCAGCATTTAGCAATTCAGGCCTTGAGAAGATCCATCAAGTTTAAACTTACTGATTACCCTTATTCAGAGATTAGTGTTTGCTATATCTGGGCCCATAATTATAAATCAATAAACTGCTATAATTTAGAATGTTAGAACCCACACCTTTAAAAAGGAAGATTTCTCAAAAGCCATAGCACTTATCATAGGAAGAAATGCAAATGGTTTGGAGTTACACTGTATAATGAATACATCAAACACATCAGATTGGTTCCTTCTGAAGTCAGATGACCTCTTTTCATTTTATTCAGGAGTATGTAGACAGATCCAGAGGTCTATTTTTCTGTTTGGACTTTTATGCCAGTAATCTCAAAGATTTTTTGATCACACACACCCTTCTAACATGACTTTTACCTAGCCCCTCTAATTTATGTGGACTAATTTATTTATAAATTATGTACACCTATACTATTTTGCTAATATAATGCAAGTATAAGTTACACAATAGAAATCTTAAAAAGATGAAATTGAAAAGTAAATATAAATAGAAGCTCTAATACTGTCTTTCCTTAATTGAGTGGATCATCTTGTGAATCACCTGGGTACACAACTTCTATGTGGATATCATCATTCTCCACACTGAAACCATACCCCACTTCCTTAATATCACATTGCTGGTTAGCTTGGATCTCTCTGAGGTCCTCACTTCAACATTGCCATAACAGCATTATATTATGGAGAATAGGATTTGGCAAGGTAGTAGGAGTAATATGTATAAAATAGTGCACGGAATGCTCAGCTGTATGGCAAGGAGATGAGGGAGTGAAGACCATCATAGATGTTGGATTTATTGGACAAGGATAATCAGGACGAGTCCGCAAAAGAAGGAGGCATATGGTTGGCTTTTGAGATGAATGGAATTGGGTTGGGAGGCAGAAGCATAAAGTGAGCAAAGGCCTGGAGGGAGGGTCACTAATGTGGCCAAAACTGGGGAGAATGTGAGTCCAGCCCAACTGGAAGACCCAAGCAGGCCAACCTTGAAGCTTCTGACTGCCTCTGCCGTTGTGGCCATTAAAGTGATTCAGTCTGGTTCCCTTCCTAACACTCAGGAACTCCAGAGGCTGAAAACTGTCCTCTCAGACCTCAAGGTAATGAAGTCCTGTCTTCTGTTCTCACAGGTCAGCTCCCTGCCACCTCCTTTCCCAAACTGTAGAGCCTCTGGCTGGCTTTCAGGCCTTTCCTCAAGCAGTCATCAATCACAGGCTTTCTCTAGTGGGATGAGGTCGGACAGGTGATAGGAGGGCAGTCTCCGTCAGGGCTAGGGCCTCCCCGCGATGGTAAGCATTTCCCGTTTTCATGTTAAAAGTCCTGCCAGTAAGCCATGTGTTGTCTTGTGTTTTGTGCAGTTCTTATTCAAAAAGTGTGTAGTGGGCTGAGGGCTGAGGTTGGAGTAAGATTCCACCGATACATCAACTCTCTCAGAGATGTTCACTTGGGATCATGCCTTGTGAACGTTCCCTCTCCCGAGAGTAGGTCCAAAGGAAGCTCACTGAGAAGAGAGCAGGGGTGGTGGTGATGTGGCAGGAAGTATGTGTTAATGGAGTTAAAAATTAATTGGCATGTGTGTGGTAACAGGAAAAACGAAAGGAACAGATGCTGAGGAGAGGCCAGTTGCCAGCTCACAGGGATGAATTGCCTGTCTTTCTGCCGGGGCTCAAACCAAGCTCCTAGGAGAAATGGTTCTGCTACCTCAAGGTCTTAACGGAACATTAGTCAGGACTGTGGGGACTGAGCTTTTGCCAAGGAGATGTCATTCTCAACCAGATTTCAAAGAGGAAGTGCAAGCGTGGGGCTCTGCTCCTCGTACGCTGTTTCAGACCAGCCTCTTCCAGGCTTGTAGGCTCCCATAGCTCCTTCATGGAGCAAAACTCAAGGAGCCTGTCGTTTTTCTCTCAGCGCTCATTGTGCATGGTCCTTGACACAGTCAAGAGCCACCAAATCTCTAGATTCAGTCCAGCCACACGACAGGCCTCAGGCAGCTCCTGTTACTCTTTTTTTTTCTTTTTAAAGATTTTATTTTTTTATTTATTTGACAGAGAGATGACAAGTAGGCAGAGAGGCAGGCAGAGTGAGAGGGGTGAAGCAGGCTCGCTGGCGAGCAGAGAGCCCGATGCGGGGCTCGATCCCAGAACCCCGGGATCATGACCTGAGCCGAAGGCAGAGGCTTTAAACCACTGAGCCACCCAGGCGCCCCAGGTCCTGTTACTCTTTACAGCATTAGGATCTGTGAGGGTACTGGGACTTCTGTGGAGACAGGTTTCCAGGCATAATTCCATCCATTCATTAATTTGCAACAAAGATACAGCGTTTCCGCTGTACTTTATGCAAGCCCTTGGTTATGAACTGGAGATCTATCAGTGAACAAAACAAATATCCTTGCCCTTGTGGAGCTTATATGCCAGTGGAAAATGATCATCAGAAAACAACAGGCAGAACAAATAAGTTATACATTATGATGGAAAGCATGTACACTATGGATAAACAAGAAAAAGCAGAGTAAAGGGGATAGGGAGTGCTGGGGAGGAGTGAATGACCGTCCCAAATCAAGTGATCAGGGCAGATTAAAGGGAGTATATGGACGTTAGAGGGAGGAGTATCTAAGTCACTGGGAACAGCCAGTGCAAAGTCCCAAGTTGGGAGATGCATAAACAGAAGGAGTGAGTGAGAGAGAGAGAGAGAGAAGAATGGGGCCAGAACACCAAGGACATAGTGGGCAATAATAAGGCCTTTGGCTTTGGGCTTGGGTGAAATAGCAGTGTTTATAGCAGGGGAGAGACATGAGCTGACATGTTCTGAACACATCTTTCTGCTTGCAGTGTTGAGCTAAGGGACAATTAGAGACACATGGAGATGACTTAGGAGATTATTACTGTGACTCAAGCAAGAGATGATGGCAACTTGGACCAAAGTAGGAAGAAGCAATTGGATTGTACACACAGTTTTTGGGGACTGTACTTTTCTTTAGTTATGCATGAGTGTCTTGAGGTACAAGATCCTGCATGGCCTTCTCCACATGCTAGTGATGTGCTCTAGCTTGAGTTTCCCAAATTTATTTTCATGTAACACTTATTATGATCAATGTTGGGTAATGGTGTTTTTATGTCTAAGCTTCAGGGAAAATATCGGCTACTGGTCATCTGCCTATATCTGGTATAAAATGTTTTTGTTTTTTAAATGGAGCTAGCATTCTAAGAATGAGAGATATGCATAAAAATCTGAATTCCTAGGTTTAC
This sequence comes from Meles meles, assembly GCF_922984935.1. Lineage (NCBI taxonomy): Eukaryota > Metazoa > Chordata > Mammalia > Carnivora > Mustelidae > Meles > Meles meles. The sequence continues at coordinate 53,212,838 of NC_060068.1, read as the reverse complement.
TTTTAAAATTGGAGTACCTAGCATTGCATTTTCTCATGGTAATTATCAGCTAGATCTGAATAGCAATTCCCACTGTACCCTCCAATTCCCCCAAATCCTTCTGTGGTCCTTTTCACTGTTGACATTACATGCCTGGACCATGTAGGCATTGGGGGTTGTGAAACTGCTCTGGGCCAGAAGGAGTTTTGAGGACCGGGAGGGTCAGTGATGTAGAACAAGACCAGAGATGCTACTGGGCTGTTAGACTCTGGATGGTGGGACATTTAAGCAGAGAAAGAATTTTAAAGCTCATTTGCCTACACATATATCTTCTTTGGATTTTTCTCTAAAAACATTTATCTCCCTCCCTGAGGCCCTCTTTCCCCGCTTACATAGTTGGTATGATGAGACAAGGCAGACTTCTTCCAGCTGGTGACAAAGACTACCTTCTCTCCCTCTCTCCCTTGTAAAGATCCCACTAGGTAGAAGGTGGGGTTCAGGTATAAGAACCCACACAGAGGGTGGCAGAGACCACAAACTCTAGACTTTAGGAAGAACATTGCTGTCTCTTGCTGTTGTATCTATCATTTTCTACCTTTTGTTGCCTTCTGACTAGTAAGATCCGGAGGGCCAACACAAATATGAGGCTTTAAGTGACTGACTTGATCCATAGACTTCAGGGCCAGGGGCTCCATGGAGCCCTCTGTGGTCAAATTCTTTAGTCGTGAAATACGTGCATTTGCTTAGTTTCCCTTGTGAACCTGGATTGTCTATAAGCAAATGGTCAATGAAATGGTGACTAGAAGTTCTGGCCATCTCTCTGCATACGAGATTTGTGGCCCTCAACTGAGAATATAGAGTCAATGGAAAGTATTTCAAAGGTTCTATTTCTGCACTTATTAGAAAAGGACAAGAAAAGACTCGTTCTTCTTTCCTTCCCGTTCTGATGTGGATCCTGAGGATGGAACAACAAGGTCTACCTTACCCATTGTACAATACTATGTTGAGCGCGCTACTGCATGACCCTTACCAAAATCAACCACACACTTGATGAGCTTAAAATTCCAACAATCTTTCATTTCACAGTTAAAAGTGATATTTAACATGCAAACCATAGACGCACCAGTCCTCTGGTAGGGCTGGTCCTATTAAGGTCCCAGGTAGCACAGAGAAAGTAGAAGATGATAAGATGAAGAATCAAAGTGTGTTTACTGACCACCTTTCATCACAAAATTAGAACCAAACAGTATCTTGGTTCAGTCTGGAGTCAGGAGGAAACATCACAAAAGTTTTGTTTTTTGTTTTTGTTTTGTTTTGTTTTTTGCATCTCCTTGACTTTTCCTAATTCCCACACTCCCATCACCATGGCAACCCACATTATAAAGACAGAAGACGCGATTGGTGAATCTTAGCTCCTTGACCTTCAGGCCTCTTTAAGTTTTATTCTTTCTTTTTGAAGACCAGAAGTTACCTAATTTGTATGTTGCAAGGGAGAGGATTTCTATGGAGGGATATGGGAAATAGCATAGAACTTCTAAATGGTTAGGTGGAAACAGCAAGAGAGCCATCACGTTAATGACTGGCCACTCAAGGCTATTCCAGCAAGAGAGGAGGATGTCAGGCCCCTAACTGAGAATAGTTGGGGCAGAGGACTAAAATGTTTATGCCTCATCTAAGTTCACTATTAGCCCTGTTTGAATGTTAGGGTTTTTTTACCATTGAAATTTGCCTCTGCATGCTTAACTTACTGTTACTGATGAATAGCAATATCCAGCAGATGCTATGTACATGTTTTAAATTCTCACTAAGGTAGAAATGACTGACGCTTTATCACTCCTGCAGAACAGAGTTTTAAGTAGAGGAAGACCAAATCTAAGACCATAGATGAACACAATGGAGATAAGCAAATCAACTAACTAGGAATTAGTAGGCAATAGGTACAGAACATGTTGGAGTCTATCAATTAAACAGTTTACTTTTAGATGTATGAATTAAACTTGGTCACAGAGTGCATTGGAGATGTAGTTTTAGGGTCCTTACCCTCACAAAAGTACTTTTGTAATGAATTTGGTAGGATTTTTAATTCTAATGCATAGAACTTAACTGTTGAGAACAGATTGATGGTTACCAGAGGGTAGGTGGTTGGGGGGGGTGGTGAAATAGGTGATGGGGATTAAGGAGAGAACTTGTGATGAGCACCAGGTGATGAATGGAATTGTTGAATCACTACATTGTACACCTGAAACTAATATAATGCTGTGTGTTAACTATATTATTATACTGTTTTATAACTACAAAATAAAAATTATGTAAAATATATAAAAAATAAAATTATAAAAAATAAAAATTTTATAAAATAAAATTATAAAAATATAAAAATAATTTTAAAATTATTAAAAATTACAGACTTTTAAAAATTCATATGACTGTCCTGAATTTGGGTGAAATAAAGAGCTTAAGTGGGTTTCAGCCCTAAATCATCCCTGCTATGAGGCAGTGTGGTTCCCAGATGCCCCTTAACAAGCTCTAATTTGAGCCAGGTGCTCAGGCCTGGTCAATTCCCTATACCTAAGTCTGAGCTATGGCCCAAGTGGCATGTCCAGTTTTCTGAGCCCAAAGAGACAGCAGTCGACACATTATTGCAAATGCTAACTAGTGGCCCGGATGGGTCTTGCACTGTCTCGCTGCTTTGTGCCACATTCATTACTGACCACAGCTCAAAGAACTAGTTTTTTGGTTTTCTGTTTCTTAATTTTTGGCTCACTTGAAATCTGAAGGATGTGGAGCTCAGGATGCAAATAACAAAATGCACTTTGTACCCTTGTAAATGGTTTGAGCCCCTTAAATGCTTCATGTTCTAGTCGCTGACACGAGGGCAAAATATCCCAAAAAACAGAGATGTTCTGAGTCCTCCTAGAGTGATTCCTGAGGAAATCCTGCTGTCCTCAAACAATGGCGGCCGAACAGAGAAGCAGGAAAACAAGATCGGCCATCCCGGAAATCAAAAAGATATTGGGGGGGGGGGGCGGGTCGTTAGGAGGGGTATGAAAGCAAACATATGGAAGAGTTTTCGGTTATGGAGGAAGGAAGTCCAACACAGGGGCCATTATTGCAATTTTCCTCAGTTTCTGACCTTACAAAATGCCCAGGAAATACTTTATGCTAATTCTCTTTTCTTAAAAAGCTGAAAAATCTTTCAAAACTAGAAAGAAGTCAGTGTGGCTTACAACTGTTGTTTTTTGTTTTTTTTTTTGTTTTTTTTTTTCCCTTTTTCCCACACCCCATTCCTCAAATCAAACTGCATTTTTTCTAGGAGTTTTACTAGTTCAAAGCTGTTGTGTGAGTGAGTGATAATTTCACTAAAATAACCAGAAAATATTCACAAGGTAGAAATTCTCTCATTAAGTTAAATACTGCCTGGGACCATTTTATACGACACCAGGTTCATTCACTTTTAAAAATCCTGGACACATAGAGGATACCTTCTCTTAAGAAGAACACTCTGGGCTTTTATTAATTTCCATGGTGCCTCTTGGCCTATTTTCACCTTTTTGTCAGTAGCATTCTCTGCAGAGAAGCAATTTAGCAGAGAAAAAATAAACAGACCAGAATTTAAAGAACTCTTTTATCTTCGTAAGCCTCACATGGTTTCTGACTGATATTTCAATAAACACAGTCTAAAATTTTCATGGGGATAAACAACCTTTTGTAATATTTTTCTCACAAAAATTTTCATACTTTTCAGAAATTAATATTCACAGCCATCAGTGTGAAAATTGTACGATTTCTATTATGAAGTCATTTTAATCACTCAAGATACATAAGCTGCTGAGTGTTTCTCGGATTGCAAGACAAGCCAATCAAAATAACAGAGAGTAAAAAATAATCTCGTGTAAACAGGCCCCAGCATCCTTTCACACAAAAGTGCAAATTTGTGAGTGTGTGTGTGGATGTAGGGTGCATTTTAGAACAAGTCTTAATTCTCTCAAAATGTGACTTTGAAAGCAGAGCAAGATTAAAGGTGAAAATCTGAGAAATTTTATCCTAGCGATAGCTCTACTTTTATGTTTAGTCATAGTGCCATCTTTTAATACACAGTGTTGCCTGGAAAAGAATTCTCCTAACAGTCTTGATCTCAATATTCATTTATTAAAATTAAAAGTGCACCTATTACTTATCCTTTTATCAGGTCACAGAAATCATTGCATAGTTTGCCACAATCAAGAAACAAACTAACATTGTCTAAAGCGGTAAGGAGAATTGGGATACTCACAGGCCCCTGGTTACGAAATCCATTGTGCTTTCCCAAATCCTTGTGGTGTCGGAGTAAATCCCACTAGAGGCTCTGGAAAAAACCCTGCCAATCCTGGAACCAGCGTCCATAAGGAGTGTGGGTCCGTCCAGGGGCCAGAGTGTGGGGGTGGGGAAGGACACGTGCTGGAAAATCCTCGGAAGTTCTGCCTCCTGTTACAGAATTGGGTAATCGGGCCACACAGAGTACGTGTTCCTACCAGGAAACGTGAGGCTGTGCCGGAAGGCTCCTGCCCCCTTTTAACTTGACGCATGGTCTGTCTGCCGAGTCCCATACCTCACCGGTCTCACTCACCTGTTACCTTCCACACACCTGCAGGCATTTGAATTGACTCTGGCCTTCAAGAATACATTACCCAATACCCTTTAGCTTGCAAAATTCCACTTGATCTTATGTGTCCTCTTCTCCTGGAAGCTTTCCCTACTCTGAAGACGTGTCTAGTGTCTGGCCACAGAGTCCCGTACCTGTCTCAGTCACTGTGCTTTATAATGACTTTTTAATGTGTTTACCACTCTGAGTTTTGCACGTAGGCCCTGCAGGAATATTAGGATAAGCATATTCCCCAAGCCAGGAAGAGATACACGATGAAATAGGTTAAGGGCCATATTCATATGCAATTAAGGAGACCACAAAGGACTTCTTAGAGCAACTGACATCCAAAATACTTTACGAAAGTATTTGTAGGAAAGATGAGGCACGGGGTATGTTCCAGATGGAAATGACAGAAAATGGAGGGCATTCAGGGATCAGTGAGTTGACAGGATGTTGGGAAGCGGGGGTGGGACTGTCAGTACAGGGCTGAGAAGCGGGCTCTCAGGCAACTAAATCATGAGAGCATTTTGGAGGACTTCAAGCAGCTGAGTGACATAATCAGTGCCCGACCACGGTGGTATGGCAGCAGAAATCAGAGGGGAGAGACACAATGTGAAAAACAAGCATTTGTTGAGTATGCCCAGACGGTGGTGTTTGCTTTTTATCTATGATTTCATTTTATCCTCATGGCTCTATGAAGAGGTTGCTAGAACTCTTGTTTTAATTACAGAGGGGAAAGATCATAGTCGGTCAAATAAACAGCTAAGCTCTCTATCTCTGTGTCCTCGACATCTTGTGCAAGATGTCAAGTGTTCATTGAAGGAATATAGACCAAGATGAACACATGAATGAACAAATGAATGGATAGATGGATGGAGCCTGTGCTGAATCAGTTGGGGCATGCTAAGCCAATGTTCTTTACCTTCCACTGATCAAAGAGGTTTCCATGGGCAGCAATAGGCTTAGCATCTGAACTAAGCTGTGGTCTTAAGAGGAGATGGAGGAGCTGGTGAGCTAGAACCACATAGCATCAATGAAGTCCCTTCTAGAAAGACCAACCACCCTGATTTTCCTAGAACAAAGGGGTTTGGAGGTAACGTGAAACTTTCAGTGATGTAATTGGGACTGGTGGTTCTCTTACAGAAAACCGTACGAAAGAGTGCTACATTACAAAGTAGGGAGGCAGAGGGGCCAGGAAACCTTTGGAAAACAAGTAATGGACTTAGGGGATCCACAAATGGACGGGGGGGGGGGGGTTCTAAACCAGTAGCAGGCACCAACATCCCTGAAAAGCTTGTTGAGACAGAGTGTTGGACACCACCCCTGAATTTTTGACTCACTCAATGGTGTGAGGTGGAAGCCAAGAATTTGCATATATTTTTTGGAGAGAGAATGTGTGTATGAGGGTGGGGGGAGACAGGTGGGGGCAGAGGGAGAGGGAGAGAGAGAATCTTAAGCAGGTTCCATGCCCTGCACAGAGGGAAATGCAGGGCTTGATCTCAAGATCCTGAGATCATGACCTGAGCCAAAACGGTGAGTCAGACATTCTCCCAATGGAGCCACCCAGGCGCCGCAAGAATTTGCATTTCTAACCGGCGATGCTGCTGGAATCACACTTTGATAGAAACTGCTTTTCAGTGGGCAAAACTCTTCTGTGGGCCTCAGCTCATTTGTTCCTCCCGATGACCTGTGGGGAGCTCTGGGATTGTTGGGAACGTCTGAGGGTAACTGATGGCCTGCGTACCTGTACCATCTCAGACCAGGGAATAAATAAAAATAGGAGTCAGACTAGACACTGCCTTGGAGTCCAGTCCCTGGGGATTTATCTGTATTTCCTTGCAAGACCAACCCTGATGCTCCAATACCAGATATATCCTTACACCCCCAGGGAAACTTTATGTACAGTGAACGCTCTCTTCAAGTCCCAGCATTCACGAAGGTAGTCTCATCTAACTAGACAGAATCCTTCAAGTCCTGCCTTTTCCCACCTTCTGTAATGCATTGCTTACCCTGTGATCCTGAGCAAATGGTTTCTACCTCCCCGGAGTGCTCGTCTAGAAGCTGCCCTGTTCTAGTGTATACAGAGTTGCCTGGCTAGAGGAGAGGAGTTATTTATTTGTAACTAACAATTTCCCCAAAGCACCCCTAAGTCTTTATCTGACAGTTTGTGGATTAAGCCAGAGGTTGCTTGCATTAGCTTTTATGCCCAACTATTGAGGATGCCAGTTGGATATAGGCGACCAACTTTCACAAAAGAGATTAGAGGCAAAAAGCTTATTTGTATGTATTCCTTATAGTTTACAAAGTACTTGCACAGGTCATGTCTAGTTAATCCCTACAAAATTCCTCCAGGTATCTTCCACGTTTTATAGATGAAGAGGATAAAGCAACATAGCCTGGGGTTGTCAGCTAAGAAGCCATGACATTGACACCTCTTCTCTTCGGCCCATTGTCTATCTCTGCCCATTGTAAAGGCAGGAAGTCAAAGCAGCTGCATTCTTTCACATGGACATCATGTAACATACATTCTTTCAGATGAGTGTCAAGCCTGTGAAATATTTAGCTATTAGCCAGCCCTTCAATCTCATTATCTCCATAGCAAAGGCCCCCTTCTTTCCTGTAGGTCTTTAACCACTTTCGTATCATAAATGGCACATATACCTATGTTCTCCAATTCCACGGTCAGACCCAGCAGACGGGTATCTTGCATTCCTTCCCTTCTCGCCCGGCCGCGACAATGATGCTGTGTCTGTCGCCGGAGCTCAGTGAGCATGTGCTGAATATTTGCTGACGAGGACCCGAAAACCCGACCTTTGTGCATTTCTGCAAACACCAGACAGAGTGAGACGGCTTTCAGTTTCCTACTGCCACTGTCCCACGCGGCCACAAACACAGTGGTTTAAAACAACACCGATGTCTTATCCTACAGTTCTGGAAGGTCTGAAGTTTGAAATGGATTTCATGAGGCTAAATCCAAGGCACTGGCAGGATTGCCTTCCTCCTGGAGGGTCTAGAAAGATTCCCTTTCCTTGCTATTTGCAGCCACTGGAGCCTGCCTGCCATCCTTGCCTCGTGGCCTTCCTTCCATCTCCAAAGCCAGCAACAGGAAGGTCGAGTCCTCACACGGCATCACTCTGCCTTTCTCTGATGCTGCCCCCTTCCACTTGTAATGACCCTTGTGATCACATCGGGTCCACCTGGATAATCCACCATGAAATCAGCTGATTAACAATCTTAATTCCATCTGCAACCTTAATTCCCCTTTGCCGAGTAACATAACAAATTCGCAGGTTTCGGATTCCAATTCGGGATGGAGACATTTTGAGAGGGGAAGTGGACCTTCTTCCGCCTGGCACACTGAGGGAGCCAGAGTGTAAAAGGTGTCCAGAAATTGGTAAAATTCACACAAACACAACTCACTGAAAGCACCTGCTCACACTGGCCCCTGTCTGAGCGTCGCTTCTAAGGCACCTGTCTCCGTGCTCAGGGGCCAACGTATATTTTGCGCATACATTTAATTCTTACATCCATCTTGTGATATTGGTATGAGCCCCACTTTTAGATTAGGAAACAGAGGCAAAGAGAAATTATGGAACTTGCTTATGATCCCTAGAAGCTCTTGGTATAAGCGTCTTCACACAACTCCACACCCAGCCTCCTGGGGTTCTCCTCAGCTCCGCACTGTGGGCCTCACACAGCTCTGCATTTTCACGGGCCCCCTTCCCATAACTCGCAGCCCAGATCCCGCTGAACTGTACAGGAGATAGGGTAAAAGGAGACCCGGCGAAACCCTCCGGCAGGTAACTCTTAAGGGATTTGTTTTCCTTCTTATTCTTGTTGTTCAAGGAGACAGATGATAATTAAAATGTCAGAGCCCTTCATGCTTCCCTGATCAAGATAACTACTTTACCACAGGTGATAGAAAGAAAAGGAGGAAAACGTCTGCTGTAGGGAGCGGAGGTGACGATTCTGAGAAGGGGGCAAAGCTGGGGAAACGGCTCCCCCTCGGCTCAGGGGAGAGCCGACACCAACTCCCTCGGAACCACAGTGAGTGCTCCCGCCTGAGGTCTGCAGGGGGCTTCCCTCTCAGCCCCCCTCCCAAACTCCCATCCCTACCAGCCTGAAGAAAGCCAATTCCCAGCAGATCCATCCCACGGCTTGCTAATTCTATCCAATCTCTCCAATTCAGTTAATTCCCAGTTTCAGTAACGGAAGCAGCAGCTGTCAAGATCGGCAGCTGTGTTCTTTGTCTCTAGCTCTACCTCTCCGCCTTCTCTCTCCAAGTTAACTGAGCGGCTCACACGCAACCTTCAAGGGGGGAAAAGGGAATAAAGGTTCTGGATAATATGAGAGAAGAAAGGAGAAACGAACTGGCAGGAGCGTCAAAGGGTGGGGTTGGCTGGACACAATAGAATTCTTCCCCAACTTCCAGGTCCCACAACCTCCTCAGTGCCCACGTGCTCTCCAGAACAGTCAGTTGTCAAATTTACCATGCCAAGGAAGCATCTCTGGACATTCCAGTCTGTTGCCGACCAACGCATGGTTCCACTGTGCCTGACCTGTGAGCAAGTTCACACCACGTGTGACCCGCCGAGCAAGGCAACGATGCCTGAACTGGCTTCTACCCTGCTCAAGAGACCATATGCTTGGATGATGTCAGGCCAATGTCAAGTGGCTATAAAGATTCCTACGCACTCTTAATTTCTGTCTTTATCTCACCGGCTAAGCCATGGTGTCCTAGCAGCCTCATTAAGAAAATGTGATCTGCTCAAAGACTTCAAGCACATTAGCCTGGTGAATTTCTGGAGGGAATTTTAGGGAGACGAAAGGGCCAGGACAAAGCTGGGAGACAAGATGGCTAGAGTTCAGTGAGCGAGGGGAGAATTTAAAGAAGATGAAGTTCTGCAAGTGAGGGAGGTAGGAGGTCACATTGGGTCCTGTAGGTGGTTGGAAGATTTGGGAATTTTTTTTTTTTTTTAGAGTCTGAGTGAAATGGTCTGTATTTTAGGATTTTGAACAAAGGAGTGGCATGACCCAGCTTCAGCGTCAGAGGGCAAGGCTAAAGGCGGGGAGCCGGGTTAGCTGCTGCAATAATTCAAGCAGGCAGGGGTGAAGGCTCAGACCTGGGTGTCGATGCTGGAGGACTGACCAGAAGTGCAAAAGCAGACATATTTTGAAGATAGAGGATGGACAGAGTACCAGAGAATGACAGGAGCCAGGGATGGTGCCGTCGTTTGTAACCCGAACTACAGGAGGGATGGAGTTGCTGTCCCTGAGCTTTGGAGGGCATCCGTGGATTTGGTGGGAGAGAATCAAGACGGTAATTTTCAGCATGTTAAGACTGAAATATCCAATAGGCCTCCAAAGAGATGAGAGATGCTGAACAGCCGTTGGATAGACAAGTCTGGGGATATGCATGGGGGAGTGCGGGGTAGGAAATAGAAATGAGGGAGTTATCAGTTTCTCAAGCTGTGGGGTTCAGTGAGATCAGCAAGGGAGTCAATTTAGAGAAGAAGACACTCCAAAATTAAGAGATGAGGAAGAAGAGGAGGAATAGGTGAAGGAGGGGCAGGACGGAACCCAAGAGCATATGGAGACCCAGAGGCGGGGTGACGGGGGGGTGGGAAGTGTTTGAAGCAAGGACTCAGGCAAATTGCTGAGCTGCACTTTCCACATCTGCTAAACGGGAATATCAATGCCTCATACGCTGTCATTGTGAGTATTATGCGTGGATCCATTTAATAAATTGGGACTGAGTGTAGTTGCTCTTCTCGGGATTTGCTTTGAGTAACAGAATTCCCTACCTCAAATAGGAGGTTACATGTGCATGAGACACCCGGTCTAATGCCTGACCCCAGAAGGTGCTTGATAGATAATGTTGCTTCTCTGCTCAGAATAGTAATCGCCTATGTGTGGCCTATGTGGATTCACACTCTCCTCTGCTTCCTGAGACCAATTAAAATTACTTAGTGCTAATTAGTCAGTATGGATAAGCAAGGGAATCTTTCCTTTCTCTACCACTCCAACCATTACAGTCCAAAACTCTAATACTCCATCAGATATGTGGATTTCTTTCCTGGTTAGGGGACAAGAAGAGTCTACTTTGAGAGTTAGCAACAGTCTTGACCTGGGCTGACCCAAGAGCCTTCGGGGCCAGAGGTCACCCCAGGGAGGCTGGCCGCCCAGTCCACCATGTACACAACTCAGCCTCATGCCTCACCTCCCAAACCAAGAAGGAGGTGAAATAAAGCAAAGGGAGTTTCCAAAAAAGGAAAGGAAGCAAGGAAGGATGTGGCCTGGAGGGCACTGTTTACCCAAAGCCCATGGAGAGGCTATGAGGTGTCTATTGTGTCTATGTTCCCCAAAAGTACACACGGGATTATGTATGTAAGTGAGACTCCTTTATTTCCCCACAAGCCACCTCCTTCAGTCCTCCACTCGGAGTACTCCAGCAGGCTGCAGCCCAGAATGGCGCCTTCTCCTCCCTTCCCTGCCCTCTCTCCAGCCCTCCTGTCTACAGGACGGATCTGACACTGGGACCCTTCTCCCTTGGGCCAGGTTACCAAGGCAGCCAAAAGCCCCCAGAGCCTAGGCAGGCATCCCTGAGGAAGCAGCCACGGTGCGACAGCTCCCCCAGCTGTGTTCTGGCTCCCTTGAAGTCGTCCTGCCCATCTGGGCTGCTGCTGAGGGCAGCCCCTTGGGGCCTGCTGTTTTCAGTATGACTGTGGGTGACATTGCACCCACGCTCCAGTTTCTCTCACATCGCCTTTGTTTTGATCTACAGAAGTCTGCTGAGCTTCTTTTGGGCCTTGTCCTGTTAACAAAAACAAATGTAATAATATGCACTTGAAAAGGCTCGCATGTCTTGATATTTTAATAAGCTTTTGATTCTACAGGGACCTCTGAGGCTTTTAAAAGTTTAAAGTTAATAAAGAGAGTAAGAGAAAAAAATATGAATTGTTTTTAATTATTATGATACAGGATTAACCGAGCCAGTTGTGTATAATTAGATGGTAGCTACCTTGCATTGCAGAGGCAGTAAATAGCCCCACAGGGGGGCTGCCAGAAGGCTGAGGTGTTTACAAGACACGGGAGATGTTTTCACCAAGCACATAATCCCTGTTGCAGTTACTATTGCTTTTATAATGGATGTGTTCATTACGACCAGAGACTAATATGTGTATCTATCATCTTTCCAGCACAGATGACTCTGAAGTGGGCGAAGACAGTGGAGAGTGTACGATATAATTTGGTGGCGAAATTATTAAGAGAGCCCATTAGCGTGCAGCTTTTTGTGTGGCTCTATTTTTGTTACCATTGCTGAGAGGAATTTTAAGAAGTTAAATAAACAATTGCCCAAGGAGTGATGATTAAGATATTGCTAAGAAAGTTGTGGGGGTTTTTTTGTTTGTTTGTTTGTTTGCTTGTTTGCTTGCTTGCTTGTTTCTTTTTCGGTTTCTTTTTTTTTTTTTTTTAATACCTCCAGCTTTGAAAGCAATGGGCCAGGAGGGCTAGACCTTTGTTGCGAACCAATCTATGACTTTAGGGAATTCATTCATTAATTTAACATTTACTGAATGCTACCATATGCCAGGCATTGTCTGAAGCGTTGGAGGGAAATAGTGAGTAAGAAACACTGGATCCTTCTACCTAGGTGTTCTCAAACAGGGATGTCCCTCGGAGTTGCGGGAAAAGTTGCAAAACACACTCACTGCGACCCCAGCCCAGAACTAACAGAACTGGTAGCAGCTCTAGGATAGGACACAGGCTGCTGCATTTTGAGGAGGTGTTTCAGTTACCTCTGAAGATTTCTGGTTGGAGTGGGAGAGAATATAATTAAACAATAAAATATGATGAGTGCTATGAAAGGAAAAGTGTTTGCTTTCAGCTTCCAGCCCTATGTTTTTATAGTGGCAATAAAAATACTTATCCTGTATGTCTACCTTAGGTCAGGTCTCCGAGGGAGCAGACTCCAAGAAGGAGCATGTAGGAAATTTCTTGAGGAGCACTCTCAGGAGAAACCTTCGTTGGGAGTGAAACAGACCAGCCCTTGGCTCCTCCCTGGCACGGATGCGACTTGGGGCAAAGCAGCTCAGTCCAGCTCTGGGCCAGTTCCTGAAGTGAGTCAGCGGCGGGCACTCAGTACCACCCACAGCCAGACTCCCACAGCAGCAGGAATGCGACCCTCAGTCCTGAAGGGACATCTGGGTGGCACACCACAGCATCCCCTAGGGTGTCCTGCAGAAATAGATATTCCAGTGGAGACTGGAAATTTACTTCGGAAGATAAGTTACTCATTTTCTATCATCAACCCATAAAGAGATTTGCTTTTGAGAGCGGCTTTTGAATTTTATGCGTTTTCAACATGAGAGTGTTCTGGCTGTGACAAAAGTCACCCCGTGATCCCCCACTGCTGATGAGGCTGAGCTGGCTGGCCGGGCTAGCACCCTGTTCCTCCCCCAGAGCTTCTTGCGTCTTTCTGCAAAAGTTCCCCAACCGACCCACTTGGGCTCAGAAGGTGCATTTCCAAGACGAGACTAACAAATTGACTAACAGTTGATAAGAGCCGTGAACGGGGCGGAGCTCTCCTGCTGGAGGCTTTACACCAGCTGGTGGGTACCCCTTGGAGTCATACAGCGACTACATCAAAAGTGGTAGTTCTTTCATTTACATCTGTTGAAAATTTTTCCTGCTCGAGGATGCAGTGCTGGAGTTGTTTCATGCATTCAGACAAAGAGCTTAAACCCGGTGTTTCTCCGTTCCAGCATCTAGAAATGCTGGGGCTAATTAAAATGACCTTTAAGATCTCTCTGGCTTGAGCAGTCTCTGATCCCTTCGGTATTTATCTGGGGCTGGGAGAACCATATTTCCTCCCAGACGAGAGGAGGCAATGGAAGGAGACCTCCACAAAGAAGCCTGGTTTGCTAAAGTGGAAAGATTGTTAAAACTCCTCTGATGTAACAAGTCTGCAACGAGATTTTTTTTTTCCCCATCCAGTTTCTCTAGTGCCGTTTCTTCTGTGTCCACGCTGGAGTTGGACAGTCGATAAGTAGTACACGACAAGCCCTGCGATAGGAAGGTAATACCATGGGAAGAAAACAAGTGATTGAAATTGGGTTCAACGTGGAAGCCTCCTTCATTGTCTTGGCTGGACATACATTACACTTAACCCTCAAATCATGTTTACCCATCCCATGGATGCAGTTAAGCAATCAGGATGAGAAGTATCAATTTTTAAAACAATTTTACATTTATGTAAAGAGCCCTCTCTCATCAAGCTGCTCCATCATTCAGCACGGACAAGAATATTTTAAACAACAAAATATGTCTCGGGCAGCTTCACTGGAGCCTAGATCTCTCTGTTCTGGGAATTGAGAACTGTAGAGCACTTCACCAAGGGGAGAGCAAGCCGAACCACAGATGGCAGGGCTCGATGGGTACTTGGAACTCGAGAAGGTGGATGGTCAGCCTAGACGACGAGGTGGAGGAAAGCTTTCAATATATTCACTTGGGTTTTAGGACTTTGAACTTCAGCCATAGGTCACTGGATATCCAAATAGGTATTTATCTAAAAACATATTTGCATAACATTTACATCATTTTCTTGCCTTTGGAAGGGGAACGGGAGATGAAGCCTTTGGGACAAGCTGCCAGGCCTGGGACCAGGCTACAGTGGGGACCCGAAAAGGAACATAGGAGATGAGGCAGTTACCAGGATTTGGGAAACGGGAAGAAAGATAAATGATAAAATGGTTTATGAAAAGATAAAAAAATTTACTTTGGAGCAGAGTTGGCCAGGAGGGATATTAATGGTCTGCTTGTATTATGGCGTTCAGAAAGAGAGACATGGAGAAGCTGCGAAGAGCATTCATCCCCATGGAATAGCTGTGGGGTGTAAGAGAAGGAATTTAAAAAAAAAAATTTGAGACAGGCATGAGGGAAGAGACAAAACTTCCATATTCCGAGGGGAAGGTGAGCACACTCAAGGCATTTAAAAATCGAGGTTGAATTAAACTCTTGGAAATATTTTCTATTGTCGGCAACAGTTCTGTGCTGGCCCACTGGGATGGAGTACATCATCTAACAAGACGTTTTCATTTCTAATTTCTTTAACTCTATGGAAAATCCTTCCTGAATTCTCTACAACTCTCTGTGGTGTTTACTAAGTGAAATAACTCAGTGCCCTCCACAGCCTTCACTCGCGTACTATCCACTTGTTCCTCCGAATCAATAATAAACACATTAAATAACATTGGTCCCCAAACGGACCCCAAATGCACCACATTATTAACCTCCCTCCACTCCAGGAAGCCAACTGACACTGTTTCCTGCTGCTTAGCTGATTTTGTAAAAATCTCCAGACTTGGATTGCTCCTGCCCAGCTAGTGGAAGCGTTGAACTCTGCTCCCATTCTTTCCTAACTGGTGCTGCATTACTGTCAGGCTGGGGGCTTGGGCTCCTGGGTGTGGGGGTTGGGAATAACTCCAGTCCATTTGATGGGAGGCCCAAGAGATTGAGCAAGGAAGGAAAAGAAAATAGAAAAAAGTTTATTGTTCTTGCTGAAAATTCAATCGCACCACCATTTTTCAATTCCATTGAGAAACGTCAATGTTATTTCCCACCGTCTGGCAGTGGCAGATTTGACCAGGTGTCTCCACACAGAGTGGGTTCTCACAGTTGGGCTGCATGTGTGTCATAAAGCTAAATAAGGAGCCAGTTCAGTCCGCCACCCCCCTTTGCTTCTGCCGGCCAGACACACTTCCCCATATGACAGTCTTATAAATAGCTGCTAAGCAGCTGGTCCTCCTCTCACCTCCTGACTCCATGAGATTCCCGCACCAGAAGCCCCTGACAGTCATGCAGCTGGGAGCACTCCCTTTTCCTTCTTCTCCCCTCTGCACCCCCCACCTCTGACATGTGGCCGCCACCTCAGCTCTGTCCACTATAACTACTCAAAGATTGACTTGTGTGGGAGAAGGGCTCAAGGAGGTGGTGGTTGGATTTGACCACAGAGGCAAGCTGTCACCCAATCGAACGAGGGGATAGAAGGTTGGGAGACACCACAGGGAGACACCAGACAGCCCATAGTACAGGGGCCAGATGGCTGACCCAGCAAAAATCTCAGGCATCATTCTGAAGTGAGTCAAACATTATAAATATCTATGGGACTCGGCTATTCCTCTATATATGTACATATCTGAGGACAGTTTTGGGACAAATAAATATATAATAAAGTGCATTGTTATTAAATCTTACAAAGCATCAAGAACGTATCCTGAGTTCAAATGAAGGTAGGATGTAGAATAAGGAAGGTATGTGAAAGCATTAAAGATTTGGAAGCCAATATGTAATGAGGAGAGGATAAAAAAGAAGTGTTTTCTTCGTAACTATCGTTGGCTTTTATAAAAACTCAAGCTCTCCTGTACGTGGTATCAGAGGGGCAGGGATAGCCAAAGAGAGTATCAAGTCATTTTACAGGAATTAATCAAGTGCTACTCTGTGTCAGGCAGAAAATGTGAAGAGATATCCCCTGGCCTCTGAGACAGCCAGAAAAGTGAGGGCCAGGAGATGTTGAGAAGGTGGAGTGGCTAATTTGCTTTTGGGAAAGAGAAGCATGGAGGTCAGCAGAGAGGAAACTGGGCAGGTTAGGCTATACGGAGAGCAGGAGGTCAGGTAGAAGAGAATGTGCTGTTCTGACAGGTCTAGGAAACAGTGAACAGAGTGAGGTTTCACAGATGTTGATTGCCACCTGAAGAATCCATCCATTTTCTTGTTTACCTCACCGAGGCTGGCCTGAGTATTTAAATCTCTCATAGTTTAAACCTCCAATGAAGGAGTCATCCTTGAACCATGATCCCATCAAGGTTATTTCCCAAAATACCCACGCACTTCACTGTAAATGCACAGACATGCTTGTCCTGGCAGGATGGTTCACAAAGTGGACAAAAGTTCTGGCAGGCTAATGTTGGACCAACACACCCTCCCATTTTAACACACACCTAAAGACTGTTTGGTTCTTTCATGGACAAGAAGAAGGTAGGATGGAGACCACTGTGAAGGGGGAAGGCAGACAAATCCCGAAGCACCACACGGGCCCAGGCAGAGGGGCAGGTAGACATGGCTGGGGAGAAGCTGGCCATGCTTTCTTCAGATGTCAGCCATATTGCCGCATTCTTAAAGAAAGCTTTTTCAGCCCTTTGCTGTATATCTTCATCACACCATACATCCTTTCTTCACATCCCCACTGTCCTTGTGTGATTCCTTATGGATATGTGTTATATGTGTTCCTTTCCAGAGGAGAGTCAGCAGAATGGCTTTCTTCTCCACTGAATTTCCTCCTTCTGTCCCCTGCCTTGCATACACTAGACACTCAGGAAATAACTGTTTCTTACAGGGTTTTAAGAGCTAGTGTTTATTGTGAAGTTTATACGATACAATTGAAACTTCAACAACCATTTGTGAAACAAATAATATTGGATGATTCCCTTCATACAGGTAAGTAAATGGAGGCTCAAAGGATGAAGAAACGTGCCAGTGTTAACAAGTAGTAGAGATGGGATTCGAACTCTGCTAGTCTGACTCTGGAGTCCATGTGTTACCACCTTGCATGGGCTGGGAATGGCCAGAGGGTAAACCAGGTGGCTGACTAGGAAAGCAGTGTGGTCTAGAGAGAAGGAGGCAGAGAAAGTGGTGGATAAAGCGGTTGGGGGCAGAGGAGGGGCAAGGTAGGGGAAAGTAAATGGAAATTCTCTCTTCCCTTTAGGCTGAAGCGGTCTAGATTTCTGGCTTCACCACTAGCTTGCCTCCACCTCATCTGTTGAGAGAGTATTTTAGCCAGTGAATGAGGCCGGTCATCCTTAACAGATGCTGCCCACCCGCTTGGACTGGTCTCCCCAGCCACGCATTGCCGAGTTCAAGCTGTTGAATGTTTCAGCAGGTGTCCCCGCAGCAGCAGGTCCCTCCAGCCCCCCCACAAAGACTTCCCTGCTGTCACCCCTGACCTGTGCCCTGTTCTTGGGAGCTACCCCACAACAGGTGAGAGGCCAGGTGGCTGGGAGTTCAAGGGTCACAGAGTTCCTGGGAAATACAGAACGCAAAACTCACAAAGATTGTCACCACGTAGTTAAATCTGAAATGCCCCGTGACCTCTCAGGGCCTGGGATTTAGACGGTCCCCCGTAAGTCTGGTACTTTCTCTATGTCAAAGCCATTTCATTAGCTGTAAGACTTAGTCTGATATCAAGTGAGCAATATTTTGTAATGTCTTGAAAGTCGAGCTAGCTTCATCAGAGTAGTTTTTTACAATGAACTGAACACTTACCTGAGCTGAGTGCTCTATATTTACTGTCTTGTTTCAGGCTCACAAGAACCCGAAGAGTAGGTATCAGTATTTCAGATTTACAGATGAAGAAACCAAGGCTCAGAGGGGTGACAGTATTATGTAATGTCAGCAGGGAGTAAATGGCGGTGCTGGGATCAGAACGCAGATTTTCTAAATGGAGATTTCAAGATCTTAGCAATCAGGTTCAATCTGGGTTAATAATTCATTATGGCTGCCAGGATACTACATGCATAAATTTTTTCCATTTTGGGATCTTGAAAATAAGATTTATTCAATAGTCAGATCCATTACCTAGAATATTATCAGGAGTTAATGTGAGGATTTCTTTCTTAATCAACAATTTGATGTTTATTATTTTATTTTTATTATAAATATAAAATATTATTTTAATTTTATTTTTTTGATTTTGTTTTATTTATTATTTTAATGACTTTTTTTTTAAGATACAAGGAGCCAGACTAAAAATCCCATCTTGATCTGTAGTCCAAACTCTAGGAGACCTAACCTTTATCTGTTTTGGAGAAAAATGCCAGGGGAAGAAAAAAAGGGGCTATATTCTTTGGTGTCATTTGGGGATTTTTTTTTTTTTTTTTTTTTGGTGCTCAACTGAACAACAGCTTTTGTCAAAAAAATTAAATGTGACAAGAAATTAATCCACATTGTGATCTAATTATTTTTAGAATTATAAGAAAAATGTAAGGTGTCTCAAGTATTTAATTTTGAAAAGTGTCTGTGGAATTTAACTTTCATTACCTTTCATAAAGATTTTTAGTTTTCTTGCCATCCTTAAATGGCATTTGCAATAGTCACTAATGTTGCTATTGCTGTTATTTGAGATCACTAGCATTTAAGGTAGGGTTTCTTACAAGCCTGACTTTAGAGAACATGTGACATATGATGGTCTAGGCTTGTCCAAAGTGTAATTTATTAAATTCATGACTCAGAATGTAGCAGGGGATCAGGCACCCAGCCAGTTTCCCGACTTCCTTCACATCTCTGAAGGATCAACTGTTAAGTACAACACAGGGAGTTTTCTTAAGGGATGTTAAAAGTAATAACAACCTGACCTTTGAAAATTGGGCTAAATTTGACCCAACATAATGCAAAAGTGGAAGAGATTGACTTAAGTGAACTAAAAATATTTGAACTGGGAAAAAAGAATTCACAATTGCAGCACTTTTATAACAAATGTTTTAGAATGGCTGAGGCCCACCCACCTTTCCCAAAATATGTCTCTCAGTTGTAACCTCCAGTAACCTAAATTTGAGTATTGAAGTTGTTCTTTGGAGAAAAGGCACTGAATCCAGAAGACATCAACCAAACTCAGGAGTGTGATCTGGGATGGAACTTAATGATGTTGTCTATTCTTAGGAAAAGTGGTATCTATTACACCATTTCGGAAAGAACAAATCACAGGTTAACTGCCGGTTTTGTACCAGAAGTAGCAGAAATCCCACTATGGGGAGAGAGAGGGGAAAGTAACAGGAAAGGGAGAAAACCTATGGCCTTCACAAGAGAGGGAGCCACAGTGAGTACTAAGCGGAAAGTAAGAAACTCCCACAGCTTCGAGAAGAAAAGGAGCTCCAGACATGGGGAAAGCCAGGAGATGCTAAATCTTATTTCCTTAGCAGTTCAGTGGACCCCTCTGCCATCTGAGATCCGAAGTTCAGTGCTAGCACGTGATTGGCTATCTGCATTCTTAAGTACTGATTCTCCTGAATAAAATCTTTAAGCTCCAGGGAAGCATTTGATCACATGTCAAATGCATCCAATATGGAAGCATTTGACAGGTCAAATGTGTCAAATGTCTTGTGCTAGGTCCTCAAAACAAATGACGCCATGTCCAAGTGCCATGAAGGTCTACATTCAGGTGGGAGATGGAGGGGATGGATTCTGCCTCAGAATACAAGGAGAATTTCAACAGCAGCAGCTCTTAGGTAAGAGAAAGGGCAAATTAACTTGTCAAATCTGTCCTCTCACAAAGCTTGAATGCAATGGAGTCTTACCTAACAAAGTGTCATTTCCCAGTGGAACCAAGTATCCATTTGCTTGCTTCTCTTCCTACTCCAACTGGGGATTCCAAAGGTACTCACACAATTAACACGGCATTCGCAATGGTTACAGGTGGCTGCTGATGTGTATCACTCTGAAATTTGTACATAGGCATGGGTCTATATGTAACATGAATGAAGCAGGATAGTGATGCTTTACATAGACAGCTAGGTGGGAATTTAAGAGTAGAGCTACAAATAGTTTTTTTTTTTAAATAAAACTGCAAATTGTTTTTTAAAAATATGTGATAAGATTTATGTTTAAAAATTAAAATAAAAATAGCCTGGGGCGCCTGGGTGGCTCAGTGGGTTAAGCCGCTGCCTTCGGCTCAGGTCATGATCCCAGGGTCCTGGGATGGAGCCCCGCATCGGGCTCTCTGCTCAGCAGGGAGTCTGCTTCCTCCTCCCTCTCTCTCTGCCTGCCTCTCTGCCTACTTGTGATCTCTTTCTGTCAAGTAAATAAATAAAATCTTAAAAAAAAATAATAAAATATAAAAAATAAAATAAAAATAGCCTTTAAATGTTTATGTTATAATTATTGAAATTATAAATTTTTATAATCTATAATGTGTTTTAATTTTAATAGGCTATTTTGAATATTTCAAAATAATGATGTTTTTATCATTCAAAAAAATCACATAAAATTTACCATCTTTAGGGGCCCCAGGGTGGCTGAGTCCATTAAATATCTTCCTTTGGCTCAGGTCCTGATTCTGGGATCCTAGGATAGACCCCTGCCTGACATTAGAGCTCCCTACTCAGTGGGGAGTCTGCTTCTTCCTCTCCCTCTCCCCTACTTGTGCTCCCTCACTCTGTCAAATAAACAAAATCTTTTTAAAAATTTACCATTTTAGGGGCGCCTGGGTGGCTCAGTGGATTAAGCCGCTGCCTTCGGCTCAGGTCATGATCCCAGGGTCCTGGGATTGAGCCCCATATCGGGCTCTCTGCTCCGCAGGAGCCTGCTTCCTCCCTCTCTCTGCCTACTTGTGATCTCTCTCTCTGTCAAAAAAAAAAAAAAAAAAAAATTTACCATTTTAGTTATTTTTTAAATGTATGGTAACGTTACTATATGCATCTTGTTGTGCAGCAGATCTCTAGAAATTTTTCATCTTGCAAAGCTGAATCTCCATACCCTTTGAACAATAACTCCCTTTTTTCTCCTCTTTCCATATCCTGCCAACCACCATATTACCTTCTGTTAAAAGAAAAATTATTTTAAAAATATAAAACAATTTTAATTTTTTTAAATTTCTAAGCTTTACTTTCATTTGCATTTTTATGAAAATAAATTCAAATTTTTATGTAAACTAATATAATTATATCTTAATATTTTAAGATATTTAGATGTTACTCTTAGCAGAACACAAACAATATGATAATGTTAACTATAATGTCTTAATTAGTGATTTTGTTAAAATGAAGGAAAAAATTTTATGGAATAAATCTACGATAGTTTATGAATTATGTACGTCTTTATTTTATTATTCATTTAAACATCTTTAGCTCATCAACAGAACACCCAGACACATGCAATAACAATTAATTCAGTCACATTTGACATTTTGCCAACTTTAAATCATATAAAGCCTATAATTTTACTTAAGTTTTTCAATTTTGTCTCTACAAAATTATTTGTCAGGGAAATAGAACATATTTTAGCAGTTTATTAGCTTTAAACATTTAGGCGTATGGTATGTGGGCTTTTATTGTACTCTCGTCTTGGCCCCCAAAATATGAGCTGCCTGATTGCAGTTACGTGCCTAATTATCTGTCTTTACCAGGCTACCATAAATTTTGAAGAAGAAATTATTTGTTTTGTTTATCATTGTATCTCCAGTGTTTGGTATAAACCCGGTGTATAATTGATCCTCCTTGAAATGAGCTGCATTTCATTGAAGTCACCTTCATTGATGACAATTCATTGAGCTATCGAGTGTGGGCCAATGTATTAAAAATTCATGGACGTGCACGGTAAGAGCTACAGACAGTAAGCCTTCCTGAATCCCAGACTATTTATAATATGAGGATAATAACAGTATCTCCCTCACAGGGTTGTTGTGAAGATTTGAAAAGAAAATTCATTGGAAGCACTTAGCTCAGGGCTGGCACAGAACATTCCCCTGATAAATGGTGGCTGGTGGCCGTAATACAGGTCGTAGTGACTGCGATGTTAGTAGTAGTGGGGTAGTCAGAGTGGCGGTCACGGGAACGGAGATGGAAGCTTAGTAGTGAACAGTGTCTAATGGCTCAGATGGTCAGAAAAGGCACCATGAAGGAAAAACTGAGGTATAAAAGAGTTGAGGGTACTTGAAAAAATGCTCTTTTTTAAAAGATATATCAAGGAGTCCAGGAGTCTAAGCAGGCTTAAAAAAAAATTTTTTTTTTGAAGAAAGACCAAGTGCAGAAGCCCATAGATCAGAGCAGCTGAGAAAGAACAGGGTGCCAGTGCTGAGTGGTATCATTCACAATGGAACTGGCATGCAGGGAAGGAAGGCGGGGGAGTTACAGTCGAGGTGTAGCAGCAGGAAGCAGAGAGCACGGACTCAGCCTTCACACCAGCCTTGAGGCATACTAGATGGGAGAAAATTAATGGCCAGGTCTTGAAAGGGGCAGGGGATGCAAAATCCTTGGGGAAGATCCAATTGTCCATTAAGGGAGAGAGTTAAAGAGAGCACTCTGAGAAATGAGTATATATCTGTGGGGGGAGAATATCTGTCTACGAGTATATATCTGTGGGAGTATATATCTGGCAATTCCAGGCAGCAAGGTGAAAGTGTTGTTGGTTGAGGGGAAGGAGTAGGGAGCTGGGGCAGGAGCAAGGAAGAAAATGGTGATAGAGCAGTTCAGCAGGATGTAAAGATCTGACTTTGATGAGAATCCATTCACTATGGGGCTTACGCTTGCTGCCCTGACTGACGAAAACAGCGAGGAGAGGTACTGTGAATTTCTTTTTACCAGTTTCCTTCCTTGGAAAGGAATCATATATCATTGCAGTCCTGTCACCAAATGTATCTGAACTTAGACAAATGGCCCAACTTTCTGTGGCCATCTCTTCATTTAAAATATAAACTCAGTAATACTTGCCTTATGTATCAAGGAAAATTTAAATATATATTGTATATGTTTAAATATATATATACAACACATAAAATTTTAAATATAATACAATTTTAATATATATTTAAATATACATTATATATATATATACACATACACAACACACACACACATATATATAAATTTGAAGGCTTGGAAAGGTTTTAAAATGCTTCGAAAATATAAGGTGTGATTATGATACTCTTACATTAGGTCAGATCACGTTCTCAGTTCAGATATTCCAAATATATTAGTGTTGTAAACAGGCGGAGACCCGTGGGACACCAGCTCTAACTACTTGCTAGATTTCTGTGAGACACAAATGATTCGGAATGTTGGTGCTAACAATAACCTCAACCATCGGCATGTTGCAAGTCAAGCTAGATGAAGAAGCACAGGAAGAAGGAGGAGTAAAGATGAGAAGAAGCTAGGCCAGACACCTAGATGTTTCCATGGAGCCAAAGAAGTAGTCCTGGTGGAGAAGAGCACTCCACAGACAAGGCTCTACCTCCTACCCAGAGGCAGAGCTCCCTCTCCGGTCACACAGTGTGGAGGTCTTGAATGGGGAAACAACAAATCACAGGATATAAATTAAATCAGCCACATGGAAGGACCTGAGTCATATTTGGGTAGAACAGTGACATTACTTCCTTGGCTCTAGCAATATTTTTTCCTGTGGCCGTGTACAGCTTTAGTCATCCATCTCTCCAGAAAGTTGTAATTCACGTGTTTTCTCACGTGTTAATGTATCACATTGAGTGTTGACAGGCTGGGCATTTAATTATCTGAGGATTGCTGTACTTTCTTTCCTTCTTGAATAATGAACTAGATGCTGTACCGAAGTGTGAAGTACTCACAACTTTTCTGAGACACCAGGGACTGTTCCTTAAGTTGCAAGGGGACCTAGCTACTCACCTATACCCCAAGGGGTAAGTGAAGCAATTATCTGGAGATTTCAGGAAAACTACTGACTTGCCTTAATTATCTGCATATAGGTAAAATCCAATTTCAACAAACTTTAAGACACTAATTGCTTTCAATATTGCATATCGTCTGCAAGAAGTACGTCATCATTTGGGCATTAGTCTCTGTTACACTGGCTGTTATCGTTGTAATGGTGTCTGTTATAATCAGATTTAACGTGTTTAAACTATCTAGAAAAATGGCTTTAAATGATCAGTTGTTTTTTTCTTTTAAGTATGTAATCCACTTTGAGTAAAGAGAAGCACAAAACACTCTTATCTTTGGCATTTGGGCTTGCAGTCTGTAAACTCTGCCACAGTCTAATCACGGTTGTTGCAAAACAATTTATTCCAAGTTCACTGAAATGAAGGCAGCAGAGGGTTTGAGCTCCTCATCCTAGTCAGTTTTGCATTCCAGGCTGCTAGCTTAGATCAGCTTGCACCTGCTGGAGTTCAGCTATATCAGAGCATTGCCTTTCCTTAGCCTGGCCCATCCCATGGGCTGGTTATAGGAGTTGCTTCATGTGCCAAGGTCATCACTCCCAGGGCCTGGCCTTCCCCCTAGCCACGTTTAGGCAATACTACAAGAGGGGTTCTAAGTAGTTTTGCTGGAAGCATCTTTGCCCCAAGCATTTTCGCTGGAAGCATTTTTTGCCACATAATTAATTGGCTGTAAGGCAATTTTGCTGTAAAAGGAAATCACAAAAAATAAAAGGCGGACATTCATTTAAAAGGACATGATGAAACATGAAAAATGAATAATGAAATTAAAAGGACTTCATTGTAAAATATAATTATTTGAATACATTTAAAATGTGTGTAGCTTCATGGCAATGCCATGCAAATAACTGATTTTGTTTTGTGAATTCCACCTAAGCACTTGTCTTCTAAGTCCTTCATTCATAATATTCCTTATTATTTTTTTAAGATTGTGTTTACTTGAGAGAGAGAAGGAGGGGACCAAGGGAGGGTGGGGCAAAGCAGAGAGAGAGGGAGAAGTAGACTCCCTCCTGAGCTGGGAGCCTGATGCAGGATTCAGTCTCACAACCCTGAGATGAAGCTCATGACCTGAGCTGAAGGCGGACACTTAACTGACTGAGCCACCCAGGAGCCCCTATTATTATTTCTTGCTTGTTGGTTCATCTCCTTACTCAGCATAGCACTTTTTCTTTTTTTTTGCTAAAATCTCTTCTTTCATAAAGAGAGGCATCAGTTTCCAAATATGAGGATGTGTACTTGGAACTGAGCTTTGTGTTGCACTGTGAAAATCTCCTCCACTGCTCTTTGTGGCTGCCATGTTGACACATGTCCGGTGATAGGTGTTCCAAAGTTTTGTGGGGAAGGAACATGGGTTCAAAACTCTGTCTGCACCATGGTACAGACCACCACAAGAGCTAGGATTTATATAAAATAGAGTACTGTGTCAATGAAACCAAACTGCCAACCGGCTGATGAAACCAAACTGTCAAACCAAACTGTCAACCAGTTTTTTTTTTTTTTTTTTATCTTTCTGCAGCAAAATTGCCTTATGGCCACTTAGTTATGCGGCGAAAATGTGTGCGGTGAAAATGCTTGCAGCAAAGATGTCTACGGCAAAGATGCTTATGGTGAAAATATGGACCACTTACAGGAGGCTATGAGGGCTTGCAGCCTCATATTTTCTTGCCATTAAAAAGCCTTTCCTTTCTACAAGACCACAAGAGGTTGAGCCCCACTAAGAAACAGAAGAGCAGCACACCAAATTACTAGCATAGCATCTTAACACACAGACGGTGTTTGAGTATTTACTAAGTAAATGAGAATGTTTCTATGGTATGCCCCACATTCAAACACAGCTGCCATAGAGTTATCTAAAAATAATAATAATAATAAAAATTTAAAAACTGCTTCACACACAATTATACTTTGATCCAACTTTCCTTTCCAACTTCAAACCTATATTTTCAACCACCCAACTGATATCAGCATTTTAAGACCCCATAAGTGGCTCAAAAATCAACATTCTAAGAAGCTGGTGTGGTAGGCAGCCCCTAAAATGGCTCCCAGTGGTCTCGATCCTACCTCCTGGTATTCCCGCCCGTTTATAATTCCCTCCCCAGCAGCAGGCCGGACCTGGTGACTTGCTTCTAACAAAGAGAATATAACAAAAGTTACAGGATATTAATGGTGAAGTTACGTTCCCGTAGGACTGTGGCATTTGTGTCCCTTCCCCTCTCTTGCTTCCTCATCCCATCTCCTTTGTTCATGCTCTCCTTTTCTTAGAGCCCTTGCTCTAGAGGGAAACGAGTTGCCATGTTGTGCGGAGCTCTGTGGAGAGGCCCATGTGGCAAGAAGTGATATCTTGGCCAATGACCCAAGAGACCTGAGGCCTGCCGCAGCCACACAAGTGAGCTTGGAGGTGGGTCATCTGAGACCCTCCACCAGCCATGGGAGTGAGCTAGGAAGGATCCTCCCGCAGTCCAGCCTTGGGAAGACTGCAGTCTTAGCTGACCCCTTGATTGCATCCTGTGAGAGCCCCTGAGTCAGAAACCCCCAGAAATCAGTGCCTGGATCCCTGACCCATAAAAACTGTAAAATCATAAATGTTTATTGTTTAAAGCTACTACATTAGGGGATAATTTGTTATACCGCAGAGATAACTAACATAGCCAGTCCTACATTTCCTAGGTTATTTTAAGTCTAATAAATGGTAATCTTGCCCTACACTTTATTTCTTACCATAAATCCAATCATACCTTCCTAAAAAATATATTATGGATGCTTATTGCTCCAAAAGAGAAATTCTAAAAAATCGAACATAGAACATCCTAGGTCTTTGGTTATTTGGCATTTACTTGCAGCTTTTCCACCTCTTTTCTATTAGGCCTACCATGACAAACTGTCTCTGCTCCAATGACAGCAAATTAGTTCCCATTCCCAAGCACACCACTTATTTTATGTTCCTTTGTTTGGTCTTGGCTGTTCCCTCTGCTCGGAATGCCCTCTCCACCTCATTCTGCCGCCTCTGGGAAAATGGGACCCAGGTCCTGATCTTCCTCTCTGGAAAGCCTTCTCTGTTACAGGCAAAATGTGGCACTCCTCTCTCTGTGGCCCCACAGTTTTCTGCCCCCATCACACCATTCTGTCTCCGACCAGACCACGAGTTTCTCACGGGCGGGAGACTTGATCCCTAGAGCTTAACCACTAAAAGCAAAGAATTGGAAGCCAAGCTGACAGTGTTCAAAATCCTGATCCTACCTCT
Source organism: Meles meles (assembly GCF_922984935.1). Taxonomy (NCBI): domain Eukaryota; kingdom Metazoa; phylum Chordata; class Mammalia; order Carnivora; family Mustelidae; genus Meles; species Meles meles. Next base: position 53,185,544 of record NC_060068.1, on the reverse strand, counting down.
TTAGTGAGTTGTGAGCCTTGGACACGCTTTTAAACCTGAGTCTCAATTTCTAAATCTGTAAAATGAGGATAAGAGAACCTACCTAGTGGGTTGTTTCATAGTTAAATGAGATATGTGCAAGGCGCTCAGCACAGTGTCTGGCGGCACTAAGTACATATTAGTCGGTACATATTTTTACTTGTATCTATAACCACAGAGACTAGCACATAGTAAAACTTTAATTAACATTTCATGATTCTCTGAGGATTATATGCATTTCCAATAAGGACAAAAGCAGGCAAAGAAATCAATGTTATAATAGTGAAATTTCAGGCATTACAGACACCTCCTCCTAAGGCTGGCCCTATTAATATGAAAACAGCTAATAAATTAGCAGGTAAGACACAGAGCAGGGTTCATTTATCCACTGATAACCATTTGTCAAAAGTCTGGAAATGAGAAGATTTTCCCCATTAATGTGATGAAGTGATTGTGGTGTTGAGGATGAAGAAACCATTTCCATTTTTTTGAAAGAAAAATTGCCAGGGTATCAATTTAAGGGACCCAGCATCTTTGACAAGCTCCTTCAAGCAGTAGGATACAGTAGAAGGGGCATAGGCTGAAGAGTCTGAAGGCCTGAGTTCTAGATCTAACTCTGCATTTACTAATGCATTTTGGGGGAGGACGTACTCATGCCATCTGGAAATGGGGCTTGGTAATACTCATTCTTCCTAATTCATGGCACTGCTGGGAGGAGCAAATGAGACCACGTATGTGAAGAAAATGTTTGAAAGTTTAAGAAAACAGGAATGTATGATGTGTATATTTTTGTGATTTCCTATTTAAATAAGAAATAGTTAAGCACGTGTAAGGACAGCAATGAAAGGCATAATTGATTCTGCTTATGTAAATGTGTTTTTTTTTTCTTGTATGCTTTCCAAAAAACTCAAAAGGAAGTCATAAGACTAAAAGTCATTTTAAGGAACTTTTTTTTTTTTTTTAAATTGGAGTAAAAGTGATTTTTCTTTTTTGGAACTAACAGAACACGACTTTAAAAAAAAAGGAAAAAGAAACCCTGAGAGATCCAATATTTATCACAAAGGAACGAAAAATTAAGAGCCAAGAAATAGCTTCTTTGCCCAGTGCTTGAGTTCTTGCAGATGTCATTGGGCCAGGTAGATGAACTCTTAAATATTAGTAAGTCTATTTCCCAAGGGTATATTTGGAATCTACCCATAGTCACTTAACTTACCTTGAAAGGAACAACTCACCTGATCTTTTTCAAAACCTCTGTAGTAAGTAAATATTTGAAAAAAAAATCAAATGCAAAAGACAACTCCAGGTAAACTAGATAAACACAATTATCCTTAAAGGGCGATTCATTCCAATAGGAAAAAAAAAAAAAAAAAACAATGAAAGAAATTGGTAGACAACCAGCACAGTTTACATATTAAACAGGGTGTTTCAATTCCAGAGTTTCTTCTCTGACGATGTCTCAGAGATAAAAATCACTCTTCACAATTTGAAACAAAAGTAAATGGAAGTTTGCAATGCTAAGAACCCCTGTGGAAATAAGGCGAAATAAGACAAGGCCTTCAGACCTGTGAGAAAAATCAATCTGATGGAAAATTGACAAACTTGTTTAACGTGAGGCACAAGAGCCAAAGGCTGACCTCAGAGACCTCCACTGAGACACCCGTGAAGTTCCCGTCAGTTCCCTTAATCCGTTCAATTACACAACAGCATTGCAAAGGGAACCTTTTTTTTTTAACCAAACATCACTTCAAATTAACTTTTTTGCCATTGTGCTTTAAATTCCAATCTCTTTCTCTTCATTCTCTCCTCTATACTAAATTATTAAAATCACCAACTGCTCTAAAATCAAAAATATTTCAGAAAGCAGTGATGCCAAATTTGGATTGACTAAAGTGAAATCAGACAGAAGGAAAGATATTTTGAACATTTCCACGCTTGGTGCATTGTTTAAGGATACGGTAACAAGTAATTAAAATTGACTACTTGGCTTTTCCCCACGAAACCAACACTAAACTCAGTGTTTGGGCCCATTATAGCCTAATTCAGACCAGGGAGGCATCTGAGTGAAATGAAACACACTAATATATTTACAAACAGACTGGCTTTTTTCCTCATCCATAACTTATTCCTTTTTTAATACATATACATTCATAAGCTGTGATAAGATGATAAAATAAGTAAAGTTAGATTTTGATTGAAAAGCCAAATTGGAATAAAAAGACAAAGTAGATGAACTTTCACAACTAGAGAAAGGAAGAGGTCTTGGTTGTTTTTAACAAACAGATTTTACCCAAAATGTCACTTAAATGGACCTGTAGATGTAGCTAGCCTTCGAAATTCCCATCCTCTATCTATATACACATCTATACAAAGAAAAAAGTATACATAACCTCACAGAGGGAGAATTGTACTCTGCCTTTACACACAAATAAGAGACACCCCTCCACCGCTGGCCATGTTACCTTCTGATGGGTGATCACTGCTGTCTCCAGGCCAGACGTCTCTGCTCAGACGTTTGGCAGCAGCAGGCCTACCCACTCACTTTACTATACTGTCGCAGTGTCGAGGAAGGGCACTGAAAGACATGACCGCTGGTAGGGCAGGCAGTCTGAGGCTGCTCATTCCGCTCTCTACCTGGGAGTTCCGCCTGCCTTTTCCACTCCCAAAGACTGCTCCAAGGACATAGCCTTGAGAGCGTGATGTGGTGTTGAGAACACCTGTGTAGTATACGGGACTGAATCTAGTTAGGGTCTCCATAAATTTTCTGATTTGGGGGCGCCTGGGTGGCTCAGTGGGTTAAGCCTCTGCCTTCGGCTCAGGTCATGATCTCAGGGTCCTGGAATCAAGCCCCACATTGGGCTCCCTGCTCTGCAGGGAGCCTGCTTTCCCTCTCTCTCTCTCTGCCTGCCTCTCTGCCTACTTGTGATCTCTCTCTCTGTCAAATAAATAAATAAATATATTTTTTTTTCTGATTTGATGGGAGCGTGCAAAGACTTATTCATCTCGCTGCCACTCAGGACAAGCCTTGTATGTAAGTTCCCTCTGCTTCATAAAATTGCCACCTACCAACCTGGAGAGACCACCTACTTTCTTTCGTCTCCCGCTGCCCTCTGCTTGCAGGGGCCAGTTTCAGATTACACCCGAGAAGCTCCAAGAGGGTTGCCAAAGAATACACATGCTTCTGTCATCACAATACCATTCTGTTCAACTGCTGAGTTCGACCAACACTCACCAAACCTTCTCGGTGCCAAGCACTGTGCTGCATGCTAGACACGCAAAAATGGTCCCTACTGTCAACAGATTCATGGAATAGTGAGTCCCTGTAGTTCCTTCATTGAAGGGCCCTGTACTCCAGGTAGCACGAAGCAGAGAAAAATGAGAAAGAAAGAAAAAAAAAAAAACAACCCCAACTAACAAGTAGGCTTTGTTTAAAAAGGAAAGGGAGTGGGAGGACCTAATTGTTTGATTGGAAATTGATTCACCTTTTTTTTCAGAGACAAAATGGTGGATACACGTCGAGGCATATGAAAGCTTGTTTAACATCTGATGTGGCTGAGATTCTCTGTGATGCAGACAGAGCATTTCATGCAATGAAAGGAAACGGCACTGTTGTAAATGTATATGCCATGCGACCCAAGAGTTTCATCTTTTATAAAAGTCTGTACTATCAGAGTATAGAAAATACTTTCATGTATTACCTTGTTCGGCCCTGTGAGATCAGAGGCTTATTGATCTCAGGTTTTATGAATTAAGAAATCAGGCTCAGGGAGGCCCCCTGGATCAGGATCAGGACAGGATCACCTGGTTAGGAAGTGATGGCTCTGGGTCTGGTAACCTCCTGCTACAAGAATCATGGTTTTCTTTCTACCCGTGACCATCTCAGGGTGTTTCTGGCATGGCAGAAGCTATTGTGTCAACGTGTTGAATTTTATTTAAAATTAGAAATAACATGATTACCTAGAACTTTCCAGTGTTCCCGGTATATTTGATTTCTTCCTTGTGCCTTCAAAGAGCAAATGCACTTGGAGAAGGACAAATCTATCCTGAAGCAGTTTTTACCAGCAGTAAATGAGCAGCTGGTTAACCTAGTAAACCTAGTTAACTAGGTTTACTAGTTCTTGGTTCCATTTCTAGATGATGATCATCTTCAAAACATTTTTCTTAGTGTTCGGGTTTTGAAATCAATATACTGATTAATTTTAAAAGCGAGAAAGGAGCTGCTGCTGAAATAGAAAGAAAAAAAAATAAAAGGAAACTAGTTCTATTTGATTTGGACATGGATCATCTACAGTTTTGTTTCTTAAATGCAAGAGTAAAAAGAAGTCTCAAATCAGTCATTAAGGCATTAGTTTGTACAAGGGTTGTATATTTTATTAAGCATCTTATGCAAAAGATTAGATCTTCAAGAAAATCAGACTTAAGTAGATTTTATTTCTTTTGGAGGGACCAAAGTTATCATCAAATGAGTGACACTTGTAAAAATGGATTGTAAAATTGAAAACGTCGGCATTCCACTCCTGTGCTGAAGGTAAACAAACAAAGGCGTTTAGGCCACAAACTGCTAGACTGAGAACCGGAAGCGAATCTGTTGTGAGAAATGCAGTATCTCCCGCTGGTTCTAAGTTCACAATACACCCTCTGTATGAGACTAACTCCTGCCCCCTCTGCCCGGGTCCATTTCACTTATAATACACACATAGTTTATTACTGTGCCATGCAATGGTGACATATTACTTTTACTTTGCGAGTAGAATATTGCACTTTCCCATATGTTCCCAAGCTGCAAGCTTTTGTTAGCTCTCGTGGGAAATTTGTGATGGTGTGAAGTGAACTCCTGTCACCACTCAATGGATTGCAAAAATAGTGTAGCCCTTGCTAAAGACCTGGATCGTATCTTGAAAGATTGCACTGATCAAATCAATATCTTCCAACAAGATTTGTTGTAGCCAACCTTGTTTCGATGTGTGAAATGGATACAGTATCAGAACATTCGGTTGGCTATCTTCTTTTATTGTATTCCTTCTAGCTAATCCTTTGGCGTGGATTCCTAGGAGTACAAACACCCAAGGTAGATATACCCAAACATCAATGCTGCCATTCTGTGGGTACTAGACTGACCACAGCTGGGTTTTATTGTGAAAAGAGGATATTGTGGAGTCCCACAGACCCAGATTCAAAGCCAGGCTCTGTTGCTGAGGAGACAAGTAACCTTGGGCAAGCTACCTAAATAGCCTTGGTTTCCTTCTACACAAAGTGGAAGCAATAATGTCTACACCACAGACTTAAGAAGTACTGGGCACACAGAATGCACCCCTTACGTGCTAATTCACTCTTTTTCCTCTTCTCATCTTTCTATTATCCCATTCTTGAGTATATCAGTATATTTTTAGGTGTTCTTACAATGGGTGGATTTATGTCTTTATATGCATACCATTGAATGTTGAGCTCAACAGTGATTTTTCCTGCACTACCTTTAGGAATTTCAAATTAACTTCCTTTTTACGTTACTTAACATAGGTCTTTGAAAAATGTTTTAATAATTTTTTTGTTTCCAGTTGGTCCAATCAATAAAAATAAATATTCCTTTTAAAAAGGGATCCTTGATGTCCAAGTATGTAAAAGGGACTTGTAATTTAAAAAGACAGTTTAAATGAGTTCCAATGACTTGGAGCTTTTCTGACAATAAGCTGAAAAATTAAGCATGTAAAAAAGGTGTGTCTGTTACAAATTTGCTCACATATTAAAGAAAATATTGCATTCGAAATGGGGAAAATGTACAGGAAAATACTTAGAAGACATGTTAGAGGAAAGCGAGAAGAATCTTCCTAAGGGTCACATTTTCATTCTCATATGAATTTTGCCCTCAGGATATAAAGAGCAAGGGCAGGCAGGGAACAGGACAGAGCATGCTAGAAAAAGTCTGGGGTTCATTACCATATTGGCAATACGGTCTTAGAAAGTGTCTGCAGTCCTTTGCTTAGGCTGGGGCCTTAGAACACAACTATTTCAGAAAGCAGGAACAAATGCTAGTCTGCCAAAAAGTAGTCATATTTGAAAAACTAGCGCCAAAATTCATTGAGTTTGCCCAGGGCCTTCATCCCGATACGCTGCCGAGCCACACCTGTGAGCTAGCAGGCATTCCAAGCCTCATCAGAGGGACCCTCCAAGAGATTTTTGTTTATTAAGCTATTTTATCCTTGTGGCAGAAGAATACTTGTGAAACTTTCATCAACATATTTTATACCCATTCAAGCAGCTGGGCCACTCTGCTCATCGCTTCAAGGGAAGGATGCTACACAAAGTGGAAATCAAAACTACATCCCTGGTTTTTGTCATCCAAAAGCCAGGGCTCTTGAGTGTCCTGAGGAGAGGAAGTGACAAGTTTGAGAGCTATGGATTTGAGTGAGAAAATGTAGAAATGTGTTCCTCCCCACCCGTAACTCCTCAGAGTAGAAAAAAAATTGCCTAGGCTGCGGAAAATGGAAAAGAGACAGGGAGGAACCCGTGGAATATAGATGATGGTGACTCCTGGACACAAGGTTCTTTCGGTCCTGTTTCCTGGGCTGAGCTCCGTGGAAGCAGGAGAAGCCACGGTGCTTTCCCAGATCTGAGGCCAGAGGGCACCTGCATCCTTTCACGGGGGGGGGGGGGGGGGGGGGGGGGGGGGATGAATGGCTTTGCCATGAATGAGGACTCTGACATCAAACATTGCACCGAGCAATGCAGAGAGATATTTGTCTCCAGGCCCTAGGTGAACAGGAACAAAGGACTAAAGATAGATTTCTAAGTAGAGACTGGGTGGGGGGTGGGGCAGACATTCCAAGGACCAAAAGAGCTTCCCTCCTAATCGCTTTCCACCCACCCCTCTGTACCCTCTGGGAATCTCTGGCCCGTCGATGCCACCCCCTTAGACTAGCGGAGGGTAAATTTCCTCTGCCTCCGCAGCGCCAGGGCTTAATACAAAATCAAAATAAAATTAACCAGAGTGAAAGGAAAATACATTCTGGCACGCCTGACTTGTGATGTGGCATGTCCTCGAAGCCTAATACAAAGTCCCAAGATGAAACCAGATCGCCTGCCGGAGGGAGACTAGCAGGTGGGCGAAGGAGCAGCCGGAACGCGGATGGGGCAAGAACGTCTCCTGCGGACAGAAGCGCATCTCCCCGCTCTCTTCCCGAGTCTCATTTACCGCTCTAAGTTTTGAAGCTGAGAGAAAAAGAAGGCATGTCAGAGGGAATTGGGGCCTTTAATACTGTGCGCTGCAGTTAGTTCTTGAAGCCGAGGAACTGCCGAGGTGTTTAAAAAAATGAAGTGCAGTCAGTCCTCCACTCTGCGCGCCTCGCATGCAGGAACTTCAGTGAGCTCCATCCCTTTCACATTCGTTCCAAAGGCTCCCCTCACTCCTGAGGGTGAAGCTCTGGGTTTTTCAACTGTTCAAATGCAGTGTTTAGAGTCGGGCACAAAGTTTCCCTTCCAAAGCAGTGCCGAGTGGAGCCCGAGGCACGTCAAGGCTTCCTTGTCCGCGCCCGGGGCCACGTGGGCGCCCCCAAAAGGCAGCCCCCGAGGAGCTGTGGACTCAGACCCTCCCGCGGGAGGCTGGAGGCGCGACGAGCCCGCGTCCAAAGGGAGAGACCCTCTGCTCATAAGAACACCGTGGAACGGCTGAGCCGAAAAGACTCCCTATCCCTAAATCATAATAAAGCAGGCTTTATTTTACAATATGGGATGGGTGTCGGTCACGAATCCTGAATGGCAGCTGACAGATGAGCCATCTATATCCCAGGAAGGAAACCAGACGGGCTGAATGTTGAGCAAAAACCTTGGAACGACAAAAACAAATACGTTAAGGGCTGGCCAAGGGCAAGTCAATAAATAAAAAGGGAAAGACAGACTCCCTGGTGTGCCTGCCAGAGGTTAAGATTGATTACTTTGCATGTGTTGTAAGAGGAGTTGTGTGTAATGCACTTCATATTTTTGCTTCTAATCGTACCACTTCTGGCTTTCAGAGGAGTTCTCTGATCCCGGATGCACGCGGGCAGGCCTGGCAGATAAGGGAAATGCATTCCTTCTGGACAACCTCTCTGCAATTTGTGGTCAGAATGAAATCGCTTACATTGTCTCAGTATTCCTTTCAGAGTATGGGGAGGGAGATGACAAGAGCATCTCCTGGGTTCTGCAGGGTTCTCTTATGCCCCAAAGCAGGGCCTTAGAAGGCACAGATCTACCCAGAAATATTTCGAGGACACCTGGAAGGCTCCGGCTTCCTTCAGTTGTTCCCAGGTCCTCAAAACTCTTTTTTTTAAAAAAATACAATCTTTCTTTCCACTGCTAGAAAGAATTTCGTATTAAGGTATAAATGACTAATACCAGATTCTTTTCCTAGGATGGGTTTTGATAAGGGGAAAATAAGAGGGAATACGCAGTTATGACTGAAATCTGCACTTATGCCTTGGGGAGGAAAGGGATGTCTTGTTGGGGAAAATGATGAAAAATGGGAAATGTGAGGTGGTGAAAAGTTGATCACTTCATAATTTTCCACAGGACCAGTTTTATCCAAAAGTAATGAAATGGCTTTGATAAGCCATGTGGAGGTCATTTAAGCTAATCTATCAGTTGAGAGATCTTATATGTTCCACATTATTAACGACGTCGATAGTGATGGAACTCCTACCAAAACACCTTAAACACACTTGGCCTTCTCCAGCTCTGGCTTTCTGAGTTATTTAGTGGTCAGGTAAAACACAATCCTGATATCTGTCCAGCAGATCTCACTGCTGAGCCTGGAGGGCAGTGGTAGAAAACGATCAGGATTCCCTTGGACCTTTTACAAATGAAGGACCCAAAAGGTTCCTGATCAAAAAGTTTTTTCACCATAAATATCTCAGTTCTCCCTAAACCAAGTTATGAATTCAACATGACCTCAGTAAAAGTACTAACAGCTCTTTCCTAGACTTAAATAAGCCAGATGATTTTAAAGTTCATACGGGAAAACAAATAATCAAAATAACCCAGAAACTTCTGAAAAACAACTGGCCAGAGGAGGATTTCTAGAGACCAGCTCTAGTTGATATTAATAAAAAGTCCCAATTTTTAAACATTTTAATCTATTTTGTTTTATTTTGTTCACCCAGCAGGGAGCCCTAAGTGGGGCTTAAACTCACGACCCTACTATCAAGGCCTGAGCTGAGATCAAGCCCCAAAGTCCCCGTTTTTAAACAGTGCGGTGTTGCCATATAAAAAGACAGACTTTTGGAACAGAGCAGAACTTATAGAACAATAAAATACATATAGAATTTAGTACATTATAAAGATTGACTTTTTATACTAGACTTGGAACCACTAAGTGTCATGTGCTGAGGGATAAAATTGGATCCATACTTTATACAATTCACCAAGATTAATCACTTACATGTGAAAAATGGAACATAAAAGTACTAGAAGGAAGCATGGGAGAATCCTGGTATAGGAAAGCCCTTTCTAACTATGACTAAAAATTCAGAATCCATAAAGGAGACTGATAAATTCAGCTACATTTAAAAAAAATTTCTCCATGCAAAAGTAACATAAAGTCAAAGAGAAAAAATAATTGCAACTCATAGACAAAGTGCTAATTTCTCTATAAAAAGAACTCTTAGGAAAGAAGATAGATTCCAACACAGAATAATTACAAATAACATGAAAAAAATAGAAAAAGAAACACAAATGCCAAAACATACATATATCAAGATGATCCGTGTCACTCATTATAAGAGAAAAACAAAATAAAAATGTACAGAGATTCCATTTCTTTCCATGAGACAGACAATAATCCAGAAGTTGGACAACACATTCTATTGGAGAGGCAGGGCAAGAGGAAACTGAATATACTCTCTCACTTTAAATAACAATGACAAACAGAAGAAAATTTGAGGCAAAATATTTATCCATTGGACAGCATACAGAACAGGTGTGATGGTTAATTTTATGTGTCAACTTGACCGGGCCACAGGATGCCCAGATATTTGATCAAACATTACTTTGGATGTGTCTCTGAGGGCATTTCTGGATGAGATTAATGTATGAAACATATTCAGTAGACTAGATAAAGCAGATTGCCCTCCCTAGTGTGGGTGGGCCTCATTCAATCAGGTGAAGGCCTGACTAGAACAAAGAGGATCCCTTGAAATAAGAAAGAACACCTTCCTGACTGCCTCAGAGCTGGGACATTATTTTTTTCCCTATTTTCAGACTCAGAATGACACATCGGCTCCTCCTGGATCTCGGACTAGAATTACACCATCTGCTTTCCTGGGTCTCCAGCTTGCCGACTGCAAATCTCAGGACTTGTGAGACTCCATAATCACATGAGCCAATTCTGGAGAGACTCTCCAGGTTCCAGCCCGGGAATGGGGGAGTCTCAAATCACCTGCAGCATGGTAAAGTTGAGGAGACAGAGTTCAGATTTCAAGGAGGTTCAACTTCACGGGACAAAGTCCCAGGGAGGCGAGATCTCACTGAGAGAACACCAGAGATCACAGTGTTTCCTTTGAATCTTTGCCTAAGGACACTCTCGATCTATGAGTTGGTGTCAGTTGTAGCTACCTCTCATGGTGGGAGCATCTTTACAGATTGTGATCCTTGACTTCAAAGACCCAGTTTCCACACAACAGCACCTCTACGCCCTAGCTCTCTACTTTATTTGGTGCACAACCTGAGAAACAGAGATCTAGCCTGAAGACAAATTTGTCTGTGTTGGACTCAGTGGAAGACATGTACTTGTTTCCAGCATAGTAAGAGATTTCAGAGGTCATTTTGACCACCTGCTATTTTCACCTGCTGTAGACTTTATCTCTGTGCAAAATGCAAATCAAATGAAATTATAAGAGTACTATATTTTGAGTCATGAGACTTGTAGGCTCCAATCTGTCATAGAACCTTTCTGGGTGTGTTCTCATCTTTACAAAAGAAAGTTGCTTGGCTACGTGATCTCTAAAGACCCTTGAATTCCAGAATTCTAAGAAAATTTCTAATAATGCATCACAGTTACGAATTTACAATACTCCAAAATAAGGCATAACTGCACTAGTTCTAAAATATATAGTTATGCTACTTAATTTTACTATGCGACTTAATTAATTCTTCCCCCATCCCCATCAAAAGCCCCCAGGGAATAATTGTCTTTGTAAGAAGTACAGAGATTTGGTGCGCTGACTGGACACTTTGGGTCCCCATTTGCTCTCATAGAAGCAGGAGAAAACCTTGGCAAGCAGCAATACTTTATTCACTGGAGAAAAGGACAAGGGAAAGCCACCTCTCTCCCTCTCTTTGCATCCCCAGAAGCCCTTCCCAAAGCTGGGGCCAGGTGAATGGTGCCAGGTAAGTGCCATGGGAAGGATTTAACTCCATGGATAAATTTTGTTCTTTCGGCTGCCTAGAACAGGTGAATCCAGCTGAAGCCAATGTTCCAATGTGCACTTTTTCACATAGCCTTTTTGAAATAATCAGTGCCCCTAGGCCCCAGAGCCACCAGGGAAGGTCTGACTTAACCACAGTTTTACTCATCTTTCAGCTGAAGCAGACCTTCATAGACTGGAGTCATCGGGGGCATTGAGTGGATTTGTGACCCTCCTGGAGGCGGTTGGCTCCAAACCCTGAGAATGTGTTATATAAAAAAATAAATGCCTTTTTTTTAAACCATCTGTGAATGAAAAACATTCTTCGTATGTTTAACTGTTTAAATTGCCATATGTCACACACACACACACACACACACACACACACACACACACGTACCCCACATGCCTGTTTCGGGGTTGGAATCAAGTTGGTTCTATAGGCTTTAGGCTCTTCTTCCAACCCTCTGCTTTTTCTCTCAAGGAGGCTATATAGGTAAACAACTTCCAGGTTTGGACCTACCCAGAAATAGAGCAATTTTAATCTTAGCAGGGGTCCTACGGCTGACTTTTCTGGAATTTCAACCATCTGCTGTAATTCTCCCCCTCCCTTCCAACCATTCGCTAAACTGCCCCCATGCTGCCACAGAATCATAAACATCTGAGCCCCAAACCATGGCAAAATAGGGCAAGGGCATTTTATGTAGTTTTATTTTATGAGTGGAATAGATGGGTAGAGAGAAAAGGGAGAAGGAAGAAATTAAAAGAACCTTCTGAATTCAACTGTCCCTCCTTAACTTTGAGTTAAAAAAAAAACTAATTGGCTTCTTTTAAAGACTCTTTGTTTGGTTGTTTGTTTGAAATCATATTTCTGGAAAAACTAACAAACTAGAGTTTCTCTTACTGTCTGAAGTTCACTAGTCATCCGTCAGAGCTGTTGGAGGATGAAGCAAAATCCTTAACAGTACCTACTGTGGGATCTGTTTGGGTCTGACCCTCCCATGGTGGTTAAGGAATTGTCCATGAGCAGGGTGCTAACTCATGGAAGCATTATTTTCTAAATCCAGGAGCAAATAAATCCTCTTATGAAGGACCTTTCTGACTCACAGATATTGCCAAATAAGCTCTTTAATAGCAAGCAGCAGGTACTGTTACTTGCCTACCCAGATTGGCCCCCTCCCTGACCTGCTGGCACAAATGTTTCTGAATTGCCCCAGAGGGTTGATAGTGATTCCAATCTCCCTGAATAAGGTTTTCATTTGGTCATGACCATGTGACCCAATTCCAGACAAAGAGCTGTAAAAGATTTGGAACTTCTGGGGAAAGCGCTCTCTAGAAGATATTGTTAAAGTTCACTAATATGGGGTTCTCCTTTCCTTCCAAACACATGGCAAACTGTTCTTCCCTATTTCCTTGAAGCGAGGCAGGGCCTTGGTAGAGTTCTGGCCAATGAAATGGAAGAGGAAGTTACATGGATCGCGTTAGGCCAAAGGATTTGACAGCAGGAGCTAGAGATTTCGACCTTCTTTTCCCTGCCACTGCAAAATCCGAAGCTCTTTTTAAAATGAGAGCCTCGCTCAGTATGGGTCAGTTAGAGTGAGCTAGCAAAATATGCAAGGCATGGAGCGTGAGCAAGCAGTGTACTTTTATCATCTTAAGCCATTAAGATTTAGAGGTTTATTTTTTACTACAATAGAGTCTGTTTTTTAGAAGATTTTATTTATTTATTTGTTTGAGAGAGAGAGCATGCACAAGCAGGCGGAGCGGCAGCTAGAGGCCAAGGGAGAAGCAGGCTTTCTGCTGAGCAGGGAGCTTGATGTGGGGCTCCATCCCAGGACCTGAGGATCACGACCTGAACTGAAGGCCGAGGCTTAACCGACTGAGCCACCTGGTTGCCCCGGTATAATCTATTTTATCATGACCAATACAGCTTTTCTTGGTCTTGAGAAACAGACATCAAGTGCAAGAAGGCAGAGTCTCCTTTCCTAACCCAGAGACTGTTTTGTGAGGCTCTGACTCACTTGGAGCTGCTGTTGCAATCCTGCAGCCAGGAGGGCACAGACTGGATCAGCTCAAGTCAGAGGTGAAGACCAAGACATAAGAACAAAGAAACGGGGCCCCTGAGAACATCATCGAACCCCAAAATTAAACTTAGAAGGGCTTGTGTCCAGACTTCCTCTTATGTGAGCTAATCAACATCTCATTTTTATGCCGCTTTCATCAGTTTTTCTTATTTGCAGCCAAAGACATCTTAACTGATACACTGCAGAGGAGGTCATCGGCCTCTCTCCTTCTCTCTGTATCCATCCATCCATCCATCCATCCACCCACCCACTCATCCTTGTGACAAACCAATATAACACTTCCTTCTCAGGACATGCCAGCCATGGGAAACAAAACAAAACAAAGACCTCTGCAGTTTTAACTAAAGTTATTTACAGAATTCCTGGAACTCCAAATTTCCTCCAAATCCCCCCCAGTCAGTGATCACTGGCCCTGCTTTTATTACTGACCACCTCACCTCCTCCAGGAGGCCACACAGAGTCTTCTAAGGTAGTGCCGGAAAGCTGAGGGTCGTTTGAGCTATAGGGTCTCTTCTCTGGCTACTTTCAGTGTTTCCGTTTAGTCCTTCGACAGATAAATCTCCTGGGTATATGCTGGGTACCGCAGGGGTAGGAAGAAGAAATGGGGGGCTGGGCAGGAAGGTGAGACAGACAAATCAACAGGCCACTCGAATACAGGGCTTGCCACTGTGATCTGTAATTTCCCAGCAGCTTCTCATCACCTTCTCTTCTGGACCCCACTCTGCCCAGCATATCTGTAGCTGGCTGTTCATCACAGCAGGGCTGGGCCTGTCTTATAAGCTCTGAACCCTCACAGCCAAGGATTCATCAAGCCCTGAAAGAGGCTTATCTCTGTGAGGTCTAGACTGATGCCTGGAGGTGGAGCGGAGCTTTTCTTTAACTCTCCACCTGCCATATTACAGCCCTGCTTTGCCCACATCTAGCAGGTTGAGTGTTTCAGGACAGTTCCTACCTGCAGGCGGCTTCTGAAGCACCCATCACAAGGATTAGGAGGCGGTCTTCATCTCTGTGCCTCTGGCCCCTGGCTCTGGGGCCAAAGATCCTCTCAGAGTTGGAAATGCAATGAGTAGTCCAGAAGCAGATGCTTCTAGATAGAGTTTGGGGGTACCAGATTTTCTTTAGGGAATTATGGCTGTGAATGGAAAGCAGAGAAGGTAGGATTAGGCAGAGGAAGAAGTCACACTGTGACCGACAAACCCCCGCCAACCTAGTGTGAGTACTGCCCTTCAGTGGGGACGCTATCTGGCTGAAACGGCCAGGACGTCACACTGCTCCTCTCACTCAGTCTCCAAATGAGAGGCGCCCTAGAAAGAGCATGACCCTGAGAAAGGCAGCCTCTGCAGCTAAGGCAGAGCACCATGGTAACCTGGTGGCTGGAACCGTGTCTGCTGTCATGGCTGGGCGGCAAGTTCTTCCCTAACGGGAATCTGGGAGGTGCATCTCAGTGCTCCCTCCACATGTCACCTTTGAGCTGCTTGGATTTATTTCTCCATATGTGTTCAGGGAAGAGCATCTCCAGGAATCCCATGGGCCTCTTTTAGAAAGGGGAAACTAGTGAATAATTACAGCTCCCAGTGTGGTCATCTGAGCAAGGCAAATGCTCTCAGGGCCCATAGCGAGGTTTATTTTCTTATTCTCCAGTCACAGGGACCACCTCTGCTAACCTTGGTGGCTGGACCTAGACCATCTTCTCAAAGGATCACCATATCTTTCTTTAATGATGTTGCTGGTTCTGTCTAGTTAGAGTGACAAGTAGGCAAGTCATCTTGTTTCCCATAGTCTGGTTCCACACATAGTCCTCCTTGCTCCCACAGTCTAACAGAAGCCCACCAGCCCGCGGTGATCAGGGTCAGTTACCTCTATCATTCATCTTCCCAACACCTCCCTAAGTACAAGGATCTTAAAATGCCTAGGCAACAGCAACAGTAAGAATTTAATGGGATCCTTGCTGTGTCCTCTAGAGGAAGTCTGTCCCCTTTGGGGTAACTATGGATTTGCAGGGACATGAAGCACAAACTTCCCCAGTGGGTCATTGGGAGTGGGGTCCATTCCTACTTTTCTTCCTTGGTTCCTGGACATAAGAACTCTTCCTATTGAAAGCATAGTGCTATAGGGACACAGTGCCCTACAGAGGTCTTTCATTCAATGCTTGTCTTATATCCTGGGTAGTGTGGAATGTAATATGATCAACCTGTGGATCTCAGAGTCACCCCTGTGCTATAAAGTGGGTCCCCTGATGGGATGCAATGTTACATGGGTTCTCATGCCAATGGATAAAGTGTTATTACACAAGGCCTTGGAGAATAGGGCTGACTGTGGCTCTGTCGGTAGGAAAAGTAAAGTCGTGCCTGGAATATGTGTCTATTTTGTGACAATGAACTGCTTGTTGGCCCTTCTGGGAAGGAAGAGGCTCAGTGTAGTGAACTTACCACTAAGGGACTAGCAGATATCCTTGAGGAATGCCACCATTTTGGGCACTCAGGGTCAGTCACTGTTGCTAGAAGGTGGGACAACCGGCAGAGCCCAAGCTGGAGAGCCTCGGTAAGTGGGAGTCCCTGCTCTATGTCCAGCACATACACCACAACTCTGTTGCTGTAGTCCTTTCATTCAGGTGCTCATCAGGCCAGCACCAAGGTGGCTGATAACAAAGTTTGGTCAAGGTCAACTGGCCTGGTCGTTTTATCTATCTGTTCCTGTAGTGCTTCTGGAGTGGTTGTTCTCTGGTAGGCATTATCATGTTATACCATGATCTTCACGCTTTGTGTGTCCTCCTGTATATTCATCTACGTGCCTCTGCCCCACACTGCCTTATCCTCAACCTTTGAATCTTTTTCCTATTAGGCATCCGACCAGCAAGCCAGCATATTTGCGATAGCCCACAATATATATTCTAATCTTGGGTCATTTATCTTTCTATGATTTGATGACCAGATACACCACATGAAACTGCTCATATGCAAGATTTTCTCTTGACACTGTCCTTCAAGGTCATTGCTGATGAGGCTATATCAAAGCTGCCTTCCCTTTATGGTCGAAACCCACATACTGAGCCAGATTCTGGTTCTTCCCTCCATTTTCAGTAAGTCACACATGATGTCCCACACACCCATAAGGAAGAGCTGAGGCAGGGGTACATTCCACAAGGGAAGGTGCCATGGATCTGGGCTACCTGGTCATGTAGTTTGCTTATGTACTCGGACCTGCTTATGCTTGATCCCAAATGGATCATGTCCCTCTTATCATGGATTGTTGCTGGGTCTTCGGAGGTGTAGGCTCTGACAGGAACCAAAACTTGATGGGCAGGGCAGGCTCCCCGCACTTGGTGTCTTGTGCTTAGGTGACCAAGTTTGCGCAGGACTGAGGGATTTCCTGTAACAAGGGACTTTCATTGCTGAAAGTCATGGGCAAAGTACGATGTGTTGGTCATCCTACCCGTGGTCAGACATTCGTATCTAGTAGCTAGAGTTGTATTTCAAAAGGTACATAATTCCACAGTGAAGATACCTTGGCTTTGTTGCAGAACTTCAAAGCCTGCACTGTTGTTCTCCCACTAGGATTTGCCATACATCCCGTCGGATGTTCTCATGTGGAAAGTCCCAGGTTTCCTAGACAGGACCCTGACCTTGGGTTCCCAGATCTTTCTTGGTTGGCTCATCCACTCTGACTTGAAGACCTGGGCTTGGTCCTTGCAGTGCTGCACTCTCCACCTAAGGAAGAGGAAAGCTTCACTGTGGGCAAGCAAGGGGACTGTAGGCTTTCATCTCTGGTTTTCAGTTACTTGTTACTTGTCTTCAGCTGTTCGTGATCTTTCCCTAGAAATGACACTTACCAGTAGTTGTCTAATCCCCCATCTTGATGTCCACATAATCATGTTTCAGGTGCCTTTATATATTGTTGTCACTAGTATTCTCTTCCACCAATATGCCATACCAATCCACCACTGAGGAAAGTTTGTTAAAACTTATAGGACCACCACCTGGTACCAGAAAATGGGCCCTAATGGTGAGTCAGGTGGAGTGATTTGGCATTAAAGCTCCATCTTGTCACCCTCCTGCTTTCTCAGACTTCTCTCCGTACCCAAAGGCTGATTCTCCAGAGGCAGTTGCTGAGGCAGTTTGGAAAGCAAGATATTTATTAAGGATTAATACCCATAAAGGGAAGGGGAAAGAGTGGAGGATTGGTCCAAGGAAGAAAGTGATCTGCAGTGCAGGCCTGACAAAGCTCTGACCAACTGGGCAGAGTGCTCTAGAATAAATACTGTCTAGAGTCTCAAGCAGGCTGCCTGGGAAGAGTGTAACTGGCCACGTGACTCCTGCAGCTAAGGCTAAGGCTGAAGTTGCTGACAGCTGGAGGCTGGCTGTTTAATTGCACTCACTCTCTATGGCTGGCCAGGAGGACCCTCCATGAACAGGAATCTGCACAGCACGTGTCCATGTCTAGCACCCAGTTCCCCTCACACAACTCAGAGACCTCAAGAGACAGTGCTGAGGCATTGCACAGGATGGGGGGTGGGGGGAACTAAACCGCACTGTGCACGGGTTCTATTAACCGGAACCTTTATCTTCCCATCGTAGAAGATGGGGGAAGATGGCAGGGAGGACCCAAAGAATAACTGTGTATAAGTTAAAAGGTTAAAAGAAAAAAGTACCACAATGATCTAAGGAGAAGAAAACCAAAAGCTTGTCCCTCTCCAAATACTCTCTTTCTTTGTATTTTCTCCCCTACCTTTTTTAGTCCAAAACCCAGAATAAGAACATCTGGCCTGGGAATTTCCCTAAAACCTCCAGGAAGGGAACCAGGCATATCTGTGTGGACCTTCCTTCCATATTTTTGGCAGAAATGTTCACATGGTGGTTGCTCTTCCTTGTACAGGAGTCCCCCGTTATCTGCAGGGGACATGTTCCAAGACCTGCCATGGATGCCAGAAACCGTGGATAAGCACCAAATCTTGTGTAAAGTTTAACTTATGAATTCGGCAGAGTAAGAGGTCAACCACAATACCTAATAATAAAGTAGGAAAATTAGAACAGTATTCAATACTAAAAGTTATGTGAATATGACCTGTCTCAAAATATCTTCCTGTATTGTACTCACCCTTCTTCTTGTGATGATGTGAGACGATAAAATCTCTGCGTGGTGAGATGGGAGGTGAATGACGCAGGTGTAGTGTGGTAAATTCAGGCTACCATTGACCGTCAGATGATTCGTCGGGAAAGGGTCATCTGCTCTGGACCCCAGTGCACCATGGGCAACTGAAACTGGAAGGTAGAACTACTGACAAGAGGGGACTTGTCATTTGGAAATCCAAATGGGGAAAGAGAGATCTCTTACTGTCTTCCATAAACGTCGGTTCCAGGAATCCCACCGTTGGTCCCATTTCCCACCCTATCCCTAACCATCTTGAACCCTCCACACACTGACCATCCTGTAGGCAACTGACCAAATGTGTCGTCATTCTGCTATGACTATGCAAATACAGTGAGGCATTTTCTATAGGTCTACAACATTGCATGTTTAAAAAGTTAAGACCCATTTAAAGTGCAAGTATTACTCTGAAAATGCTCCCTAATTAATAAATGTTCTACATTTTTATGTGGGAATGTTTAATATTTAATTTTTCAATAATTTTATCATTTATAATTTATTAAATTTATTTTGTGGCTTGTATTTATTAAAAATTGATACACTTCCTATTCTTTTACTCCAATGTTAGATTATTTTCACACAAAATGAAAAAAAACGGTGCTTTTAAGTCACAGAATTCTTTTTTTTTTAAAGCCTCGATGGCAGCATATTAAGGTTCCAATAGCCTAGGCCTCCCTTATGATATCTCTCGCAATATTTTTTCAATGACTATGGTGTTTGTATAGGTCAGGGGATCAGCAACCCTTTAGAAGTGAGCTAAGATGTTCAGTTTTTGTCTCCAATGATCTGGGAGCAGAGGTTATTGCAGTGCTAAATTTCCTGGTAAAAGAACAGTAGGACTTAGAGCCACGATGGTCCACAGGTCCCTGGAAATGCAGACCCAAGATATATGCAGATGGGTTGAGTTGGGACTTGGTAGCTCAAGCATGTGAGTTTGCAGTCAGGTAATATCAAAAGTGGGAGCGGTGGCAGAAAATACTACAAGTGGAGTTGGTGGTAAACGTCTCAACCATTCAAAACCAATGTTTTCAAAGAAACAAAACATGTCTGATGTCTGTGGTCTGGCTTCTGCAAGTTTATAGCCTCTGCAAGGGAACCATCGAGACTTGAAACTGAAGTCTGAATATAGGGCTGTATGTCCTCTTCGGTGGAGGAAATGGCATTATTACATGTCTTTTCATACTGTGCATTTGGGGCAGCTCAAATTACGATTAAGGTCAGGAGACCACATGTGTGCTAATGGAGAGGGATACTAGGATAACATTTGGCAAGCACACAGCAGGTCCGGTTCATTCAGCACACACGTGTTTATTGAGCATTTACTATGTGAACTGCCCACAGGGTCAGATAAACAAAGAGGTGTGAACAGCATTTTGGTGAGATTTGGCCGCATGAACAACAGAAGGGAAGCATGAGCTCTGCCGCATTGTTAGTCACCACAATTCTATGAACCAAAGTCCAGTTACCAGGGCTGCGAAGTGTTGGGAGATATGAGGTTTAAAAATATGATATAAAATCACTAATGTCACTGCTCACCACATTTGACATTTTTAATGACAACTTGTGAACATGTTTCCTCATCCCCGTTAGAACCAAGGGCAGAGTCCACATCTGTTTTATCTTTATTTCTCGGCATCCTGCATAGGGCTTTGCTCATAGTAACTCCCATAAAGATGGGCCGAATGAATCAATGCTTATACCCAGACCATCTCTAGCTTGTAAGGTACAGGAGAACAGATTGTATTTTTCATCAATTTGTCTTGAAAGGAGCCTAGAACAGTGCTTTGCATGGAAGGTGCTGAATGAATGTTGATTCAGTCAAAGAGAAACCTCTGATACCCAATTCTTTTTCTCATCCAGACCTCCTCCGGTGCCCTTCTCCCAACCCGGCAATGCTGAGTTGGGTCTCCTTCAGTGTCGAGCACTCCTGTAATCTAGCTGCTGAGCGTCTGTAGCATTCTGATATAATGCATTAAAACATTTCCTCAGCCAAGTGTTTTACACAACATAAAATATTTTCCTATGCTAATGTTTCTTTTATTGAGTTTTTTACCAAAAAAATTATCACACATTCTACAGATATTCAGCAACACTTACTCAACTGAAACACAAAATAAAATTACGGAAACACCATATACAGACATTCTCTCAAATTCACCGGAAAGAACTGATTGTTCGTGAGGAATACATGCCACCAGGTAAATTGCAGCATGGCCCTTGCCTAGGGCTCTCTTCCATCAGACATCGCAGCTGGGGCACCTCGCTGGGGGGTCAGGGCCACTGTCCCTTTGTCGGCTGACCCAGTCTTTAGGACTGAGCGATTCACGGTTATGTCCTAGGAGATGGCTTACACTGGAGCTCCCGGTTTCACAAAGCAGACAGAGGCTACACCTTGTAGAGCCCCAAAGGAAGGAAATGAGGAGGAGATGTAGACTTGGTAAGAACTACTGAGTTGAGAAGACACTCCCTGCCAGAGGAAAGTAGAAGTGGCGTCACCCTGGGGAAGGACCATTGCCTGGGAAAAGAAAACATACCAATGTCAGAGGAGAGCAGACATTAAAGGGCTGGCTGGGCATGGAGGTGAGATTGTGACAAGGAGGAGGTATAGGGAGGGTGACGGGTAGGAAGTCAGTGAAGGATGGTCACGTGGTGGTGCCTCTTCTGGGAAGTAAGGCCTGAGCTGGTGGATGGCATGCAGGGAAGACGTAGAGTGGGCTGAAGGGGCAAAGCTCAGCTTTTTATACTTCCATCTGCAACTGTGAACCACACCCATTTCGACCCCTGTGGCTCAGAGGCCAAGGGCCAAGGGGCCTGGACCCCGGGCCCAGGGGGGTAGCAGCTGTGCATACACACATCGTATCTGATTCTTCAAGTCCCCCACACATTTGTCATGAGTGTTTTCACTTCTGCTTGACAGATGAGGAGACCAAGGACCGGGAAGCTGGACTAGCTTGCAGCTGGCAACCTGCTGTACTCCACAGAGAGGGAGGCCAGGCTGGATTCAGTTGCTCTGACCACTCACCCACTGGTGAGCTCTCCCACTTCATTTACATCTCTGTTCGGATTTCACTCTTTAGGGGAAGGTTTCTCTGATCACCACTTTTTAAACGACTTATTTGCTTTTACAGAGAAGAGAGAATGAGTGGGAGGGGCAGAAGGAGAGAGAGAGAGAATCTCAAGCAGACTCCATGCAGAGCACAGGGCCCGACATGGGGCTCCGTCTTACGACCCTGAGATCACGACCTGAGCCGAAACCAAGAGCCAGACTTAACCAGCTGTGCCATCCAGGTGCCCCCATCACCATTTATAAATAGGAACCCTCCCTCCACATCAACACCTATTCCTCCTTTCCCTAACCCCACACGTAGGGCCCCCAGACATACTAATTCTTACTTGTCTGCTTGTTTATTGATCTTTCTTCCTTCCCCCACCACAATGCAAGCAGATTTTGTCTGTTATATTTTCAACCCAGGACAAGCAGAATTTGTCTGTTATATTTACTGCTGTATCTGTCCAACTTAGAACTGTGCCTGGCACATCACCCTTGCCTAATCCTATTCAAAATGTGTGGACCAGGACCTCTGAATCCCCTGGGCATCTTGTGCAGTTGCAGATTCTGATGCCTGGCATAGGGCCTGTGGTGCTGATGTGCTAATGTGCCTGGTCTGGGGACCACCTCCCATGAAGTTTGATGTTCCTTCAGCTCTGATTGGGTGGTAGGTGGAGATGGCCATAGAGGAGGGCAAAGCAGAGATAGAATGGAGGGGGATAATTAAAGCGAGTCTCTTGCAGATAATTTTCTATGCTTGGTAAATTCTCTTTAATCTCATGAGCATCTTGAATGTGTGATATTTCTAAATTCTAAATTCCATAACACCCTGATCAGCCACCAAGCCTCAGATCCACCAGCCTCCCTCAAGAGGACGTTAGGAGCCGCACTGCAGCTGGAAACCTGGTTCAATTCCCAAGCATACCTTAAAAACAGAAAAGCCTCAAAGGCTGCAGCTGAAGGAACCAACTCTCTGAAAACAGGGATTTTCTTTAGGGTCTGTTTGGCAAACACGTATGTTTCTCTACTTTGAGGCAGGTCATGTCAGCAGTTTAATTTAAGACATCAAATGAGAAACAATCTGTCTGGTATAACCTTTTGCCGGTGAAATGAACAGCCTCTGAGCCAGCTCCCAGAGAACACTCTCATTATCCTGGTCTTCGTGACATGGGACATATTGTCTCTTTTCTTGACTTGACCTTAACACATCACTGATGCAAAACATATTTCTAGTTTGAAAAATAGTCATCTAGAAAATAAAACCATTTCATCATCTCAGCCACAGTTCTGAGCCTCAGCACTGTTGAAAATGTATTTTATTTGTTTGATTTGTACTACTGACTGGTTCTTGCCTCTTAAAAAATTAGGGAAATATTCGTGAGCAGAGAGGTACACTGCAAAAATGTATCCTTTCCATTCCAAACATAAGGGGAGCAGACTCAGATCAATGGGAATATGGATTCTTTGATTTTGGTCACCGAAGTGCCTTAAAAACTGAAGGTTAAAGAGAGTTTTGCTTGGAAGTAAAGACTCATGATCAAATTAAAGGAAAAAATACCCAAAGCTCCCAAACTCTTTAAAATTGCAAAAACGTGGTTTGTATCATGGCGAGTTGGTGGAATGGGGGGAGAAAAGTTAGGGACCATTTAGCTTAACGAGAGACTTTCACAGATGAGGAAATTGTGGCCTGGAGAGGGAGACTTGCTCAAAAATATGTAGCTACAGTCGGAAGAGGCAGAACTAGAATTCAGGTCTCCTGGTCTGCAGGCTAAAGGCCTTTCCACTGCAGTTTCTTTTCTCCCTGACAGAAGTCCTATACATGGTGGGGTTATGGATATTGGGGACATTGTATGTGCTCTGGTGAGTGCTGTGAAATGTGTAAACCTGGTGATTCACAGACCTGTACCCCTGGGGCTAATAATACATTATATGTTTATAAAAAATTAATTTAAAAAATTAATTACAAAAAAGTCCTATACAATGGGCATAGTGGTATTTATTGGTGCATGACTTGTATGAGGGCCTCACTGGACTTACATCACTTAGGGTTAGCTTCAACTACCAGCAACAATGGCTGAAATAAGATAAAAATTTATATTTCACTGATTTGAAAGAAGATGGGTTGTAGGCAGTTCTGGCGGAGCAACTCCCCAGAAATTCGGACCCACTCTCCTTTTAACTTTGCGCTACGTCTTTCTATTGCCGATTCATGACCGAAGATGGATGCTGAGATCCCAGCCATTATGTCTACACTATGTGCTGGAAGATGAGAAGAAATAAAGGTAAAGGGTCTTTCTTCTGCTCTCTCTTGCTCTCTTGAGGAGACCTCCACAAATTTCCTTCCAACAATTTCTGCTTACATCTCACCAGCCAGAACTTATATTGCTGGGAGACTGGGAAATGTGACTCCATATCAAATTGGGGCTCTGTTTCTGAGGAAGAAAAAGAACATGGGTGTTGGGAGGCAATGAGTCGTCTCTGCCATGGCACACTGTCAATGTAGCACTAAAAGCACTCCTCTGTATGTCTAAATTTGGCCTCTTTCAACCAATACAGTAGGAGTTATGGTTCTGGTAGTGGTAGGGCAGCTTGTATTGGACTAACCCTCCCACAGGTAACAATTAACCTCTGGGGATGATCACAAAAACAACCTCTTGAAGTTACTGGAGAGCAACCCAAAGTGGGCAGTTAGTAAAGGTATTTCAGCCATCTCAAGAAAGGAACCACATTCACTGGGCAAGATCCACATTTACATGGTTTCCCTTGAGGGCGCTCCCCACCTTACATGGTACCTGTGCAGAAAGGTGCTGTCTGCAGACTCGAAGGATCAGAGGAGTCCAGGAAATGGGAAATTGAATGGGGGAAATCCTGGAAATAAAAAAGACCCATCAGAAGCTGCATACAAACTCTGCCAATTCTTTCCTGACTCCTCTGTGTTTTCACGGGGAAGACTAAAGAACCCAGTAAAAGCAACAGTTGGAAAATTGAAAAGATTAAAAAGGTGTTTCAGCTCTGTCAACACAAGCAAGAAAGAGTTGAAAGTTGAAGTCCCCCCTAAGTTAGAGGGACTTGGCTATTATTCTTAAAAATATTTTTCTCTCCCGTTCTTTTCTTTGTCTGGGATTTCAACTGAACATATATTAGGCTACTTGTACTGCAGGCCACTGAGGCTTTGTTCTTTTTCTTCCCTAGATTTTTTTTTTTTTTTGCTTTCCATTCTTCAGATGACATCATTTCTATTGCTATATATTCACATCCAGTGACTCTTTTGCCAGCTCGCATTTGCTCTTAAGCCCAATTCAATGAATTTTCTATTTCAGATATTGTACTTTTCAGTTCTAGAATTTCCATTTTTTAAAATATAGTTTCCATTTCTCTGCTAAGATTCCCCATCTGTTCACTCATTATGATCATTTTTTTTTTCTCAAAGTACTAGGGCATATTTATAATAGTTCCTTTAAAGTTCTCATCTGCTAATTCCAATATCTGGATTGTATCAGGCCTATTTCAACTGACTGATTTTTTTCTTGATTATGAGTAAGCTTTTCTTTTTCCTTCACATACCTATTAGTGTACTATTCTGTTGTACACAGGACACTGTATAGATCGTATGTTGCAGAGATTCTGACTTCTCTTCTCTTCCTTTGTTAATTTTTCACTTTTTTCCATTAGACAGTTAGATTATTGGTTGATGACCTTGAACTAATGAAGGCTTTGTTAGAGAGAAAACATGGATCACCAATAGCAGGATGGAAAAGGGCTATCATTATGGATCTTACAAACATTTAAAAAAACTAACAAGAGACTATGAACAATTTTATGCTAATAAATCTTATAGTCAGATGCAATGAAAAAAAATCTCTTTTGTTCTTCTGATACGAGAGAAAATTAAAAAATGGAAAAACTCCAGGCCCTATGATTTCATTGGGGAATTCTTTTAAGAAATAAATATACCTGGGGTGCCTGGGGGGCTCAATGGGTTGGGGCCTCTGCCTTTGGCTCGGGTCATGATCCCGGGGTGCTGGGATCGAGCCCCACATCAGGCTCTCTGCTCCGCGGGGAGCCAGCTTCCTCCTCTCTCTCTGCCTGCTATTCTGCTACTTGTGATCTCTGTCTGTCAAATACATAAATAAAATCTTAAAAAAAAAGAAAGAAACCAGTTTTGCATAGTCTTTCAGAAAATAAAGAAATATGAGATCATAATATAGCAGAAAAAAATAAATGTGATAATCTACATGACCAAAATCTACATTTTTCTTCAGGATAAAGAAAAATGATATTAGAAGAAACTTACCTAAAATTATATAACTATATAGTTTATATATGCTTATAATTACTTATATAAAGAGAGGGTAAAGAAAATGATATTTGAAGAAACTTATATAAACTTATATAAATATATAGTGTTTATATATTTATAAATATTTATATAAATATAAAGTAATGAAGACTACCAGAAATAATAGATTTGAGGGTAGATATTAAAAGATTAAGAAAAACATTTGACAAAATTCACTACACATTTGTGATAAAAACTCTCAGGGGACTGAAAATAGAAGTGAATCTTTACAATCTTATGAAGGTCATCTACAAAACCCTATAGCTAAGAACACACTTAATTGGGAAAGACTAAATGCTTTCTCCCTAAGATCAGGAACAAGGATGTCAGCTCTCACCAAGTCTATTAATATTGTATTGGAACTTGTAAGCCAGTGCAATAGATGAAGTACAGCGATTAAAAGGCATAAAGATTGGAAAGAAATAAGCATTATGCTTAATTACTGCAATTTTTTTGTTTAAAAAATCCTAGGAATCTTCAAAATAACGAAGATGTAATAGTGAGTTTAGCAAGGTTGCTGGGTGCAAGACAATGTACAAAAATAAACTGTAATTCTATAACCTAGTAATAAAAATTTAAATTCCACTTACAGTAGCATCAAAATACATAAAACACATAGGAGTGATTTTAATAAAAGCAGGGCAAGACTTCTGAAAAATACAAAATACTGAGAGTAATTAAAGAAGACTCTGATAAATTGAGAAATATGTTTATGAACTAGAAGACCCAGTATTGTTGATAAGTCTAATATTCTCAACTTTATCCAGACTTTGAAATAAAACCCCAGTTAAAGTTCTAATGGACCCTCAAAATGGCTAAATTTAAAAGATTGATAACATCAAATTTCAGGCAGGTTGTGGAGTAATGGGAACTCTCATTCATTGGTATTAGTAATAGTAGAAATATGAGAAATATGTATAACCAATTTAGAAAACAGTTTGATAGTACAAGGTCTATGTTTATATATATATTCTATCACTCAGCAATTCTACTCCTAGGTATTTACCCAAGTAATTTCACTCCTAGGAATATATACCATAAAAAGAGTTGTACAAAATTATTTATAGCTGCATTATATGTAGTAGGCAAAAACTGGTACCCAGTCAAATATCTATTAACAACAGAATGGAGAGATAAATTGTGGTATATTCATACAATGAAATACTACTGAGGAACAATGGATACACACAATAGCATGGATAAATCTCAAAAACAATCATGTGAGGGAAAGACCTTAGACCCAAAGAATACGTACTGTATTCTTCCATGTATAAGATATTCAATAAAAGGCAAACACAGTATGTGACAGAAATCAGAACAGTGCTTGTCTGTGGTGGGTTGAGAGGATTGGGGAAATTTCTGGGGTTGTATATACACATGTGTATATATAGACACAAACATGTATGTATTATATGCATGTAGTTTTTAATAAACTGTATAGCTTGTTTGCAATGTATGTATTATATACATGTAGTTTTTAATAAACTGTATAGCTTGTTTGCAATGTTTGTTACAAAAGTCTACACCTTGGTCAAAGTACAGAGAATGGTACCTTAATATATGTATATTTTATTGTAGGTGAATTACACCTCAATTGAAAAAACATGAATTCTCATCAGTTGTCTGTTTTGGTTTGAGCAGGCAGAGGAAAAGCCCACTTATCAGCAAAGTCAGAACAGCTAGTTGGCCACTTAATTGAAAAGTTTATTAAAATAATCATTTAAGGGGTGCCTTGGTAGCTCAGTGGGTTGGGCTTCTGCCTTCGGCTCGGGTCATGATCTCAGGGTCCTGTGATCGAGCCCCACATTGGGCTCTCCGTTCGGCGGGGAGCCTGCTTCTTTCCTCTCTCTCTGCCTGCCTCTCTGCCTGCTTGTGGTCTCTCTCTCTCTGTCAAATAAATAAATAAAATCCCTCCCCCCAAAATCATTTAAGAGTATATGTTCATATAGTATTTCAATACTTTATTTTAACATAAAATAAGTAAACATATATCTCATATATATACACTTATATTAAGATAAAACACACACACATACATATACACCTTCACTGGCTAATCTTTTGATATATAGCTAAGGCCATTTTTCTTTGATTTGTGTTCTATTTTGTCATTCTTGTATAAATCATCACCATAACACATCATCTATGATTTCTAGTGTCAATTTCTTTAAAAAGGAGTAAGAGGCGCCTGGGTGGCTCAGTGGTTTAAGCCTCTGCCTTCTGCTCAGGTCATGTTCTCAGAGTCCTGGGATCGAGCCCCGCATCAGGCTCTCTGCTCAGTGAGGAGCCTGTTTCTCCCTCTCTCTCTGCCTGCCTCTATGCCTACTTGTGACCTTTCTCTCTCTCTGTCAAATAAATAAATAAAATATTAAAAAAAAAAAAGGAGTAAGAAATTAAATTCACTGTTGAAGCAGTCTAAATGCAAACTCCATCTAGGTTTTTATAATTTTCCCCACATTCTACATCTTGTGAGTCCTGTCACTGACTTAAATTTTTTTGTGCTGCTCCTTCCATCTCAATTTCCAAAGCATTCGACTTTGTTTTCATAACAGAGTGACAACTCTTTTTCCATTCTTATTTGATTTGTTTACATCATATTTAATTTAACTGCATCATCACAATAACCATACAATCTTGCATTAAGGCACTGCTCAGATCTCTGTAACTTCTCATTTAAGTCCAAGATAATGGCCTCCCTCCACATCCATCAAGATGTAATAAGGTCACAGTCACGATAAAGTCCATGTAATAAAGGAAGGTAAAGCTTTGTTTTTTTAATCTATAAACCTCTTAAAGGGTCCCTCACCTTCTTTGCCCTCTTTGCCTACCTTTTGCCCCACCAGCTAAAATTCACAGTGAAACTTGTATACTTGATACTTTCACACCTTTCATGTCTATGTTCTTTCTTTTCTCTGAAATGGAAAGGCAAACATTGTTTAGAGATCTTTACAATCATTTTTTCCTAAGTGGCCACTAAATACATAATATGGTACCCAGCTTTTTTAATATTCTAGAGAATGCAGACTACATCATGATAAGATACCACTATAGGCCCATCAGAAGCAAATGAGTGGTCATGAAGAACTTCCATCCTCTGCCGGAGGAAATGTGAATTGGTTCACTCTTTGGAAAATGGTGGAGCATCACCTAATCAAAGTGAAGGTATGCAAATACTAGCACCTACTCTCCCAGGTCTGTATCCGGAGATGCATACTTACACCTGTACAAGAATGTTTTTGGCAGCAGGATTTGTAATTGTCCCAAAGTGGAAGCAAGCCAGATGCTTTTTCAATAGCAGAATGGATAAATGGTAGCATATCTACACAATAGAATATTAAGTAGCAATGAAACGGTATAAACTAGAGGTACACACAACAAAACGGATGGATCCTAGAAACACTATCAGGTAAAAAAAGAAAGTCACAAAACAAAACACAGAGTACGATTCTTTCATATAAAGTTCAAAACCAGGCAAAACCAAATTACATTTTTAAGGATGCATAGAGGTAGTACAACAAAAATAACAAGAAAATTATTTCCATAGAGGCCAGGAGAGTGGTTACATTTGAAGGTAGGGTGATGCTTGGGCCAGGGAGGGGGCCTTGAGAAAAGGGCTGCTAGGGTACCAGTTGTGCTCTATTTCTTGACCTAAGAAGAACTTCCTTCACAACCTACAACTTTACAGATATGTGTTAGAGCCCCTGTTGTGTTCACAGCAAAATGTTTTAAAATAGTGAACGTTTCATGTAATTCATTTAATTCTTCTTGTCACCATCATCTCTCCATGTTCCCAATTCCATGTTCAGGGATCAGTTTCAAATATATCATTCATCCTTAGAGGCATGAACAGTCTGATCACTAATTTTCTTAGATTCTTTGGTTACTGATAAGAACGAACTACGGCTAAGAAGAAACAGGAACAGTAACATTCAACAGCAGAAAAAAAGAGGAGAGAAGGGGACTATCATTCATTAGTATACATTTGAGCAAATTCGGTCATTTAAATTATCTAATAGAGATATTTTTTTTTTCACATTAAACCCAATTATTTAAGTTATCTGTAAGTGTGCTTCCTAGTATTTGTCTCTCCGCATCCAGTATTGTAATCCAACTTTTGATTTGGGATCAAAGAAACATTAATAAAAACTTTTATTGAAATCCAATTATCAAGATGCCTTTTTTTTTTCACGTAATAAGTGACTCAGTTGCAATGTTGCTTATCATTTCTATTAACAAAACCAAGCTTGCTGAGATATTTCCACTTATTTTGGTGTTATTTATAAAAATTACCCTTGCCATCACCACCCAAGACCATCAAGGCTCATCTTTTTTTTTTTTTTTTAATAGCACTTATTTTTAAAAAGCCCCTCTTCAGGCACTAGTTTTTCATTTTCCATTATGTTGATTACTAAAAATTTCAAAGAAAGAACAGAAAGTTGAATGGACTGTATTCAGTAGGCATCATTTATGATTGGATTTTACATGTGAGTACATGATCATGTACACACACACACACACACACACACACACACAGAGGACTGCAGTCACACCTTTCGTAGATTTTAGGCTAGGGAAAGGAACTCAGTCAGTGCCCCTCAGCCTGTCTAGCTGTACATTCCCAGGCCACTCAATGTTAATGCCTCTCATCTCCAGATCTCTCAAGTGATGCCAAACTGTGGGAAAAGTGCAAGAAACATTTATCCATCAGGAGGTGAATAAAAGAGCCAAAACAAACACTTGCCCTTTGGGTGTTTCTCTTTCCTTGGGCTAATGGAATCCATACATAGCTTTATTAGCCAAGCAGAATCATAAAAAAGGGATGCTATTTGGAGTTCTTAGAGAGATGATTTTAGTTTGCTGAATTTTTTTTTTCTGGAGATGGCTGTGTTTCAGGGACTGAGGAAGCTATATTCCTGCATTTGTAACTACAAAAATATGTCAAGAAACTGCAATTAATTTTTATAAGCATGATGCTCCAAACAGAAAGCGACCCAATATCCACAAATGATAACATGGGTAAATAAATTACGGTTTATTCATATAGTGAAACGGATAGACTTGACCCTAACTGTTCATTTCAGCTATAGGTTATCACATTATCAGACAAGTCTCTGTATTACTAAGTGGTTTGAAACCAGATTTATCTGTGTAATTAAAAATGAAGTGATAATGAAAGGGTCCCCCACTGCTTTACAAAACAGTGTAGAGGTCCTTTGATTCCTGTGGTAATGACACGACAGATATGCCACAAGAATTCTCACAGCTGTCTCACTGCCACATGGACAGCTGTTCTGCTTAGAATTCCAATGATAGTTGGAAAGAAATCAGGAAGTTGTGCAATGCTATGCTCCCAGCACAGGAGAGGAGAAGGGTGAGACTAACGTCTGCCCCACCGCTGCCACCCGTTTCGAAATGGATTGTGTAAACTCTGCTTCACGCAGAGCTAACCTCCACTACTGAACTGGTAGGGAACCTTGGATCTAGGTTTAGCAACTCTTGATAATCAATCAAAAGGTATACTACCTTTTCCCCTTAAACTTTAAATAAAATATTTGACACAAAATAATTTTTTACATAAACATACAGTATGAAGCAGATTAATAAAACAAATACTGGTGAAGCCTCTCTTCAGTTTATAAAAGAGAACCTACAGATTCAGTAGAAGTCCTTTGCATCAGGGCACCTGGGTGGCTCAGTGGGTTAAAGCCTCTGCCTTCAGCTCAGGTCATGGTCTCAGGGTCCTGGGATTGAGCCCTGCATTTAGCTCTCTGCTCAGCAGGGAGCTTGCTTCCTCCTCTCTCTCTGCCTGTTTCTCTGCCTACTTGTGATCTCTTGTCTGTCGAATTAAATAAAATCTTTAAAAAAGAAGAAGAAGAAGAAGTCCTTCTTGTGGTCTTGCAATCCTAACCCACTGTCTGCTCCTCACAAAGATTATCACCGCTCTGTGGATTTCCAATTGTTACCTTTTTCTTTTTCCCTTTTAATAAATACATGTGTGTCCCTAAATAATAGCTTACATAATTTTGCTTGTTCTCACTTCGGGTTTTCCTCCTACCATTCAGATTATTCCACCTTCATTCCTTTGCTTTTCCAGCCTTGCAAATGTTGGAGCGCCCGAAGAGACCATCCTGAGACCTCTTTCTAGCCAGCCTAAGGGGTCATGATGATCACAGACAGGTTTGTGGTTTTTCTTTCTTTTTTTTTTATTTGACGGAGAGAAACCATAAATAGGCAGAGAGGCAGACGGAGAGGAGGAAGCAGGCCCCCGGAGGAGCAGAGAGCGCAATGCGGGACTCGATCCCAGGACCCCGAGATCATGACCTGAGCTGAAGGCAGAGGCTTTAACCCACTGAGCCACCCAGGCGCCCCAGGTTCGTGGTTTTTAATGCCACCTATAAACCTCTCTTCTGAACTGGCCTCCTATATCCAACTGCATACTCAACCTACTCACTTGAATGTCTAATCAGCACCTCAAAAGTAACTCATCCAAAACTGAGCCTTTGATACTCTCCTCCAACATTTGTTTTCTTCTCCACAAACAAATGGAAACTCCATTATCTCTTTAAATATTGCCTGTCTCCTATTCTATTTTTCCATCTGCAAGATTAGATAGATAGTTTGGAAAAGTCTCACACTATGTCCCATGTGTCTTAACCTCTCAGTCTTCCACCTGGAAATTATCCATACAAAAGAAAAAAGACTATTTTTTTTAACTTCCTTTTTACTTTATTCAGATCTACCTTTCAGTTTCTAAATTCTTCCCTTAGCTGATTACCACTACTACTCAAGCCTTCTATTTTAATTTCAATTATTACATTTTTCCTTTCTGAAAATTCTGTTTAGTTCTTTAAAAAATATACGTTCACTTTTTGGTGGTTTTTTCTTATATATGTTTTAAATAACATATCTTTGAATATATCAAAACTTTATTTTGTACTGTGTATTTGAAAATTTAATATTGAAGCCTTTGAGGATGGGGGTCTATTGCTTGTTTTATCTTGCTGACTTGCACCAGTGTTGACTTATTTCCTGTTGTTCTCTGTGATTTTAGCTTGTGAGTTTATATTTACTGCCTCTCTATTTGTGGGGTTTCTTTTAAGGCCTGGATTAAAGGGTATCTTTCTCAAGGGATGATTTTTTTGTCTGCTTTTGTTAGGCAATGAGCACTCCTATAATGAATCCTTTAAAAAATACAAATAAGCTTCACAAAATATGCAAATAGTGTAGATTCAGGTACTAAACCATGTGAATGGTAGCCAGTGGCTATTAATTTTCAAAAAAACCTTAAGAAATAGAACAAAAAAAAACCCCAAACCCATGAATAGCCACGGCTGAAAATGACAATTTTCCTTGCTATTTGTGTCTTCAATTTTTGTTTTATTTTTGTTCACTATTTGTAAAAGGGTATTGCCTTTCAGGATTCTGGCTTTATGTGAGATGAACTCTTGATTTCTCTCCCTATTATTCACTGACCCGAAGTTCTGTACACATTCTCTAGGCTACAGTGAACAATATAGTCTCCCATATTTTGTTAGTTTCTAAGCTTCCCTAGAGATAGAAGTTTTAGCCTGCATCAGAATCATCCAGGATGGGCGATTTTCTAAGATACAGACTGCATGCCCTTTGTCATAACCACTCAGTTCTGCTGTTGTAGCATAAAAGCAGCCACGGAGAATACATTAAAAAAAAATGCGTGCAGTTGCAGTCCAATAAAACTTTATTTACAAAAATATGCATCAGGGCATATTTGGCCTGGGGCCATAGTTTGCTGATCCCTGCTCTAGTCCGATGTTCTTATTCCGTACCTGGTCACAAGGGGTTTCTTTTGTTTTCTTGCAGGCATGTCTAGTCAGTTAAAAGAGTTTAAAAATATGAAATATGAAATATAAAACTGAAAAGTTTTAGATGTTACATAGCAGAAAATCTTTCAGGATCTTCATTCTAGCATACGGACAGAAATAGAAGTCCTGCATTTAAATTTCTACTTGTTGAAAGAATTTAGGGCAAGACATTTTAAGAAATGACCTTTCCTACAAGTCTCGTCTCTCCAGTGTTGAAGAGGAGTTTATGGTTAGCCCTTGTTTTTCTGTCGAGGCTTTTTCTAGCCCCTGCCCCTACAGAGCACATACTCTTCTACTTGACTTGGTTGCCTCAAACACCCTGAATTTGCCTTGCTGTCTCATACTCTCATGACTTTGCACATATTTTTCTGTCTTCCAGGTTGTTCTCCCTTCCTTCCCATAGTAAGTGTGGTAAATTCCTGTTATTCCTTCAACCCTCACTAAAAGGACCTCTTCTGCGAAGCTCTTCCTTCTCAAAGCTGCTACTGTCTCCTATGCGTTCCGTCTAATTATGCCCATTATTTCACCTATTGTATCCACTGTTATTGCTAGTTTTCAAGAATGTCTCTTTGCTAGGCTATGAGAAACTTGAGGATGGGAATGAGTTTTATTTATCGTTAAATGACCAGTGCCCGGCCCATGTTTTTTACTCAATATATTTATTTTATTTGCTTTTGAAAAATTGAATAAATGGCTAAGCAAATGAATGAGTCTTTAGGGAATGGGATTTTAAACAAACCACTTGTTTAAGGTTTTAATCTATCTCAGTAATCACTGACCAAATTAGAACCTCCTAAACCCAGGCTTGTTTATTATTCTGGTTAGTCAAACCTACATAAAGTCAGTAGTGAAACACACAAGGACACGGACCACTGCATGCATCCCACCCAGCCAGCACCAGGGAGGCCATTTATTGTCTCTAAAATAAAACAAAAGACACAGTGTTTTGTTTCTCTTTTATTGCAACCCATTGCAAGGTCAAAAGATTCACGGAAATATAGAAACTACAAACTGGGTGAATTTCCTTTATCCACTCAAAAAGACATTAAAGACAAAGGACCAGAATTTTTCACTACAGCAATATATTTCATAGTCTTTATTCTGAAAATACTGTTGACATTTTGAGGAGGATAAAAAGCCCTGCATTAAATGTGTTCACATATATTTATGACATTCTAAGCAAAACAAGAAACTCTATATTGCCCAGAAATCATTTTAAGCCTCATTTCAAAGCATCTAATGAGAACACATTCAACAACCATCACAGGATCACTCAAGGTGATGCTTTTTTTTTTTTTTTTTCTTGGTTGTTTTTTGAGATTAATGCTTTGAGGCTGGATATGATATTTCTACAGATTTCTACAAATATACCAAAGCAGTTTTCCAGGTTATGTTGCATCAGGCTTTCTGGATTAGTCAACATCTTAAGGAATAAGTGCAAATCCCCCACCCCCCAACCCCCCCAAGCTAAAGCATGTTATAGTGCTGTATTTTAGATTCAAACAATGCAACATTAAAAAAAAAAATCAATTATACACTTCTGAAACCGTTTGACAACCGAACTGTAACACTCTGAAGATTATTACAACTTTGAACTGAAATGGCACCATCCCTATCATCAATGACTCTCCCTTCTTTTGTCTTTTTTTTAACTATTTAAAATATAGTGTGACATATATAAAAATTAAACTTTTGTTTATTCACTCAAGCTACTATTACTATACATACTGTCTTATAAATTAGTTTTGGATTAAAAACCAGTTAAAATATTGTGAATTAAAATATTTTTTCAGTGGTGGGGAAATGAATATGAAAATGATACCAGTTGATGTGCAAGAAGAACTTTTTTTTATCAATAAACAGTTTTTTTTCCCTTACACAAATTTTATTCCTTTCAAATTAAATTAGTAATCTATTTAGTGATGGAAAAAATACCCTTGGTGCTTACTAACTAGATTTTCTTAACCGACTGGGATTAAGAGCAAAAAACATGCCACATCACAAACATGTTGACATAATCAAAGGAAACAGTGTTTACAAAAAAGGAGTCATTATAAATAGGTGAATGGTATTTGAATGTAAAGCTATATTTTCTTTCTTACAGCTAGTATCATTTTAGCCATATTGGGACTTACCGAAAGTGAAACTCAAACCTTAGTATATCTGTTAAAGACCAAAAAACCAGTTATGTCCACATTGGGGAAGAATAAATAGGAAACTCACAAGGCAGGGTTTTGTGTCTAGCTCTACTGTGAAAGATAATCAGTCTTTAGCTTAAAAAGGCTCCCTGCTGTCTCGATTATAAATCTAGACACAGGAAAGTTTACTTGAGCCTGAGTCCCTACTATGAATTAATTGTAAAGATGTGTGAAATCAAAACATATATTCATTTACTGATAGATATTGTCTTAACTGAAAGCTGGCAATCTTTAAACAAAGAAATGCTTATTTCTGACGAGTGTAAACAGAATCTTAAGGAAAAGATTTTCTAAATTTTCCTCTTAACTCATACATTAACCAGCAATAGATCTTTATAGTAGCACAAGAACTATTCAAAAATAACATGCATATATCCAAAAAACCTGTTCTAAAGCCCAAAGCAAAGCAAAAAAAAAAAAAAAAGATAAATCAATAGAAAGATTGTCTACTTATATTTCACTCATTAATCTTCTATTCATGTGACTACCTCCAAATCTCAGGAATATATTTTCATAATTACCAAAATTAACAAAAATAATTAAATGATCTGTAGGTTTTTTTTCTTTTTAAAATAACTGCACACTATTAATTACATTGGTGCCTTTAATGTGGATAATGCTAAGATTAGCTCCAAATATCATTAAAATATAGCCGGACCAGTTACTATCCATGAAATAAAAACTCATACAATGTTAACATAAAACTTAAGTAAAATATTCAGGACTCAACAGAACACATTTGCAGAATAA
Organism: Meles meles; assembly: GCF_922984935.1. Taxonomy (NCBI): domain Eukaryota; kingdom Metazoa; phylum Chordata; class Mammalia; order Carnivora; family Mustelidae; genus Meles; species Meles meles. Next base: position 53,148,751 of record NC_060068.1, on the reverse strand, counting down.
TGAATAATTAACTTTCGTGACTGGCCAGGGGAGTTCAGATTGTTGCCTCCACATAAAAAACTTCACAGAAGGCTTTATTTTCTCTAGTCCCTACCTCACCTATAGATAGCAAGTCAGCTCCTGCAGGCAGACTGAGGCAGAGCCACAGCGGATGACATGTTCCCTCAGGGACCTGGAGGAAGGCCCCTTCTGTCAGAAAACGATGCAGAAAGAAACTGCCCTGGAGTTTGTGTACACGTGCTCATGTACATGTAGAGGAGGGGGTGTGAGAACCTACATGTGTGGGTGTGCCTACAATTTTGCAAAGTACTGGTTTCCTGGTTTCTAATTAGTGCAACATCACTTCTGGTCTGGTCATCATCAGGAGAAGGGCACGATTCTATCTCATCAAAAGAGAAGGCACATGCCTTCCTGTTGGGGCATCTTTAAGAGGCAGTAATTAGAAGATCAAAATAATAGACCAAAGTTTTTTGGTTTTACGGTAAAACAAAAATTCCCTGTAGAGAAATAAGCCTTTGAACTTAAAAACTAAAGTTTCTGTGGCTTTCGAAATCTTTAATTTTTAAGGAAAAAAACCTCCCAGCTCACCTGGGAACAAATAGCAGTTGCGCTTATGCTATGCAGTATGCAAACAAGACACAAACATACACACTAGGGTACACCCGTAGACATGGAACAGTTAAAATCTCTCCAAGGGATCACCCACCCCAGGTCTCCAATTGCTCTCCACCCTGCTGAATGATCCGAGTGGACGTGCGCACGAGCAGGAGCGTTAGGAGGAGGCAGCAGACATGTTGGGGGTCCAGCCCATCTGATAGGCTCTCTCCAAGGTCCTCTTGCAGTCCTGCAGCACGGTGCTGAAGGTGATGTGGGGGTACTGCTGTACCAGCTGCTCCACCGTCACTTCGTTGACCTGCAACCACAGAAGAGCTGCCGTCACGCACACGGACCGCTGAAACCACCAGCTGCCCACGTCCTCGGACGTGCTGTCGGTGGCACCGGGAACCCTCACCCTCACCCTCAGCGGCGTGAGAAAGCGTTTTATAAGCTATGTGTTCCTTTTTGTCTGACCTTCCTGATTTCCTAAGTATTGGTGTTCATTCACCCTTGGAGATTTGGAGATTTTTGAAAAAGACATACGATATCAAGAAATCAAGTGTGTTTTCTAGAAGCACAAATGATGGTGACTTACTGAGATCTTAACAATACCCATGGAAAAGCTAGCGCTTGGGAGGAGAGGCAGTGGTACGATAGCATTCTTATGTGCGTTTGACTTCATCATCGACCTGATAGCTTCTTTAGGATAAAACTGTAGCTTGGTACAGAAGATCCACAGGATTCTAGATAGAAATGTTGGGGAAAATGTTTATTTTTCTTTCCTTTCAATGTTAAGGTATTGCAAACTTGAAGTCCCTTTGTGAAAAGGGCTGAAATGTGAGGAATCAATAATTAAAACATACATGGCTGGCAGGTCAGGGATGGCCCCAGTAGACCTTAACCATCAAAGATACCACCTTGATTCTTGATTAGACAAGGCAATCAGACAGGCCTAATTAAAACTAACACCTTTACAATTGCTGTGCTGTGAAGGGATTAATTTGTCAATTATTTTTAAGCTGATTGCAGTTCATATCACAGAAGTAGACAGCTTCCTTCATCCTTTAGATAAATGATTAACCTAAGAACCACAACTTTTAGGTAGCTTTATTTAAAATCTTTATTGAACACTTGGGCATTTTCAAATACATCAATATTTCATTTATCCTGAGTAAGCTGGTCTGAAAGAAGGTGCTTATGATACACAATTTTATGCTCCCTCTCCATGTCTGTCCATTATCGAAAAAGATCAGGACCACCAGGAAAAACCTAAAACAACATCAAACCCTTGCTGTTTGCTTTGAAAGCCTGTTTAGAAGTATGAAGACCATGACATTCAGTCATCTGCACTTTTCTGAAATAACATGATGTTTTCTGGGTGATTTGGAAAACTATGTTATATATAATCTTTTTTTTTAAATTGAGAATTGATGTTTCAACATTGCATTGATGATACTTAATCTGTCAGAATACCTCTCTATTCAAGACTTGTTTGTATTTAAATCAACTTTCTTTCCAAATTCAATCAAACCATGTAGCTAATTCTTTCTTGTGATATAGATACGGTGTATAACATTGTTTTCAAAAACAAGAAGAAAATAATCTTAAATAAAAAGGAAAACTGACATACAAATTAGAGTTGAGAATATGAACTGAAGGCCTAAAGAGGATTTTTAAGCAGTGTTTTTAATTTTTTAGTTTAAACTTATGCTCTAAGTCTTGCTTGAGTTGAAGCAGCTTATAACAGTACAGATAAAAGGTCATGTACCATATAGCCCTGCCTACCTCTCTAGCATATTTTTGATACTCCAGTCACCTGACATAATTTCAGATCATCAAAATATCCAAGTTTCTTCAGGTCTCAGGGTCCTTGCACATGTTATTCTCTTTCCTGGGATACTTTTTAATCCATTTTCCCCTAAAAAACCCTTCCTTATGCCTACTTCCTAGTCGTTCTTTTTTTTTTTTTTTTTAAGATTTATTTATTTAACAGACAGAGATCACAAGTAGGCAGAGAGGCAGGCAGAGAGAGAGGAGGAAGCAGGCTCCCCGCTGAGCAGAGAACCTGATGCGGGGCTCGATCCCAGGACCCCGGGATCATGACCTGAGCCGAAGGCAGAGGCTTTAACCCACTGAGCCACCCAGGCGCCCCTTCCTGGTCGTTCTTGAGTTCTCAGCTTCAGTGTTATTGCCCCAGGAAACTCTGACCACTGCCCTATCCTTGCTCCCCTTCCGAAGCTAGGTAAGGATTCCAGGTTATTTATTCTTTGACATTGCCCACTTTGACTTCATAGCACTTATAAAGTTGTAGTTTATAACTGCTTCATTTAATATCTGTTTCTCCTGCTCCAATGTACAGTTCACAAGAGCCAAGATCATTTTTGTGTCCATAAGTCAGGCTTAGTGATTAGTGAATGAATGATAAAATAAATACCAAATAATAAAGAAAAAATAGAAACTCAAAGCAAGCAAAGCCATACACTAATGTATTAATCACAAAGACCAATGATTCCCTGGGGAATTCCTATTTGGCTCAGGAATCCCTTTCTTCAGAAGTCTTCCCTAAGCAGGCCTATCTCCCAAAGAGGTTGGGGTAGGTATCCCCTTTCCTGTGCTCCTGTGGTGAGCACCTTGCATGGTTTTTCTTTACTTTAGCACTCTCACGTTGCAGTCATCTCTTTACTTGCCTGTCCCTTCCACCTGAACATAAGCCTCTGGGGACCAGGGGACTGCCTTTTATCTTTAAGCCTAGCAAGCTGCGCTCAACATGGAGAAGAAACATGGCAACTGTGGTTCATACCATGGACTTCAGAGTCAACCAGAAACAGGCTAGAACCCTAGTTTCACCTTATTTCTTCAAGATTTAGTTTCCTCAACTGTATACACAGGAAAAAAGTACTTAAGTAATAGGATTGTTATAAGGATTAAGTATAATGATATGCTTAACATTGTGACTGACTTAAAAAGTCCTCAAGTGGTAGCTCTTAATATTAAAGCAGGCACTCAATAACCAATTAATTCATGATATGTTAGGGTGACCAATTCTCTATAGTGATGCTCAATATTGTTCAATTTCTGAGATATTTCAGAAATGAGCTCTGATAACATTAGTTGTAATGTTCAAAATAAAATCACAGGGCAAGAAGTAACCTTTAAAAGGTACTTCATATACAAGCAGAATCTATTATATCTTATTATTCTCTGGGAGAGATTCCAGAACTTTCTTTAATAAAACAGTTCAGGCTTTAAATATCTACTTTCAGAAAATTCTCCCTTTTCTTTAACTGATGTTCTCCATTCTGTTGTTAGTTTACTTTCCTCCCTCCTGCCATCAACAAACCCGTAAGGATTTGTTCCCATTAAGAAAGAACTGAAGTCACTTGGTCAGAGAGGACGCCCAGAAAATCTACATTGCATTGCAAGAGAAGAAAGTGTGGTCCGAGCCACTTAATATTCAAGGAAGAGCTACCTGAAAAGAGACGATAAAGAATGGAGAAGAAAAGACATTTAAAACCCACCCTAAAGATGGGGACAGCCTTTGGTGCTGTATCTTTTCTAATCTACACATGGGCCGGTATAAAGTCCTCTACCTAGGACTGAGAGGCAATTGTTTTGGAGATCCAATTTTTAAAAACAGAAAATATCTCTATGTGATAACTGTTTTACAGGAATATAGATACAATTCACCCTAAGCAAACTTGATATGTGACGATAAATTTATGAAGCACATCAATGAGGGGATAACTGTCCACTTGGTAAAGTCTTCCACGGTGAGGTTAATTTACTTTTTCAGCTCTCCCAACGTCTTTTATACATCCTTTGATTTACCAAAATTCAAGTTACTACTTCTTTTGCATTAAGTAATATCTACCTGTACCTGGGAATACAGAGTATATTAGCGAGAATAGACAGTAACTTGGTTTCATATGGCTGTATGAAAAGCAGAACAAGTAATCCTCTGCGGATATAATATGTCTTCTAAGCAACCTTTTTGCTAACTGTGCTCTGTAAATTCTAGAAAACAAAGCAGAGGGGAAAATGCAAATATTCCATGTTGGAGCTTTGTTGGGCAGAAGCTATTCAGGGGAAATACATGTGTTCCCACTAGGGAGGGCTCTATCTTTTCCTTATAGTGTCTCCTGGCGATAGAGTGTGACAAATTTTATACTGAAGTTATTTTCATTTACTCCTCAGAAAGTACAAATTATGCTCACCTCTTTGTATAGAATCCATAAGCACTTTGGTGTCTTAGAGAAAGAGCTCGGTGTAAGCACCAGGAGGGTCCAAATCATTTAAAATCGTTACGCCTACATACACATTTCTGCAGACATTTTGTCATGCACAACTCTACTCGCTAGAATGAAAAGAACCATTCTCTGTTCCAACTCATAAAATGTGTGTAATATAAAAAAGGAACGTAGATGAATTTTTTTAAATTTCCCCATGATCCCTGGTTTTCTGTATTCAATTTCTTTTCCTCTTGCTGAAAACTATCAATGGCAACTCCTATATTACACAAGAGATTTGAAAAATGCAGCCTATCTTCCTAAAGAAATATGCACTGGTGTCATTTGAAGAAATTACTGTGATTAAAGGGAAAACAGTGTGTACCACAGGTTTTTTTTTTTTTTAAATATAAGAAAGATTGGATTTTATAGTTCTCTCCAAAGACTGCATAACCATAATTTACATTTTCAAAATTATTATAACTCTTTTCAAGGTAGTAGCAATTTGTCTGGTATTTTAATCTATTTTGAGTTAACATCTATTAGCACTTTTTGAAAATGTGAGGTAAATTGCTATGCTAATTAAGGTAAATCACACCATAGTTTCATTCTATTGCTGCTGCTACCATGGAAGGGTGAGGAGAGAACCTTCAGAGCTTCCGAGATTCAGCTGAACTAATTTATCTAGACCATCACACTGCTGTTTCACCTCCTTATCAATACTTTCCCCAGAAAGTTCCAGCTAAGTGTAAGCCCAAGCCTGAAGTATCTCTCTAATGATACCTATGGTTCAAAAAAAGACTATTTCTGATAAAATTTGCTGAAGAAACCATTTATATTATGTGATTCTTATTTCCTCTTTGCCTTACGTTTTTAAAATAGGACATGTTTCTTATGAGGGAGGAAATATTTGACACCTGAGTATATCAAAATCACACTTGTGAATATAATAACCCACCTAAAATCACTTTTTAAAAAATGACTTTTTTCCTAAATGGAGAAAGTTTCCCTGCAAAAAGTGACCACTACTGAAAATACCAATAGCAATAACATGTATTGTGTTATTTCTACACTGAAAGTTCCTTGACAGCAAAGAGTATTTGAGTCATCCCTTTGTTTTCAGTCCTATGCACATTGCCCACTGTTTTCTTACCCCATTAGATTATGAGCTCAAGAGACAGGAGTTTCTGTTGGTTTTGTTCAATGTCAAATCCCTAGCACCTATAGAATGCCTAGCACCTAGTAATGACTCAATAAATATTTGCTGGCTCAATTAGTGCAGCGGTCATTCAATGAAGAGGTATTGAGTAAACACAGAAGCACCGATAAGTACTGCGCCAGACATTGTGGAGGTAAGCTCACCTTGTTCCCAGACTGTTCCAGCTACAGTGATGGCAGTCTCTAAAGGCTTGACATTATGGCATATGACATTTGAAGCTCATACCCAAGGTGATTCTTTGTGCTATTCTCCTTTCCATGTGACATCACGGGGTGCCTCTTTCCAGATACACCTTCCCTGGGGTTTCCAACAGTTTTATACAGGAGACCAAAGTAGCTCATGATGGTGGTTCAGCCATTTTTGCTGGGTCAGGCCGTACTCAGGAAATGCCCAAGCTGAGCTTCAGTTAAATGATGGTAGCCTTCCTTACTGGAGATCAGTGACATATTATACTGGTTGGATAACACTGAGAAAGATGTTTATGGTCACTAGATATGAGCCGGTTTCCAAAACTTCGCAAAAACCCACATGGTTCAGAAGATTTAATGCTTCTGCTTACAGCATCAGCACCCTGCTTAGCGTGGCAGACCCAGGAGGGCCCCACAGAAGATTCTGAAATTCTGTGACATTTAAGGTCCCTTCTCATGTCACAGTTATCTGGTGGTGGAAGGGGAACTGTGGGCACATCTCCTGGACTCAGAACAACGCTACCTCCTGAAATTTCTTGGGCTTCCAAAATTCTACCTGTCTTCACTGCTACCTGGGGGAAAATGGCAACCCGAGGAACTTTTTGTTGTTGGTGGTTTTGTCATCATGGTGGTGTTAGGGATTTGTCATTCCAGATAGCATGAAAGTAATACTCATGCTATCATGAGTGACTCATGGTAGTCTCAGACAAGGAAAAATTCAACGACCCAAACTGTTCTATGCACTCCACTGAGAAACACTGTGCTCATCAGAATTAAGTATTCATGTGGTAGGGGATAAATCAAACACATTTCTTCTCCTCAGCATGGTTTACTTTGGCAAAATATTTGAACATAATTTGCTAATTTTTCATCCTAATGACTAATAGAGGCAAAACAAAAGTATGTCCCCATTCCGGCATGGAGGGAATGGGAAAAGTATTCAATGGGCATTTACAATTTTCCAGGCATATAAGCATTAATGTTCCCTATTACAGATGAACTGTTGCTCAGAAAGAACTGGTATTTCACACAGGTTCATGCAGCTGGTAAATGGGAGCCAAGATTTGAATCCAGGACCCCTAAACATGAATGTTCTTTGCCTTGTGCTGTGTTGGCCCGGCATACAGATAACAGCGAGGTGCAGGAAGTGCCTGACTGGGGCCTAACCGATCACCTAACCAGTAAAACATTCACTGACGTTCAATTTCCATCTACATGACAAAAAATGATTTCATACAAATCATTTTTTACATTTACATACAAATACATTTCAAAGTTCTTTACAATGTTTTCAAAATGGCTGCTCTGTGCAATGTAAATTCTAATGGATCTCACATGGCTTGGGGAATATTCTGTTGTGGAGTTGTGGTTGCACGAGACTTTGAAACGTGACAGAGACGTAATGATGCTGCAGGACAGACAAGGGACCTCCTGGCAGGGCGCACAGGCCCATGACATAAACAGGCACTGCTTTCTCTCCAGTCCCCGCCCCTTCAAAACATTTTTCTGTGTCCCAGAGGTGCAATGACCAACATGACAGATATGGCCCCCGTCCTCTGGGAGCAGGGAAAATTGACAATTACACAGCCACAGCAAAGCCTGAGAAGCCCTTTCTAGGGGAAATGCAGGTGGCTGTGGACAGAGGCACTCAGCCTTCTCCAGGAGTGTGGGAAAAGGCTTTCCGAAAGAAGTGGTATTTAGTTGAACTTCTGAAGGACAAGAAGGCATCAGCCTGTGCACATATGTGTCAAATACACACATATAATAATATGTGTGGGGAAGAAAAGAACCCTGTTCGTGCGCCCAGGAAACAACTCCACTCTGTCCCTTACTTTGTAAGCTTTGTTAAGGCAATGTTTCTGCAGCTCATCTAGCAAACGCAAGGGTATAACTGAAGTAGATCTTGTTTCACGTGGCTCTGTTCTGAGGAGAGGAGGGTGAAGAAAATGAACCCCTCTATCTGCAGTGGGGGAAGTAAGGAACCCACAGCACATCTGTGAAGGGGCTGCAAATAGCACACTCAACTCCTCTCTCCTAATTCAGGGCTCTTGCCCTCACACTGGTCTGTCATTCTTCACAGACTCCCTGGTCTCTCACTCCAATGTCACTCACTGCTAACAGCCCCAGCGGCTGACTCCTGGCGGCCCAGAGGCAGAGTGTTGTCTGTCGGGCAATCCGCCTCCAGAATCTGCTTCTCTCTGACTTTCTTGGCTCTCTGGGAAACTGTACTGGTTATCTGTGGAACCTGGCATTCACAAGGTGTAGCAAAAGTCATCATGGATAATGCATATTAAAATGAGGCCCAGTTGCTCTTTAAGCAAGTGCCCACTGGCCCCAAGATGGGCACATATCAAAATGGATAAAATGAGGGTAATGTAAATTCTAGTAATACGTCAAATTTCCATGTAAATGAGATGAGTCATCTAAGTGCAGTTTAAAATATTTTAAATAGGATACTAAGAAAAGAATAAAACAGCAGATGATACATTGATTTTCCTGGGACCCTGCACAGCCAACACCATGCGCCAGGCTCTCTTCAGGGATTCCATTTCCTTCCCTTGCAGCGGGACTTGTCACGTCCCTGTTTGGGTGATGTGCTGTGTCCCACTGATGCTGCCCTATGTTAGAACACGGAGGTCCCGAACACCAAAAATTGGGAGTGACTACACTCTCTCACTACACCTTTCTCTTCAGCGGCAAACCTAAGCCTCCCAGAAGTCTGGAGGAGGATACAGCAGTAGCTTGGTAGGCATGAACAGACTGTGGGCAGAGCCCACAATGAAGAGAAAGGGTCTTCCCCAGACTGGTGAGGGCTGTGAAAATGATTCTAGGTGTGAGCCAAAGCACCTGCTTTTTGTCTCTACTCTACAGGCAGCTTCCCATTCTTTTCCTTCCCTCCACCTCTCTCAGTCAAACCAACGTTCTTCTCCATGAACTCCACAGTAACTCATACATAACAAAGGTTTGATATGTGTTTCTAGACATGGGATGAGTTAAACTGTCTGCAACCAAGAACACAAACAATGTATAGTGGCTCTCAGCCCAGCTGCTCACTAGAACCACCTGGAGATCTTTTAAAAATCCTGACACTCAGGTCGTATCCCAGACGGACTGTATCTGAATCTTGGGGGAGTGGATCCCACACACCAGTAGTTTTTAAAGCCCCCCCCCAACTCCATATTTCAATGTGCAGTTCAAGTTGACACCTACCGGTCTATAGATTTCAACTTAAGAGCTTGTAGGGGGCACAGGTGATTTCTGCTCTTGGGAATGTGAAGGCAAGGTCTGAACTAAGATCACTTAAGGATAACAAGTGCGCCCTTGCCTCCCACATTGCCCTCTGCATTAATGTGAGTCGGGGCTTCTGGAGAAAGAAACCGTTGCTCCTATAGTTTATTAGTCCATCATTTTACAAATACTCATCACTACGTGAAACAAAAGGTACATTTATTGAATGCGGTAAACACAGACTAGTTTCCTCTCCTTCAGCGTCGATAAGTATTGGGTCTCTAGTTGGGCACAGCCAAAGAAGGCCACCTTCTCACGTTCCCAACAGCAGATGAAAGGGAAGCCTCCCTTAAACAAAGCTGTGACATGGGGGTAGGCGGTGCTTCCTCAAGGGACCACCCATGAGATGGATGTATGGGGCATACATGACTACATATTTAATAAAATTTTAAGAAGAAAAACAGATAATCTTATTGGAGACTAAAGGCCACCTGCTGAAGATGGGAGTCAACTGACCGATGATAGGCCACCCACAATGCACTTAGCTTCATGCATGAACCTCTTACTACTGGCCTGAGGCCTTTAAGGACTTTTTTTTTTTTTTTTTTTTAACAGAGAGAGGTAAGAAATATTACTCTTGGGTGGCAAAAAACTCATCTAAAAGTCCCAAAGCATAGAAAGAGACAGATACTGAGAATGCAATGAACCTGACAGAGGCAGGCTCATAAATTCAGTCAACTTTGTCAAATGCAGTCATTCCATTTCAGAATCTGCAATGATTGGAAGTGCTATGCTCTGTCAATATCACAACAGGCCTGGCTTCATGCTGTCTCTTTTTCATGAAATGTGGGTTGCCTGTTAACACTAGCATTGCTTTCTATTCACTTGAATTAGCACAGTGAGAAAGCAGCAAAGAACCTGGGAGGACGAGGATCACAGAAACGCCTGCAGTGTTAAGTTGAGAATCGGGGCTCGCCAACCTGAAGCCTCTAATTAGAGATTAGTGTGACAGGAGTCCAACAACCAGACTGTCAGAGAGAGAAATTAGTGACATTTTCATTCCCTGTTCCACCAAGCAATCTTCCACCAAGGAGGATGTTTCAAGTCAAGTGTAAGCTCTATGTATAGCCTCATGTCGTCCCTTCAGAAGCCACAGACCACTGGCCTTGGAACTGACCTATGGCACAAATCTACACACTTTTTTTGGGTATAGATTTGCATGTGTGGCACAGATGGGAACCAAAGCAGACCTGTGTGGGACATCAAGATGGAGAAAGCCACTTGGGGAGTCATCTGTGAAGCTCTAAATGGTTCAGCGAAAGACTGACTATTTGAGAAACACTGGGCCCTAATAAGATAATTAATGTCGTCACTAACTGAGCCGTAATGCAATGTATTTTTAGAACACATCTGTTTCTAAATTCAGCTGCTCAAGTTAAGCTGAAAAACACAATCGAGAAAGAAGACTCTCAGAACTAAAAATGTCTTTTCTTTTATGTTTAATGGGTGTCTTGATTTCAGTTTTTATTTTCTTACATAAAGCCCAGGGCAGTGGTAATCACCGGTGGGCACCTAATGAAAAAAAAAAAATCTTTCTAAAAACGGCGGTTTCCATCAGGTAGAATTGATGGATTGGACCTGTTTCCTAAAACAAATTTATCACCAACAAAAATTTATTCTACATAAAAGTGATCTGTAAATCTGTAGATGAGGAAACCTGAAAACAGGTGATATTTTTGGTGCTCAGAAGAGAGACTTTACATAAATCAGAGCATTTTGGGGTTAGGCTCTGAAGGGATCAGAGTCCAATCATACAACAGATGCCTGAACTCCATCTGTGACTGTCCCGAACCCCAGGGGCTTTTGGCTACACTTGGAATCCTCCAGTTACAGAAACTGGTATTAAATCCAAGGTATCATCTTTCTTAGTCATTTATTTCCCTCTGTCCAGATAGTTTTTTTAAAATGATTTTATTGATCTATTTGACACAGAGTTGAGAGAGAGAGAGAAAGAGAGAGAGAACACAAGCAAGGGAAGCAGGAGAGCGAGAGGGAGAAGCAGACTCCCGGCCGAGCAGGGAGCCTGACTGGGGGACTCGATCCCAGAACGCTGGGAGCTGAGCCAAAGGCAGACGCTTAACCAACTTAACCAACTCTTATATTCTAATGAGCAGGAGAGGGATGGGGACGATGAAGGTAAGCATTCACCGTCACAGCAAATAAGAGCTAATGTTTATTGCTTGCTAAGGAACTTTCCATACATTAACTCATTTAATCCTCTCCATAGTTTATGGGAGAGGTATTATTTTTATTTCCACTTCACAGATGAGGGAAGCAGCCCAGGAGATGGAGATAGAAAAGCCAGTAGCACGGTGACATTGAAGGCAAAAGAAAAGCATTCTCATGAAGGAGGACATGGTTACCACAGTGATGCAGCTGCTGGGATACGAAGCAAATTGTGGACAGAAAAGTGGCCACTGGATGCGGTGATGAGGAAGTGATTGGTGACGCTGGGAAGAGCAGAATCAGTAGAGTGGCAGAAAACAGAACGGCAGAGGACCTCGACTGAAGGCAGATGCAGGATCATAATCAAGGTTCTTTATGCAGAGGAAATATACTTTGGGGTGCCATTTCTGACAATTAATTTGCAGACTCACAGGACACACTGTAATTGCCTGCTTGCTTGTCTATTTCCCCCAGGAGGCTGTGGGCTCCGTGGGGGTAGGGACTGTCTCATTCACTGTTTTTTCAACCTGTCACCTATCACAGTAACTGGAACAGAGGAAGCGACTCAATGGAGATATCTTGAATAAATGGATAAAATATATGATAACTATTAGGACAGGGGAGGGAGTTTAGGTTTCTTCTTGAAAAACTACTTGCCAAACAAAATTTCCCCTGCAAACTGGCTGCTGAATGGCTGGGTCTCCCATGCAGGCCGAGCCGGTGCCTTCCAGAGGGACAGCCGTCGCCCAGTCTCCTAAGCCAATGCAAGCTGTACTTGCTACTACTGTGAAATCAGGTGCTTAAGAGTTCTGGGATCTAACCTGAGCCTTGTTAAGAAACTGCTGTTACCTTTTCTGTTTCTAAATTAGAAAAATAATATGAACCTGCAACCCAATTCTTTCATATAATTACTTAAGCCAAGTCAAAGTTCGAAGGAGATTATTTACTGCAAAGCAATGACGCTCCCGGGTGCCTTCAGGCAAACTCCAGCATAATAGTCTATTCACCCTACAGCATCTGGGGAAGAGCAGACCCTCTCCTTCCTTTCTAAAAAAAAAAAAAAAAAAAAATTTCACTATACATCAATCCCGTAACAGAAGTGAACAAAATAGAAACAGTTACTTACAGCGCACTCCCTTAAAAGGTTCTAGGGGAGAAGTCAATTTTCCTGAAGAAGCAAACCAAACAAATCCCAGCCTGGGCACCGTGTGGCCGTCTAACCTGGCAAGTCTTTACTCTGTTCACAAGAAAGGACTGCGACCTACCGGTCTCTGAATTTCTTCTTCCTTTATAAGTATAAGTGTTATTTGATGGGTTTTAAGTATGAAAAAAAAATAGATTCTACTTGTTCCTGAGAACTGCTACGTCTTGGGGCTTAGTTTTTCTTTGTAAGATATTAGCATGTGAATTTATATTCACGGATACAATCTTATGAACCAGATAGTTCATGTCATGGTTAAATACCACATACAAGGTTCCAGAACAGATAAGTATATGAGAATAAATACGGTCGTAGTCGCAGCTGACATCTGAGGGCTTACAGCGTGTGTGACATTGGGCTGTGCCAATAGCTCATTTAATCTCAGAACAACCCTATGGAGTAAATACATTGCAGTTTTTTCAGGCGGTGAAACTTAGACTTTTAGGGATTAAGCTGTCCAAAATCCCACAGACAGGAAAGTGAAGGAAGTAGAATGGGAAAACCCGGCAGTCTGACACCGGCGCTCACCAGTTTAACCTCTGCGGTAAAGCTCCATGTTGTGTTTCTTGCCCTAATACTGAAATACAGGGAAGGCCTTTTGGGTGAACAGGACTGGAAGAGGAGGCGGTGGGAACGCTTGGCTGCTTTGAGGTTGCGAGGTAACCTCTGGATTCCAGCTGATGTGTTTTTCTGTTTTGATTACCAAGAATAATCAGGAGAGAGTTGTAAAAATGTGTTTTAAAGTGTTCCTATGCGAAAATCACCTGGAGAAACTGTTTTATCAGCAAAAGGCACAAGATGCTGATCCTTCAAGGGAAGGACTGAGGTTCAGATTTTCGAGGCCCAGCCACGCTCTTTCACCATTTTTCATCTTCCCTCTTCCTCTGAGGACAAGACGGTGGGCTGTCCGGGTAATGGTTCTGTCTCCCAGGCCCCGGATGGCACAATCAAATACAGTCAACACCACTCCTGCCATATTAGGATGGAATGTTTTGTTTTTGTTTTTGTTTTCACTTTATTTTCTTTGATAAGGCATAAATTTTCAATTTTCAGTTTTGGCTATGGGCAATCTGGAAACAGCTGTGCATGCATTGCAGGGGAGCGGGGAGTCCCTGCAGGAACACACTTTGTTTCATGGCTGAATTGCTACCAAAACAGTCCTGGACACAGAGCCCCACAAATTATTTTTCCTTTAAACTGATTTTTCCAGTTAGTTCTGTATATTAGTTACAGAGTCCTATATTATTTTCCCCATAGGGCTTTCCTGCTCCTGACTCCTAAACAAGCTGATAAAAACTCCATTTTCTCCACAGAAATATTTAGGTGGTTGAGGCTTTCTCTTACCATAATTACTTCCTGAAAAATGCAGTGGTCAATTTTTCCCTGAATATTTTTACATTAAATGGGGCACACTAAAGTTGGCCCTTGATATTTTAAGGTTATAAAGTAGATTTCTGGCTTTAAGGAGATGACTGGTTTCTATTACTTGCTTTCTGTGTTGGCTTCTCATTGATTTGATTAAATCTCTCTACCATTTAAATGAGGAACTCTGTGTGAACACAAGAATTTATTATGACCTGAAGAAATCATTTCTTACTGAAAGAAATCATCTATTTCACTCCTCAACTAAGTACTTCAGGAATTGGAGCAGGTGAGGAGAAACTGGTCTCGGCAATGGCAGTTTGATGAGAAATGAATTAATTCGATTATTTCCATGGTGTGGATCAATAATAGTCAGCCTCACAGAGGCCCCTGGCCTGAAGGCAGCTGGATAATCAATAGGATCACACAGAGGCCTCTCCTCCCCCTGCAGCCTCTCTGATCTTTTCTGGGCGGACTCTTCACGCCTGTGTAATTCTAATTTATGTCAACTAGAAATCAAAGAAATTCCAAGAGGCTTTGGTCATAGGACATTGGGGTGGACCTTTCAAAATCTATTTATGTCTATTCCTTAAGTAATGTGGCCCCCACCACCCTCCCGGCGCCTCTAGAGGCCAAGGAGAAGAGCCTCCGGACAGAAGCTACCTGCTCCAGGCAGAAGAACGGCGTGAGGTAAATCGAGGCACACTTTCTCCTTCCTGTCTACAACTCTGCAGGGACATAAGAACAAATAAGCATTTTTAAGCAAAATGCTTTGCCAAGAGTGGCTCCCTCAATAACGCTCTTTAATGATACCCCAGACGCTGGCATTTTCAAATCAAATGAACAGTGTATAAAATTAGTTCTGCATGAAGTTAAAAAAAGAGAGGGAGAGAGAGAGTGAAAGGGAGCTTTTAAAAGCTCCAGCATTTCTCCATCCAACTGCTTTTCACAAGGGTTTGGCATTTGAGAATTGCTACATTTATGATGTTATTCGCTGCTCATAATTCAGGCCCGCTGTCTCCAAACTTCTGTATTAACACACACTGCAGAGGTTCCCACCACGACATTTTATCACCGAGGTTTTCCACACCAGCCAGGCTGCCTCTGGCGAGGTCTGGTTTCTCAGCCAGTGCCATGCCACTGGGCTCCCTCCCTTCTCATCAACCCTGTTACCCCAAACATTTTTCATTAACCTTGAACACTGCATTTCCATTTGCCCTACAGCTTTCCCATGATTTTTTTTTTGTCCTTTTCAGTTTTGTTCTCTATCCAAACGGCCTTGTAAGAAAGGAAAATATCATATTATTAGAAAAAACAGATCTATAGGGAATCTAGAGTTCTAAAGGATATTTTATTCTGAAGTTCTGAAAACTATTTCCATGACCAAAGAAATCGAATGTCTATAATCACGGAAAGCAGAATAAACATATCGCTCTTATTAGAGTCCCGTTGATTATACAAGCAGTTTTTACTAAATCACCAAATAAATGCGTGTTAAGTTGATAGGTGATTTCGGGTCAACTCTAATTCCCAAGGTCAAGTAAGCCTTTGAACAGTCTTTAAGAATATAAGTTCACCCCAATTCATCAAAGCCGTCTCACACAGCGTTTTCTTCTCTTGGTTCTTACAATGCACTAAAGTTTAGGAGATTAAGTGGCGTCGGCTTTAAAACTCAAAGTAATGCCTCTAACATGCTTATCCATCCAGCAATCGGAACGGCTACTCAAACACCGGCTTCTTAATGCACTTCCTAATTTTACAAGTGCTCAGGGAATGCTGCATTTGAGGAATGGCTGGAGGACTCCGCCCTGAGCGTCACCAATGTTGCCGCTGGACACACTCACTGCAGTTTAGCTTAGACGTTGTCTGACAATCTAAGCATACGATGCTTTCACTGCGAAGAATACATTGAATGTTTCTCTTCTGTTCTTGGTTTACCAAATGAAAGAGAGAAAGAAGAGGGAGACAGAGGAAAACACCTTTTCCTACAACAAATGCATTTTGTTACTCTTTCAATATCTCAAAAACCCAAGTGAGGAAAAAAGCTCAAGCTTGGTAAAATATAGCTTCCAAATTAAATATAAGTGGTCCCAAATGAAACTGGCTGCATGTGAAAGAAAATACTACTTGCCCTCAATATTTCACAGAACTGCAGGATCACAGAACTCAAGCCTGGGACACACAGACATCACTAACCCCATCTCTCTCCAAAGCAGGATCAGCGACAACATTCCTGACAAGGGGGTTAATTCTGTAGATTGTCAAGGTCTCTTGCCTCTCCTCCGTCACCAGTTGGTGTGCAGAAAGGGGAAGAACTCAAATTGGCGAGTTATTAATAGTTAGCAAATTTGGTTAGGGTACAAAGAGAAGGCCAATAGACCCAAACTAGTTTTGTTCTTAATTATTGGTTGGCACAGCTGATCACACTGAGATAGATAATAGGGTCTTTTTCTCCATATGTTGATCATGATGTCTCTGTGTTTTCTATTTCTATTCTTATTTTTCTCCATTATTATTACTTTTTGTTTGTTTCCCTGCTTATTTGAATTGTCTTTTCAACTCAGCCTCTTCTCCCACTGCAAATCTTTCTTCATCCCTCTGCCCAGGTCTGTAAGTTGATTCCAAATACATCCTGGAACATCCAAGTGTTCCAGGAGATATTAGTTTCCCTTTGTCGAGTGTGTAGAAAATGTAAATATTGACATCTTAGTATAGAAAATAATAATCTTAATTTTAAATTTAACTGAGGAAAAAGTAAAAGGGCAATGTCTTCTCTAATCTCAGTTTATATTTTCTCTCTTTAATTTCTTTTCAAAATCGGACAACAGGCAGTACAATTCTTTTCTCATTTGGAAATTTCAAATATCAAAACAGGTTAATATGACATCGATAAGGATAATCAGTAGCACTGAGTATTTTATATACAACAAACATGATTATTCCAAGAATTTGGTATATGTTCACTTATTTAAATGCTCACAACAACGCTACAAGATAGGTACTACCCTATTGTCATTTTACAAATGAGGAAACAGAGGCACTGAGAAGGCGACCACCAAAGATGAAACTACAGAGAGCAGAGCCCAGATTTGAACTCGAACTCTGGCCTCCAAGTTCATGCCCTCAGCTATTTTAACCTCTTTGCTACTCAAGTCTTTCTGAGTCTTGATAAAAATTTAAAATCTGGAGATAGATTGCATAACATAAATTTTGAAAGCTGAGTAGCTACTTAACTCTAGATTTCCATCCAACTAAATCAACAAACGGCTATTATGTGCAAGGCTTTACTTGCACTTTGTGGGTGGTTTGGAAACTTCTTCCGTCCTCACAGAACCTCTCGTGTCTGGCTCTGAGCTGCCATAAGCCTAGGGACGCCAGGCAGCAAGGCTGGATCCAGCATGCCGTGGGGCCAGGCTGCTCTGCAGCGGGCTAAGGGTAGACAGGGTGGTGCTAGAGCCAGCAGCTCACAGAGAAGCTCACTGGTTGGAGAAAGGATTCAGAGGCTGCCTGAGGAAAGGACTACTGCAGTCTTAGGGATACCGCTAATCAGAACAGCCTCCCCATCTCACTTCGGAGGAATTTGCATTTAGGTAGAAAAGGATCTATTCCTTCACTTAAAATAAGCAAAATGTTGGTCAGCAAATATGTCTGGAATAATCTCCTGTACTAACCGGAACATAAACTTCTACAACCCATCTCTGAAGGTGGAGCTGACCTCAACAAATCTAATGAGTGTGGACTATGGTAATTTCTAAGAACGCTCGTGGATACGCAGATACATTTTGAACACGTACATTTTGGTGCCCTTGGTTGGGAGTACTCAGGTAGTAGTTTCTTCTGGCAGACACTGAGCAAAGCTGTTGTCATTGTTTAGTGTTTCTAGAATACTTTGTCTACTGTAGACTCTTTAACTTGTTTTAAAAAGAAAATGTTTTTAAAGATTTTATTTTTAAGTAGTCTCCAATATGGGGCTTGAACCCATGACCCCAAGATCAAGAGTCACATGTTCCACTGACTGAGCCAGCCAGATGCCCCTAAAAGAAGTCATTTTAAAGTGACAGGGTTAGTAGCAGCATCAGGTTGGTTAGTAGTAAAATTTGACGGAAACTTGCAACCCCTAGGTCTCAGTGCTGTTGCTTAGTAACAAAGTCAGTCAGCTTTTTAGGCTCGGCTGAGAATATATAGTAAATTCTCTCTAAACATAACTAACTGGCAAAGGCCTAGTATAAGATGGGATTTTAAAGCATTTGGAGACAAGAACTAGGTCAATTAACAAAAATGACATAGCACACAAAGGATTTGGGCCATTCTCCTATTTGCCCCCAAATATGCTACATTTAGAAAATGCATGTCCTTGGAGAGAAATATATATTTAGTTTCACTCTCTTTTGCTAGATTTGTCCCTAATCACCATTTGCAAAAGTAGCACACATGTGTAAATTATTTTAAGATGCTAGCAAGTTCTGAGCAAGTATCCGAGGTGGATCTTCCCCGAGAAAGCCATCTCTGTGCCCAAAGACTGCACCCAGGGTGTGCCACGACCCCCACCCAGACTCCAAAGACCTGGGGTCAGACCTTGGGTAAGTAGCCTCTGGCCAGTGCCTGGTCTTTCTGAGCCTCCATTTTCTCCTCTTCGCAGTACAGATACACACTTCTAGATTTACAGGGGAGACATGGAAGTAACAGGGGAGAAAGCACCTCTGTAGTGGCTGGCGATCAATACAGATTTTTATCATTTTTCTTCTCAGTCTTCAAAGGGCCCCATGTTAAATGTGGCACAGTTTCCCAAACTCACACCCACATCTCCTGGCTAGCTCCACACACCTTCAGTAGGACCTTGGGACCATTTCTCATCATGTGCTGAAAGTGGCATCTTAAGTGTGGAAAGGTGCAAATTCCCACATAATATCCCCTCCCTGGCCCTTTCTTGCCCCCAGATGGCTGGAATACATAGATGTTGAACACTGAAATCACACACTTCAAATTGCGAAAAACCAATTTGGCACCATTCTTTCCCCTTTACTCTTGCAGGAAACTTGGAACCCAGGAAAGAATTTTACTGTTAGACCCTGCACATTGCTGTGTGCCATGCAAACATTTTTAATTTTGGTTCATGGACTTAGGGAGAGGAGGCCAAAATCTAATTTGACTGTGTATGACTGCTTTTCCTTTCTGCATAAGCACAAAATTCGTTTTTAAACAGAGAAATGCAAAAATAATCTCAGATTCATTTTAAAAATCGGGCATCTTGCGATGAGTAGCTATCATAGTACCTGTATGTGCATGTACACATTTGTACATATATATATATAGAGAGAGAGAGCATGCTAGAAAGCTATTACCTACACTGATACACAGAAAACAAATTTGAGAGATAACTCTTACTTTATCGCATCTCATCAGCCCCAGATATCTCAGGGATTTGCTGCTCTGTGCAATGAGGGTGGCTCCTTGATCTGTAATTTCCTTACACCATCCGACATCCACAGTCTCTATCGTCATGCTATACCGGCCGATGGCTATCAGCGCTGCAAGGGGGGACAGAGAGAGAGAAAGCGAGCATAAATGTTAGTGGTGTAAGGGGCCTCTATCTTATTATGACTAGTCCTCTCATTTCCTCACTAAATTTGTTCCTGAAAGGTTGTGTGTAAACGAGTGTTTTGTAAACGAAATTAAATTTGAAATGCTCTAGGAAAGCTTGCTCTGTGACAAACCCTTGCGCAAAGTGAATAATCATTCCATAATTCCCCTTTCATGGGAACATAGCCTCTTATCAGTTTTAGTCATTACAAGGTTACCTGTACTTTCAAACATTCACATCTACAGAAGGAATAAATTAAAATGAATTACATATATAAGGTTACAGAAAACCCAAGTAGAAACTAAATTTCACCCAAGATAACTTGAAAAATTTTTTAAAAGAAAAAATCCACGGAAGCACCATTTTGAGGTGTGTTATAGTGCATATGAATTTCTTTACCGACTGACATAATTTTTTCCATCTGTTCATGATCTGTAAAGTGTAAGACTATATAATATTTTTCACATTAGGCCCTCTTGGCACTGTTAGGAATTAAGAGTACATTATACATACAGTTGAACTTAATTGGTGCCATGCTAGAGTGCAGTAAAGGGAATGCGTTTGTTATGGTAAATTTCCTCACCATTATGAGAAGTCTTCCTTCTATTAACATATAAAATGAAGCCCGTCATCTGCAGACTATCAGTATCTCTAGTCTTCTTGACTGTTTAGCATTGTACCACTAAACTAAAGTGCAAATGCTTATCCCATAATCTACGATATGCACTGCTTATCGCTGCTCCATTACCCCTCACCCTGTCAGAGCGACCAACTGGTGAAGGTGGCTCTTTGCTACGGTATCTGATTTGATAGACGTGCACACCTCTACATTTGCTGGGCAGAGAAACAGACTTCAACACCTCCAGCCAGAGTAAGTTTATGGTGCATTGGTTTGTAAATGAAAATCCTGAAAACAATGCCACACATATTAAAAAGGAAAGAAATTGTTTGCTAATTACTTCCTCATTCTAAGATAGGATGCGTTGATTTCTGTGACATTAAAGGCGGATGATATTTTCCAATTGACTAGATTGATAAGAGCAGAGTGAATTACTCATGTAAATAAATGTTAACTCTTACAGATCACAGAAAAGAACTTGGCAAAATCTCTTTGCTAATTACCTCAGTAATTTTTTTCTTTTAACTAGGAAATTCATGCCCACGCGTTCAAGTATCAAGGCACTTCTAAGAAGCCAGACATTTAAGGTTTACAAAAACAACCATGATCCCAGTGTTTTCCAGTGAACATGCTACAAAGGACAATTTTTTTTTCTCCTAGAAGTTCCTCATGCCATGAATTTGTTCATGCCGTCATCTTTACAAGCTACCTCGACATTCGGTTTCCAAGGAAGTGGGAGAGGGACGGAGGGGGAGATGCCAAAGGTTTGGTTGCTGAATGGTCTGAGTGGGATTTGGTGTGTGGAAGCTGTATCCGAGGTTAATCCCAGCAGTGTCCTTGCCCTAAGAAAACTGTTATATCTGGTATCGTCATAATTTTCACTAGTTATGATATCCCGAGGATCTCCTATTATAAATGAAGTAGAAGACACCTAAAAGAAATTTCTTTCTATACAGAGTGCTCAAACTCTGATTTCAAAAGACGACAAAGGACAAGTTGCAGGATGGGCCCGGTCCGTAGACTGTGTACTTTTACTCAGCTTTGGGGCTAGAACATGAAAGCCCTGCACCAGCCAGGAAGGGATAAAAACAAACGGTCTGAGGACTTTTCAGAGGCTGCTTTATAAGCAAACGAAGAGTCGATAGCTATTGATTCTAACTGCTAAAAACTCTGGTGGTTAGTATTTCCCTCCCCCACCCCCTTCTTGTCCAAATGAAAATAAGCAGTAAATAAGACAACTGAAGATAAATCAGGGTATTCAGTCTTTGTTTTGACATAGTTCTATATACTGAAGTAAGAATTACACTTTGTCAGTGAAGGAATGACAACACCTCATGAGCACTCACTCCAGAGCACTTTGCCCAATATCCATTGACCATCCCCGTGTTAGGCACTGGGCTAAGAATTTTAGGCATATTGTCTCATTTAATCCTCTCAGAAACCTTACAAAGTTTTATTATTACTTCCACTTTAAAGGTCAGGAAACTGAGTCACAGAAAGACTGAATAACTTTCCCAGTCCCAAGATACTAAGTGGGAGAGTAGATAATAAGCTGAGAATTGGCTCTCAGCCCTGTCACCTACAAGATGGACTGCGTTAGATGCCTGGGGCCTTCTACCACCACTCAGGACTTCAACATTACAGCTTATAGGTAGCCAAAGATTTACCCTGTGACCATAACCACAGGTCCAAAAGAATCTTTAAATTCCACAATCTATAGAGCAACTTACCTCTTTGTAACTACATCCTACCTTTGGATATTTTCTCATTGTTGTTCACAAGCTAGCTGTGAAACTTGTAGCGTGGTCTAGTCTCTAATTCATTTCCACCCTCACTACTTAGTTGATGTCTGATCTTGGGATATTTCACTTTTCTGAGTCTTCGCTTCCTCATCTGGACAGTGGGAATGTTGACTCTATGTCCTTACTTCTCAGGGTTGGTCTGAAGTCCATGGAAGGGACTTTGTCCTATATAAGTGTCATGATCTATGTGATATTTCCCTAAAGCATTCTACAGTGGTGCACTTGATATGAAATGAAAAGACTTGAAAGGGTTTTGAAAAATAAAATGCTCTGGGCAAATGAGAGCTAATTACATAAGCACTTAGTCATTATGTCAGTGCTGGTTCCTGAACTGCCCACTCTCCATTGGTGAGCATGAACTCATGGACTGCATTAGGGACGATAGGGCTGTAAGTGTTATGTGTGATTACTACCTTCATTAGGACCTGTTGACACATTACAGTGATATTTACTGAGCCTTGAAAAGGGATAAATTATGCAAGACTAATTCCTAATCTCAGTGCAATTTTAATATACTTTTTAATGTGCTAAGTACAGCAAAAAAATTAAATTCTAAAAAGTTACACAAGTTAAAAAATGTGATTCAGTAACTTATATAGTGATCATGGATATACATTAACCCACTAGAAGGCATTCCCATCCCATAGGCATACAGAGGAACTGAAAGCCATGAGCACATAGGTACTTAATTTCGACTACGACATTCTATTTCTAGGAATCTGCCCCCAAAATACACTTTTAATAGTACAAAATTACATATATATATGTAAGTTTATTCATTGGAGCAATGATTATTATTCCAAAATAATGGAAATGGCCTAAATAAAATAATGGAAATGGCCTAAATACTCCCAAATAGGAGAATGGTTAAATGATGCTACACTCTCACAGAATACTCCACAGCTGGAAAAAAAATGGACAGGGGAAGATCACTAGGAACTTCTAAATCATTCAGTGAAAAAGATAAAGTGCAAGGATTTATATGGTGTGCTAACACCATATAAAAGAGAATGTAATTAAAAAAAACACATACAAATCTGCTCCTTTGTGAAAAAGGAATACGGGAAATATAAACCAGAAAATAGGGACTGTTTAACTACAGAGTGTTGATGGGGAAGGGGAGGGAAGAAGGGGGGCATGGACTGTGGGGGGTGAGGGGTCAGGAGAAAGGGACACTTCCAGGAAGATCTCTTTGGTTATAGCTTGACTGAGCATCACGGTAATATTTTACATACCTCCAAAATAAAAAAAATTAAAACCAACAAGGATTTGGAGGAAAGAGGAGTAGAATACAAACAGTAACAAATGAAGCTAATTGTATTACAAATGAAGAGCATGACCCAGGCGAATAAAATAATCACACAGAAGGGGATGGGAATTAAGAATTAAGTCACTTTGGAAAACATTATTTCGGCAGGATATTGTAAGGTGAAACCCAAAAAGAACTGTCAGCAAATACTGTAGTCCAGTTACTAAATCTATTTCTCACAGGGGTATGAGTTAGCAATTCAGTAACTACTTTATGTGTAATCTAGGATTGTAAATAATGAGAGCTGGTCTTTTTACTGTTAGAGAAAGAAGTTATAATAAGAAAAGAGGAGAGGTTTATAAAGATCCCAGTGTTACTGAATTGGAACCAGAGGTATTAGAATGAATTCATGATCATACATACATATGTACATATAACAGATATACAGATAACAATATAACTAATAAATATGATGTGTGTGCACACATGGCTTAGTATACAGACATATATTTCCTATCTTTTTCAGCCGACAGAGTCTAGGAACAATGATGCTCCAGTAGCTGTGATCTACTAGCAACCAGATCTTGGTTTATAAATATCATTCTCCAATAAAAAGAATTAGGGCTTCATACAGAAATGGTTGATTCCTAGACTGGGGCAAAGAAAATACAAGATGAGTTTGAAACATCTTGTGCTATCAGAAAAAAAGAAGTGCTTAAAAAAGAATGAGGGCATGGCAAAAGGACACAGGATCCAATCAGAAGAAGCTGCCAGCGGCCACAGCTGGAACAATTTGAGCATCAAAATAAATAATGAGAGGGGCACGTGGGTGGCTCAGTGGTTTAAGCCGCTGCCTTAGGCTCGGGTCCTAGGATCGAGTCCCGCATTGGCTCTCTGCTCGGCGGGGAGCCTGCTTCCCTCTCACTCTCTCTGCCTGCCTCTCTGCCTACTTGTGATCTCTCTCTGTCAAATAAATAAATAAAATCTTTATAAATAAATAAATAAATAAATAAATAAAGAGAGTATTGGGCTATACTTGAGAAAACTGAATAAGCATCCACAAGCCTATATGATAGAGATAGATAGATAGCTAGCTAGATAGGCAAGCTAGGAAGGCAATTCTTCTTTACAGAAAAATCCCAATTAATAAGCGAGGAAGGAATGGGGAAATATGAAAAAATCATCAGGCAAAGACCACGGTAATAACTGTTGCAGGCCAAATCCATGAATGGATGCTAAAATCAGAAGAGACCCAGAAGCCACTACCTTAACCAAAAGACCAAGCAAGATTCACATCACCGGCAATAACACATAGAGATACCATGTACCCCCTGAACACCTCCGCAGTATTCTTGCCAAAATAAATAATCTCCATCTATGCATAAGGAAATGCCACACAAACCCAAACTGAGAAATATTCTACAGATCTAAAGAGCGGGGGTAATGGAATGTAAGAAAAGAATGGGCAAGTGTCACAGATAGGAGAAGATTAAGGAGACACCCCAACTGTGAGATCCTGGATTGGATCCTGGAATAGACAAAAAAATTAGGGGAAAAAAACTTGGTGAAATTCAAATAAGATTTGGAACTTAGTTATCCCACTGTTTTCAATGTTAATTTCCTGATTTGATAATTATACTATGGTTATATGAATTGACAACGTCAGAGGTAGCTAGGAGAACAGTATATGTGAACTGTCTACTATTTTTGCAACTTTTCTGTAATTCTAGAAGTATTTCTGGGCACCTGGCTGGCTCAACTGGTGGGGCATGTGACTCTTGATCTCCGAATTGTGAGTTTGAGCCCCATGCTGAATGTAAAGATTACTTCAAAAAAAAAAAAAAAAAAAGAAGTATTTCGAAACAAAGATTTAAAACACACAGATAAGCATATAACAGATCACAAGTGAATGAACTAAGGAGAGAATTAAAGTTTCCCAAGTGAAAGCAGGTATTACTTTCACAGTGAACAATCTGATAGATAAATGTTACCACTAGAAATACATTTTTCTCTTCAGAGGAGGAAGATTAGTTATATGAGTGCATTAACAAGTGACCTGCAGCTGCCATTTTGTCCTTTCCAGTTCTATTCTCTGCTATGGATCTCTGTACCTGAAACACAATCAGAAGAAATGCCCTAGTGCTTGAAAGAACGAGGGTTAAAATTTAACAGTAGGATTAACATCTTTCATGTAATACTTGGATAAAAGCCATTTGCAAAGAAGTTTCTTGGCATGGGTACAAAGAGATAAATGTGAGAAGTGCTCTTCTTTGTAGAAGCCACAGAAGCTCCCAAAACAAAGACAGGACACTTGGAGACATTTGTTGTGGTGTGATGGTCCCAGGGAGGGTTCCCTCCGCCCTGCAGGGACTATGGCAGTGGTGCCTAGCCCTGGCGCTTCCGGGGAACCACAGGGGCCTAGAAAAAGTACAGATGCCCAAGTCCCACCCCTGGAGATTCTGATTCAGGAGAAGCGATGAAAGCTCCCTGGATCTTGGTGGGCAGGCAGGGCGGAGAACCCCTAGAACAGCCTCTGACTCAGGCAGTCAGTCGATTGAAAACAGAACTCGTTAAGGCTCTGCAGAGCTATGTGTTCTGATATTTTATTACAACTTTATTTCTCAAACAGTAGTGACTTCTTGCATAGAATCCAATACTTTTTAATTTCTTTATTTCTAATTTATATCCTTTCCTTCCATTTTTATACATTACTATTATATTCCTCCCATTACTAGGTAGTAACTGGACAGTGACCATATTCTATTTTTAGTAAATATTTTTCTTGACTTCATTGCACTTACTTATATTTCTAATGCAGCACTTATCAGCCTTTGTTTCGTATTAGAATTATTTATCAACATGCTTGTCTTCCTACTAGATTGTAAAGTCTTGGAAGCAGCGAACGTGGAGAATGCTTTGCTAGGACCTCTAAATCTCTGAAAATCAAGTGTCACTCATTTTTTACAGTTTCAACGAACTTTTTGGAAGTATAGCATGCATGCAGAAAATTGCACAAGTCCTAAGGGTACAATTTGATGGATTCTGACAAAGTTAACCCAGCTGTGAAACAGTATCTAGATTGAGAGACAGGGCATGACCACACCGCGGAAGCTTGCTCGTCCCCAACGCAAGTCACTACTATTCTGCCAACAAGGATAACCACTATCCTGACTTTTAAACACATAGACGAGTATCCTTGTGTTTGAACTTCATATTCATAGAGTTAAACACTGTGCGCTTTCATTTCTGGTTTTTCAGCTGTCCATCTACATTGTGTGTGCGGTGGTCCGTTCATCCTCAATGCCCTCTAACATTCCATTCTACTGTCTATGAAGTGTAATGCTACTGTAAACATGAACATACATTCGTGGACGTATGTTTTCCTTTCATCTAGGCAACTACCGAGGAGCGAGGTGGGATTTATGGGTTGTATGGTTAAATGTATGTTGAGCTTCATAAACTGCCAAAATATTTTCCAAAGTGGCTCTATGATTTACACTCCCACCAGTAATGTATGAAGCTTTCAGGGTCTCTACATCCTTGCCAATACTTGGTAATATCCGTCTCTCTGATTATAGCCATTCTGGTGTGGGTGAATTGCTACCTTATCGTGGGTCTTAATTTTCATTTCCATAAGCACTAACGATATTGTGCATCTTGTCACGGTGTCGTAATTGTTTTAAAATCCTAGCATAAAATTATGTGCTTTTATCCTTACAAGTACTCAGTAAATATCTATTAAATTAAATTGATAAACAAGGAAAGGCACGTAAGATTTCTATTATTAAACTACATAGCAAATAATAGCTTTCTAGACAACAGATAATTTTCCACATAATTTGAGGGAAAGTACCAGTAAAATAAACTTAGTCTATCCTCTGGAGACATGAAAAATCTTAAAGTTTCTTAAAATAAGAAAGTAAATTTAAAAGAATTACAGTTATAGAAAGCTTTCCAAATGCTCATTTATTTGTGGAATTTCAAAGACTGTGGAGTATGCTTTATATAGGAACTCTAAATCTCTGAAAATCAAGTGAAAAATAAATATAATACAAAAATTGCCCAACAACGGTGGATAACGTTAGAGTGAAAACTTTGAATTATGGCAGGATTTTCAAGACACTGCACATAGGGGCATTCATTTTACAGAACTCTGTTTACTGAGTTCAGAGTAGCAACAACGCAAGTCGTATCTGACAAAGGGAACAAGCTGGCTGTGGCCCTTGACCTTTCGGGGAGAAGACTCTCTTGCCCTATACATCCTGAAATGGAAACGCAACATTATTTATAGGCTGCACCTATTTTCCTTCTTATGAGATAAACAAGTTGGTGGAAAAGTAAGAGTTCAAGTGAAGAATTTTTTTTTAAAGGTCTTTAAATTCATCAGAAGCAAGGATAAGTATTTTTTACCTTTCATGTTTTTCACATTTTTATTTTAATAGCAGGAAGACACAAATCTGATTGGGTAGGTAGAAACTATCTTTGAGTACGTGACTTCTGAAAATGTAATAAACAAAAGGCATATTTAGAACTAATCCCCATTTAACAGGAATCCAATCCACTGCCCTGGTTTTCAGTGGTGCTATGTTTGATAATAACCAGCCTTCTGATGGAATGTTAGGTTCCCTTGATAATCCTTTATTAAACTTTAGAATCCAAGATGAACAAGAAAAAAAGCCTTACTACTCTTCACATTGGCTGAGAACCTTAAAGTCCCTGGTTCAATGATTCTTTTTTATTGTAGCCTACATACATACATATATTACTTATCAAAGAATTATCCATCTTTTTCAAAATGCTGACATTATATTAGAGTTCCCCACTTTATGAGACGTGAATGCCAGGCTTAAATATGTTGGTTCATGGATATGGAAAAGTACATTAGTGTTTCTGTCATATATCCGCCTTGTCCATCTTTCTGAGCTGTATTTTGCAGTGTCTAAAGACACGGTGTCGGTTTCAAGCAGGCATCAGATACAAATATTTACGTGACCCAGTGCAGGACAGAGCAGGATGTGACTGCAGCAACTGCTTTCGAGAGGTACCAAGGCTGCTGACAACATGTGTTATCAGACTGCCCAACCCACCTTGTAAAAGTGTCTTGATATTGAAGGGAAGCAAATGAAAGTAAGAGGGAAGAACACATGGGGATGTCAGCAGAGCGAATATATGATCTCTTTCTTCTTTAAACAAACACTAATTGAGTACCTACTATGCACCAGGGAGTGTTTCAGGAGCTAGGAATAAAGAGATCAAATCCCTGCCCTTGTGGGGCTTGTATTCTGAATACAAATAAGTAATTATTATACATAATTTTTCAGGTGGTGATGAGGCTTTGGAGAAAAATTAAGCAAGGACCAAGGGTGAGAGTGCTACAATTTTAATTAGGGTGAACAGGGAAGGCCTCATGGAAAAATGACATTTCAACAAAGATTTGAAGAGGTGGAGGAACAAGCCATATAGACATCTAAGGGAAAGGCATTACGTGTAGAGAAAACTCAATGTCAAGGCCATGAGATCGGAAGGTTGCTCGCTTGTTTTAGACTCAGCAAAAGAGTAAGATGGTGAGTGGTGGAGAGGAGATTGGGGAGAGTTAATGGAAAAGGGGGTGGTCAAAATCATCTCACAGATCATTTTAATGACACTGGCTTCCCCTCTAAATTAAATTAGAATCCACTGGAGAATTTGGGGCAGAGGAGTGATATGATCTAACTTAAACTTTCAAAGGACTTCTCTGGCTTCTGGGTTGAAGACAAACTGTACGGAGGCAAGAGCAGAAACAAGGAGACCAAGAAGGAGGCCACGACAATTATCTAGACAAGTGATAGTAGCTTGGCCCAGGGCTATGTTATAAAAATGGGGAGGAGGAGTTGAATTATGACTATTTTAGAGAGGACCAACAATACTGCTGATGGATTAGATGTGGAGTTAGAGAAAGAGAAGAGTCAAGGATGTTAAAAGAAATCTTTTTTTGGCACTTAGATTTGAAAGAAATTTCCTGCGTAAGATTTTACATAGCTGCTCTCTGTGTCCTTGTGTGTCCCAGTGTCCTTGCGTGTCTCAGTGTCCTTGCATTAGTAGGAATATATTGGTTTCTTCGCTGGGATATAAACTCCGAGAGGAGCAAAGACCACCTTTACTCATCTTTATATCATCACTGTGTAGCACAGCACCTTCGCTTCTTAGTATTCAATATATGTACATTTAAATATGTGCGTCTTACATTTCACAATTAAAAGCACTTAGGGGAAAAACTCAGAAAGGGCTCTATGACGTCTGCAGGTATCTTTGGGGGAGATTATAAGCAATAAATATTTTCCCTATATACTTCTGCATTTAAAAATTTTCAACACTAGGCATGCTTTGCTTAACAAAGGAAGTAAAAACCAGTTTTTAAAAAGGTGTACTGGACAGATTTCTGTATTTTTCCAGAGTGAAGGGAAAAACTTAACATTTCTGACAGTAGGGTTTCTCTCTAACCTTGCTCCTCAAGGCAAACAAATACATTTCCTGGTGCCAATATTCAATACCTAAAATCACGTGAAATCCTGTGAAAAAAAGCATAAAGCTATTTGGAAACTAAAACTAAATGCAAAAAGGTAACCTCACTTATTCCTCCTTAACTACAACCAGAACAACTACAACTCAGGGGCTCGTTGCCCCGAGCATGGATTAGCTTAGATACTGGCAACAATTTTTGCTTATGGACCTTTCTACCGTAAGAAGGGAAAAGGAAATAAAACCACGAAATTCAAAACATTTCAATTTGAGTTTTTAAAGCTTATTAGAGAACTAGATTAAGACTCAGAGAACACTGAACTTTCTACATTCTTTTTGTTTTCAAGGGGGAAGAGAGAATCCCAGTTCTGGATCTACTCACCTGCAAGCTTGAACCATGCACACTAGTGCACATGATTACACAGGCAGGGAGACAACAGTCACACACCTGCAGATGTACACACATTATTCTTGGGCCCTAATTCACAGGTAGACTTACCTTGAAGCTACTGAAGGTTAAGCTTCAGGGTCCATCATTTATATGGACCTTCATAAAGGCCTGGATCACAGAAATGTATTCACAGGGTAATGCATTTTCATAAAATTTGTAAAAAAACAGGATGCTTTTCTATTCTTTTCTTTAAAGAGAGACCTCAAATTGTTTAAACCTCAGGCCGTGAAAAATCCTGAATTTGTCCCTGATCCAACTGAGAATATTCTGATTCAGTGGCTTTGGGGGTGGATACCAGGGGGCTATATCTTTTTCCTTCTTTCTTTTTTTCATGTCACCAAGTGATTTTGATACACAGCCAGGTTTGGAAATCACTGATGAAGGACCACAGACTGATCAGTTTAATGAGTCCCTGACATCTAGGTAGTATTTCTTTCTGGAGCTCTGCCACCATTGATTGGGACATAAACCATATAACACTATGTAGTTTGGAAAAAGCTGACAATTGGCAACATTCACTTCCACATTGCAGTGATGAATCACATAACCCTCTGTGCCGAGTAATTAACTATCCATTTGTATGTACTGGCTGTAGCGATATAGTTCTTTTCAACGAGGAAGGAAGGGAATTTGGACATAACATTAACAGTTGTTAATACCAAGCAAATAGAGTAAATTGGATTTATTAAAAAGAGTATGTGTGTGGATTTTTTCCCTAGGAGTTGATATAATTTGTCTAGCTTTCTAATTATAGCTGGGACAGAAAATGGCTGAACCCAAAGACCTCTCACGGTATCTAATAAACTTTTACTTACAGGGAGAATATTTCTTGGGTTGGAGAATGACAAATAATTTACTAAGCTTTTCCTGAAAGATAGCTAAAGGTGTTTCACCTATATCTAGCTGATGAATTAGCTTTAGCTAATAATCAGTGTCATGAGACAGGGAAGAAGCAGCCTGTAATTACTTTGAAAGGAATGAAGGAACAGATCTGATAAAGGAACTAAATCAGCTAATTCCTCTAGGGGCATACTGAGTGGGAGAGAAGCTTACCTTACCGCCAGTTTAAAGGGAGGCAAAGATAGAGGGCATGGGTGGTTTTCACCTGCCTGACTTGTAGCCCCACTTTCCAGTAACAAACCCTTAATTTTCCTTTCTAAAGATGCAGTATAGAGGCTGTAATCAAAGGTTCTCTCCCTTCTCCAAGATGTAGGTGGGCATGGGACCCAAGTCCATCTGAGCATACTCACTCCCCAATATCTGAATTCTGCCCAGAACGATGTCAGAAGAAAAACAGCTGGAGACAACCACCTGGGGGAGGTTCCCAAAAGAGACTGTCATTAGTCCCAGCCACCCAGAGATCCCATGTTCTTGTCTTTCTCACAGCCCAATTTATATTTTCATTCTTGGAGTGATCCCATCTTCTTCCAATAATTTCTTTGCTTTTTTGGGTTTTGTTTTCACTTAAAGTGCCTCGGTTGGTTTCTGTAACTTGCAACCAAAGAATCTTAACTAATACAGAAAACTATGCACACGGTAACTGTTATTTTCTATAATAACAAAAAGTTGAAATGGATTCTCAACAATGCCCAGCTGAAAGAGTCACACCAGCAGAAAATATAAATATGGTTCAGTAAGTAAACATTTGTTTTGTTGGTAGATGTTCCTGACACACCTGTACTCATTCTTCAGCAGTCAAATTAAAATAATTTTATTCAGTTCCATGGTATCTTTTTAAATTTTTCAAATAATAACTCTATTGAGTGAATAAAAATGGCACAACTTACTGTAAAAGTTAAATCAATAAAGGAAAGTACAATAAAGCTTTAGAATGATCCCAAATCCCATTGTCCAGAAAAACCATCACTAATATTTGGTAAGTATTCTTCCAGCACCTTCCACATACAGACAGCACAAAAGAAAGAGAAAAAACAATATTGGAAATCTTGTATATAATTACACGTGTTTAAAAAAAGTATTTAACTTGTTTTTACTTGAATTTATCCAAAAAAAGGAAATTGAATTGAAAAAGGATCACAAAACTTCAGTTAAGTATTTCTTTACCAAACCAAGTAGTTTTTCAGAAAGTCTACGTAAATCAAAAAAAATTTATAGGGATGCCTGGATGGCTCATTTGGGTAGGCATCTGACTGTGGCTCAGGTCATGGTTGCAGGGTCCTGGGATGGAGTCCCGAATTGTGCTCACATTCCGTAGGGAATCTGCTTCCTCCTCTGCCCTTCCCCCAGCTCATGCTCTCTCTCTCTAAAATAAACAAAATCTTAAAAAGAAAAAAGAAGAAAAATTATGAAAAAGAAGAAAAAAGAAAAAGAATATGGAATTATCTATACTTTACCTCAGAGAGAATTCACTGACTCCCTTCTAGAAAAATTAAAAAAAAAAAGATAATAAGAAGAAAATTGGCAAGCATTTCTCCTTCTTCCTTTCATATTCATCAGCTATATAATTATTTTTACATTGTCAGGTTTCAATGTTCCCACCTGCTTTTGTAACCACAATTGTCATGGTTGTTTTGCTCTGGTTCTATACTAAGTGGACAAAATACAATGAATTTCTTCATCATTTTTCTTTTTTCATTCCTGAGGTCTTTTTTCAACTATTCTTTTGGGAGGCTAGACACAATCTTTAAGTAGTGTTTTGTTTGTTTGTTTGTTTTTGTGTTTGTTTTTAAAGAAAGATTCATCATATATCCCCTAAATTTTGAATGCTAGAGAAAGACTGTTATGCTTATGTTTAAGGAACAACATGGGCTAAATATTAAATTTTGGGTGATACTTATTTTTTATCTTCAGATGCTTCAGTTTTGCTGTGGAGAAACTTAAGTCCAACCTGATTTCTTTCCCTTCATACGTATCTTGCTTTAGTATCTGGAAGCTGTATGATTCTTTTTTTTTAATCTCTTAGGATCAATATCTTTATCAGACTAAGTCTTTGTTATTCTGCAGTGAGTTATTTTTCCAGAACATGGCAAATGCTTCTGATTGTTGTAGATTTAGAACTCTTTAGATGCAGGATCCATGTGTTTCACTCTTGTTCTGTTGGCCTCACTTCCCCCCACCCCCACCCTTTGCAGATGATGTCTTCAAATAAAATGCTAGGAATAGATGCTGTAAATGATCCTATATTTGTTCTTTTCAAATTCTTCTACTTAAATTAACCGAGGATGGCTATCTGTTGGGAATATGGGGAGGTGAATAAAAAGCTGGAGCTAACCAAGAATCATGGTGTCCAGTATCTTCATTACAAGTCTGTTATTTCCTTTATCCTGACACACCTGTTCTCTCAGATTTCTATGTTCAAGATGTTACGTGTTATTAATAACAAAACTGAGCCATTTTGTGTTGAATTCTGGTACCTTCTGCTTCTCTCCCTCTTTCAATTATTTCGCTTCTGCCAGTCTCCTCAATTCTGAAGCAAGGTGGCAGAGATGGCTCATTAACATGGTTTCTCCTTTGGTGACCTCTTCTCTGACATTTTGGAATGTAAAACTGGGACTCTACATGGGCATAGGGATTCATGGCTCAAATGAAAGAATTGCTGGCTGTGCATTTCTGAATGGTGATACCTATTTCATGTTAATCATAAGTATCCCCCAAGATTTTTTTTAAGATTTATTTTTTTGAAGCAAAAATGAACTTTTGGGACTTCATCAAGATCAAAAGCTTCTGCACAGCAAAAGAAACAGTCAACAAAACAAAAAGGCAACCCACGAAATGGGAGAAGATATTTGCAAATGACAGTACAGACCAAAGGTTGATATCCAGGATCTATAAAGAACTTCTAAAACTCAACATACACAAAACAGATAATCATGTCAAAAAATGGGCAGAAGACATGAACAGACACTTCTCCAACGAAGACATACAAATGGATATCAGACACATGAAAAAATGTTCATCATCACTAGCCATCAGGGAGATTCAAATTAAAACCATATTGGGATACCACCTGACACCAGTTAGAATGGCCAAAATTAGCAAGACAGGAAACAACGTGTGTTGGAGAGGATGTGGAGAAGGGGGAACCCTCTTCCACTGTTGGTGGGAATGCAAGTTGGTGCAGCCAATTTGGAGAACAGTGTGGAGATTCCTCAAGAAATTAAAAATAGAGCTTCCCTATGACCCTGCAATTGCACTGCTGGGTATTTACCCCCAAAATACAGATGTTGTGAAAAGAAGAGCCATCTGTACCCCAATGTTCATAGCAGCAATGGCCACGGTCGCCAAACTGTGGAAAGAATCAAGATGCCCTTCAACGGACGAATGGATAAGGAAGATGTGGTCCATATACATGATGGAGTATTATGCCTCCATCAGAAAGGATGAATACTCAACTTTTGTAGCAACATCGATGGGACTGGAAGAGATTATGCTGAGCGAAATAAGTCAAGCAGAGAGAGTCAAGAATCATATGGTCTCACTTATTTGTGGAGCATAACAAAGAACATGGAGGACATGGGGAGAGGGAGAGGAGAAAGGAGTTGAGGGAAACTGGAAGGTGAGATGAACCATGAGAGACTATGGACTCTGAAAAACAACCAGAGGGTTTTGAAGGGGTGGGGGGTGGGAGGTTGAGGAACCAGATGGTGGGTAATAGGGAGAGCACGTACTGCATGGAGCACTGGGTGTGGTGCAAAAATAATAAATACTGTTACGCTGAAAATAAATAAAAAAAAAAGATTTATTTTTTTGAGAGAGAGAGAGACACACAGAGAGAGTGAGCAAGGGGAGAGGCAAAGGGAGAGAGTGAATCCTCAAGCAGACTCCATGCTGAGCATGGTGCCCAAAATGAGACTCGATCGGAGGACCCTGAGATCATGACCTGAACTGAAATTAAGAATCGGCCATCCAACTGCCTGAACCACCCAGTGCACCCCTCCCCCCAAGATTTTTTTTTTAAAGAATTATGACGTTAGAGTCAATTGTGTTGACAAATATCAAATTATGTAGAGAATTCTTGAACTGTAGGCTAATTTGACTAATATTTATTGGAGGCTTACCACATGCAAAATAACGGGGGTAAAAAGATGAGTAAAACAAAGTCCTTGTCTTTGTTTTCAGTGTGATTAGGGAGAATAAATTAAATAGAAGATATTTATATTATTATGACTATGTAAATACTGTTCATTACTGAGCCAAGTGGTTTACTATGACCAAGCTTCATTTCTTAATTTTTATCTGGAGTTTATATTTGCCTTATATTTTGTTTACTTTTTGTCTATTATTATTCTTTAAATTTTCCTACAGATAGTCCAAATCCCTATCCATATTTTTTCAAAAGCTCAAAAAATAAATCAACTGATTAGTTTACATTACCCAACCATATCATCCTGTCTCCGTGCCCCCTCTTCTGAAGTCCTCTAAACTCCTGCTTGTGGCTAAGCTGCAGGCTATTAGGAATAAGTACAAAATCATTCTAAGATTTCCCCTTTTAGCTCTCCTATGGGTCCTATGTCTTCTCCTTACCATTGTTGATTCATTTTTGTGATAAAACGCATCTTCTAAAGGGTTAATGGGAGATAAAATGTGAGCCCTTACATGTCTAAAAGCATCTTTATTTTACTCTCATAATTAATTAATAGTAGGGCAGATTTAATTGATATAGAACATTGTGTAAGTTTGAAGTACACAATGTATTGATTTTATATACTTACAGATTGCAAAATGATTACTATCCATATTGCTTTTAAAGTATTTGGAATCACCCTATTTTCTGTAGCATGGATCCGATCTTCTTTGTTAGGAAAATTTAAAATTTCCTTTTCATCCTTCACAATCTAAAATTTCAAGATAGATCATCTTTATTTGCCTTCAGGTAGATCTATTTTAATACAAGATGCTGGGCATTTGGTGGACCCATTCATTCTGAAAACCCATGTTCTTCTTTCTTTCACAGCAGCCTCTTCTTTTTAAGGATGGAATTGTTTTTCTTATTTCTGAAAATAGTACTTACAGTTTTTAATGTTTTCTTCTGCAATCTGCATTGCCACTGTTTCCTCATAACTTGATTGTTCGGTTTGTTTTTTCTTTTATGTTGGATGCTTTTCTCAAAAGGCTTGTCACCTAAGGATCTTTGACCATATCACTTGAGGTTTCTTTTTTTTTTATTAGTAATTTTTTATTTTTTATTAACATATAATGTATTATTAGCCCCAGGGGTACAGGTCTGTGTCACTTGAGGTTTCTAGAGTATCTGATGCCTCTGAGGGCTAAGACTTGCTGGAAATCTGTAGGCCAATAAACTCACCTGTTATGGAGTCCCTCTCTCAAAGTATGTGGTCTATAAGTTCCTCTGCTTTGTTAAGATAGTTAGTACTCTTTATGTCTGATTTCTAAAAATGTGTTGACATCTCTCATCCTTTCTTACCTCCTTTCCTATTTTCTTTACCTTAAAAAATCCCTTTAACATCACTTTTGCAAGATTTTATGATACAGAAAAGATTAATGCAGTGGACTGTTGGCAATTTTAATTGGTGAGAAAGAGCATGGGAAATGCATGGTCTTTCCTAAGTGTTCCCAGTTTTAGGTGTTCATTAAAAATTGCTTCCTCTGAGCTTGAGTGAAATGTATCATTAAAGGAAAGGTCAGTCTCTTTACATATGTATGTGTTACAGACCCAATCTATTAAAGGCAGAGTAAAAGAAGGACATCAAGGGTGACCAGTATATCCTGGAAATGTAAGTAAACTTAATAATTAAATAATATCTTTTTAGTTATTCCTGGCTCCTGAACTATTATTCTCCTCTGTATTTTATATTACTCTCCTCTATATTTAGGCTAATCTATATGGGTAATAGACTGTTACTTGAGATAACAGTCTCTTACCATAATAGGATTTTATTTTATTTTTTTTATTTATTTTTTTGGGGGGGATAGATTTTATTTTATTTTACTTTATTTTATCAAGTAGATAAAATACTTTATTTTATCAAGCAGAATACAGTATTTACCATTGAGTTAAAGAACATTTGAAATTAAATCCCAGGTGCTTGAAAATTCTCCATATATTCTCAAGGAATAGTTTCTGTAATTTGGATGTTTCCTTCACAATATATTTGAAACACTTTTTCTGATTTCATCAACATCTTAATACATGAAATATTTTTATTTTAAGATATTTGAAAACAAGCAAGTAAACACCTGGTATTTTATGTAAGAGAATATTTTTAGTGAAGAGACTATTTTTGCTAAAATAAGTGTATTAATATGACTCGCTCAGTGCATCAGCTTGGTTAATTGTAACAAATCCTAATGAAATAGTACTGTGCTTCCATTTACTTCATTCGATCATCTATCCATAATATATATAATAGTCATGAAATTCAGTCAACTTTTTTTTTCAGGTTCAGAGAGACATGTCTTCAAGAAAATAGCCTATGACTGACATCTCCTTCAAATCAGCAATATCATAAATATTTACATATACGGTTATAAACGAACTATTACTAGTTTAAGAAATGCAATTTATGCTCAGTGATAATAGCTTTGAAAGTTAAAAAGCAGAATTTAAACATTTCAGTTCTCTGGAATTTTATGCTTTCAACAAAAATAAATTGTTCTAACTAAACAATATCAGATAATGTAGTTCTCTATTTACTAATCATTACATTTCTTTCCTTTTTTGGGTATGCATGCAGAATGTAGTAACTATTACATGGCTAAAAATTATTTGTGTGCACTAAATACATTAAGAACTGTTCATATGCCAAGAAATTAAAGATCTTAAATAAAATTGCATCCCCCAAAGCTTCTGTTTTAAGGCCTTTTCATTTATTGAAGTTTCTTATAAAATCTACTGAATTTCAGGTAATGACCACTTTTTAAGATGAACCTCATGAATTCAAGCAGAAAGTTGCACCCATAGAGGAGAACCAACAAAGTGCGATGTAGTTAGTTTCTAAAACGTATTTATTAGATGGTAAATAGAGTAAGCATCTCCAGAAAGAGCATTATATCTCGGGGGATGAGAAGATTTGTAAAGCTACTATTCTCTCATAATGAGGGTTTTATCTACACAAAATATTTTCAGTCATTACACACTCAGAGTACATCTATCACGTCCATGAACATAAGCTATATTTCAGACTGTGATCAAGCAAGGTATTATATATTTCAATTGTTTTTATGAGATTCATATAATATCTGTAACTATTCTTCAGTATATTATGAATTTTATTAACTCAGATAAAGCACTGTCTCATTAATTTGGAATTGCAGGATAGAATGAGTTCCATATAAGTGAAATAAAAAAGTAGCAGACACCACTTTACAACAGATTCATATGAAGTTGCCATTTTTGTGGGTCAAAAATTATTAAATATGGAAATTTTACATAGATCAGTATTTACATACCAAATGATTCTTATTTTAACTATTTTAGAAACAAAGAGTTCTGGAAAGTTTTACCTATTTCTTTATTTTTTTAAGTAGCATTTAATGTACCCAAACTTCCTTGATTATCATGATTTTATGCTACTCTAATAGGAAGTTCAGAACTACAGAAGGGCTCTCAAGTAAGCCCAAATGTCTAATGGGCCATGTAGGTAAAGTAAATGAGCAAAGTTGCTTTCTCATATTATTTTGACATACTTGGTTTGCATATTACACACAGAAATATTCTTCTCCTTCATAAAAAAAATGTACTTGCTCCCTTTCTATACCACTCAGCCCACTAAGACTGCTTTCCCATTCCTTGTTTTGATGGAGACCCGAGTTGTAATTTAAACCACACTGTCAAAAAATATACAAAGACAAATGGCAACCAACACTAAACTTCAGGGTTGGGGGAGACATTGGGGCTGAGTGGGGACTGTTAATATTGAAAGACCCTTCCTAAAAGTGGAGGATTGGCAAAGTGGATATCACATACACTGCAGTCAGTCTGAACTCGCAAGAGCTAATGCCTTTAGGAATGTAAATTCAGTGCTGCTAGATCTTCAATCTTAAAGAGGGGCCTGAAATCAATTTTTAAAAATGTGAATCCGATACTTTAGTATTGGCACCTGAAAACAAGAAATACTGTGTAGATCAACAAAATGGGAGCTAAACAAAACATATCTGAAAGATGAGTATGGCCTATTAAGCACTAATGTGAAATATTTGCTCTAGCTGGTCTCACATTATGCTGGGTGGTTTTAAGTTCTTCTATGTATTTCTCTCTTCTTTCTTGTCATGGCTATTTTTCAGTGTCTCCTAAGATTGTTGGATGGCTTGAGAAATCAGATAATCTCACTTGTCACAACTGTATATAAAGTTGAGATGAACAGGCTCTACAGGAGTAAAGGACAAGAGGTTTCTTTGAAAATAATTTATTTTTAATTTAATGTATTGATTCCCACATGACATCACAGTACAGGTTTTAACCAAATATTTACTGTTGATGCAGTACTAATACAACTAGGAATGTCAGATAGACAGGCAAGAAGAGTAGTTGCCATGCATTTTTACCATATCACAGCATCTCCCCTTTAGGGTAGGAGTCGAAGTCAAAATTGTTAACACTGTAAGTTTTCAAACAGCTAAATTAGGATTATCCTTCAGTACCTAAGCAAAAAGCATGGGTAGCTCAGAGTCTATTTTCTTCATTCCACAATGTAAAAAGCTATCTGAAGATGATGTACTCTTGAAAACCATCTAAAAATATCTTTTCATACTTTCTTCTCATCTGCCTTTATTTATTTTTTAAAAGTTCTTATTATGGAAATTTAAAAACAAAAGTAAGAGATTTTATGCATGTACTCTGTGGTATCTATTTTAATTGTATAAAGTTGTTTTTTTTTTTTTAAATAACTTGCAGGCTTTTGGTTTGTGTTCTAGTTGAAGTTGGTTGATAATTGATCTCCAGACAATTGAAATTTTACTGTAGTTTGTATAATAAAAATCATTATTCATAGCATTGACTAAATAAAAAGTAAAGAGAACAGAAATTTGTGTTTTATCTCAATAATTTATGAGACCAAAGAACTTTCCTTGTGTATTTCATCAAACTCTCTCTATAAAAATGAAAACCATTAAGCCATTTTGATTGTGTCTTTGTAACTATAACTTGATTTATAATCTAAGTTTAAACAAAAAGATTTAGGCAACATACTTCTGGAAAATATTTCATATTTCACAGACCATATAGTGAGACATTCCTCCAACACTTCAGATTTTCAATTTAAGCAATTTTAGCTTTCCTTGCTATTTATACATTTAAAAAGACTACCATTGAATACAGTTAATTGAGGTACATTTATAGTGGTAATAGTAGTCACATAGTAACTATTGAAAACTTATTTACTAAGAAACTTCAAGATAGCTTAAACACAGTATCTCATCCTCACTCTAAGGTTACACAGTATTCGATTGAACCACATGGAACTGCTGTTTTGGGAGACCAGCAATTACAAATGACTCAATCTAATAAGTAATATTAGCATAACCTTTATATAACAGAAAAGAAAACTGAGCAGATGGAGGTCGATAGATAGACTTATCCAAGGTCACGTAGCCAGTTAGCAGCAAAGCTAGGATTCACACCCAGATCCACTTGGTCCCAAAGTCTTTGTTCTTATATTAAGGAACTGTGGTGGGAACATATGATGATAGGTGAAGATAGAACTAAGCGGGAAAGGTAGAAGATAGTCCCTTAACTCTAAGAGGTTTAATAGTTTGCTTGAGGAGAAAATAAAAATATCCAAATTAACCAGGAAAAATAGAAACCGTCATACCACAAAGTGCAAAATGATTGGACATTTGCTTTCGCACCATGACTTGAATTTACTGTTACAACTTTAGAAGCAATTTTTCTCTGTCCCTATTCATTCCTCCAGAACAAGTCTCCTGAGGCCACCAGGGCATCATGTCATGTGCTGGTAGGAGGGAAGCCTTGGTCTTACAATCCAAGGACTACAAGGGCAAATTTCTCTAATACATTTATGATCACACACCTATAAGGGTAATATTTTGACTTCTATATCAGATATTTCACTATAAAAGAAACATTAATGACTAAGCCTAACCACATCTACATACTACACTTAGGCTTCACCTAAATTCTCCAGAGGTACTCAAATGCAACAGGTCTAAAAACAGACTCACCACTCTTGACTCCAAACCCATTATTCTTCTTACTTCCTATCAGGCGATGGCACCAATGAGTCACCCGTGTCAGAGTCAGGAGTGTCACCCCTTGTTCTTCCTCTTCCCTGGCCTTCATATACAATCAGTAACTTTCTACTGATTCTGTTTAACAGCCTTCAGTCTCCCCCAACCTCTGCATCCCCAAAGCCTCTGTTCTATTTTGGATCCTCATCATCCCTTGCTGACCAATGACCCAGTCTAATTGTTTTCCCTGCCTCTGGTCTTGCCCCACTTCAATTTAGCTTCACAGAAAGCAAGCTTTCTGATAATGTTCATTCTCTAGTTTCTAGACACATCAAGCTATTTAAAGATGATAAACGACCTTCTTTACTTACATATGCTAATCTGTGGCTTGGACCCCAAAGCAGGGACATAATAAATATTAGATAACTCAATTTCTTGGCAGGTAAGGAAAACCCACTGACAAC
Organism: Meles meles; assembly: GCF_922984935.1. Classification (NCBI taxonomy): domain Eukaryota; kingdom Metazoa; phylum Chordata; class Mammalia; order Carnivora; family Mustelidae; genus Meles; species Meles meles. The sequence goes on along the minus strand of NC_060068.1, from coordinate 53,106,734 downwards.
AAGGTGAGACCTATACACTTAGGTTCTTAAGGGAGTATTAATTCATGCCAATAATCAAATATCATTGATTAATAACCAAATACCAAAGTGTATTTTCCCTAAATAAAATCACCAAAGGATTAATGATATAATACAATAACAACAGCAACAATTTCAATGCTTATATAAACTTATATAAATATAACTCATGTTGAACTGCTATTATTGCTTGTGTATTTGTATTACTAATGCTGCTGTTTACTTTGGGAGCAGCACTCCAGCAAATTGCTAAAGAACGCTGAATTCTGCTGAAGTACCCCCAGATACTTCACCAATTCTGGTGGGAGGGGGCAGAGGAGGAAGAGGGTGATGGAGAGAAGCACAGGGAGGAAGAGAGAAGAGAAAAGGGAAACTTTAAGTAAGTTAGATTCCTGGTACTTGCTTCCATCTCAAACAGGGCAGCTCAACTTTTTATTTTTGCTAAATATATTGTGGCTCATCGTAAGATTTAATTATAAAAGAGTAATGATGCTTAAAAGAATTATTTAAAAGTTAATGCTCTATAATCTAAAAATTTTAAGTAGATGAAAAATATTTCAATTAAAGTGTAGTAACTAATTATGTATGTAAAAACAGCTTTTTGTTAAATAATTGTTAACACAAAGCCTATCCCCTTTCCATAAATATAAAACTAGCCTTTCTGCATCAGAGAGGAGAACATAGGCAGTAGCCTCTTCGATATCAGCCACAGCAAATTTGTTCAAGATATGTCTCCAAAGGCAAAGGAAACAAAAGCGAAAATGAACTTTTGGGACTTCATCAAGATCAAAAGCTTCCGCACAGCAAAGGAAACAGTCAACAAAACAAAAAGGCAACCCACGAAATGGGAGAAGATATTTGCAAATGACAGTACAGACAAAAGGCTGATATCCAGGATCTATAAAGAACTTCTAAAACTCAACACACACAAAACAGATAATCATGTCAAAAAATGGGCAGAAGACATGAACAGACACTTCTCCAAGGAAGACATACAAATGGCTATCAGACACATGAAAAAATGTTCATCATCACTAGCCATCAGGGAGATTCAAATTAAAACCATATTGAGATACCACCTGACACCAGTTAGAATGGCCAAAATTAGCAAGACAGGAAACAACGTGTGTTGGAGAGGATGTGGAGAAAGGGGAATCCTCTTCCACTGTTGGTGGGAATGCAAGTTGGTGCAGCCAATTTGGAGAACAGTGTGGAGATTCCTCAAGAAATTAAGAATAGAGCTTCCCTGTGACCCTGCAATTGCACTGCTGGGTATTTACCCCCAAAATACAGATGTAGTGAAAAGAAGAGCCATCTGTACCCCATTGTTTATAGCAGCAATGGTCACGGTCGCCAAACTGTGGAAAGAACCAAGGTGCCCTTCAACAGACAAATGGAAAAGGAAGATGTGGTCCATATACACTATGGAGTATTATGCCTCCATCAGAAAGGATGAATACCCAACTTTTGTAGCAACATGGATGGGACTGGAAGAGATTATGCTGAGTGAAATAAGTCAAGCAGAGAGAGTCAAGTATCATATGGTCTCACTTATTTGTGGAGCATAACAAAGAACACAGAGGACATGGGGAGATGGAGAGGAGAAGGGAGTTGAGGGAAACTGGAAGGGGAGATGAACCATGAGAGACTATGGACTCTGAAAAACAATATGAGGGGTGGGAGGTTCGGGGAGCCAGGTGGTGGGTTTTATGGAAGGCACGTATTGCATGGAGCACTGGGTGTGGTGCATAAACAATGAATTCTGCTACACTGAAAAGAAATTAAATTTTAAAAAAAGTAAAAAAAAAAAAAGTAAAATTCTATCACTGTCAATGAAAAAAAAAACAAAAACCTAGCCTTTCTGCACCTTCTTAAAGATTTTCTGTTTACAAGATAATATATTTTTAAAAGGAGTTTATCCCAAACTGAAGACTTTATCCAACATTATCCTGATAAATTTGCTCTGCTCTGATTTCTCACACAATCTACTTTTGATTTTTGAACAAGAGTACCCATAAAACAAGGTATGTGGAATACTTCCCCAGACTTCCATGTTAATGTTTACTATTTGTGGAATAATGTAGAGCTAGTACTTAGTATATACTATGAAAATTAGACCTTCATATATATCAAATACGGACAATGGCAGACATTTGTAGTTAGATATGGCCAGTGACAGGTAAACCTGAACATACAGTCACAATGTGTGTGTATGTATATATGTTTATGTGTATATCTATATATATCTATAGCTCTATAGTTCTTCTCATTGAATATATAGTTGATGTTATAAGTCACTTACACTAATGTACTCTGATTACACTAATGTACTTTTAGGTCTTTGCCCTTTTGGAATTGTTTTCATAATGGAATTTCATATTTTGGGGGTGAAGTCTTACCTTTTAATAAATTCTGTAAGTTTCACATTTTCTCTGGGCCTCATCTACCTCAGGTAGCTGTGGCCTCCTGTGGTAATTTGTGGGTCTAAGTTTGTGCCTCTGAGCAACATTTCTTGAGAAAGAAGCACGGGACTGCAGTCAAATTCAGCAGGAATATAAGGGCATGCCCGTGTTGGGAACCAATCTAATATTATGCCCAAATGAACTGAAAAGAAAGAGAGGCAGACTACATACTTAGCATGAACTTTTTTCTCAGGAAGTTTAGCAAATCTGGTTAAACTTCATAGAGCCAAATGTACATTTTGACCTTTTCTCGGAAACTAGATGTCAAGCCAGTCAAAGAGTGAGAATCATTTTTACTAATTCACATTTTTGGAAAGCATGTTTTTTAAACATCACAAGTATCCAAGATGTGTTCTATTTAGCAGGTGCATGCTAGATGTAAATAAATATATTGGGAATTATTACTTTAAGCTTCAGATATTAGAGCAAAGTGGGTAAAAACTATCTTAAATAAAGGTAAAATAAACAGTAAAGAAATACAGTATCTGCTGAAGAGACTATGAATAATATAATAGTAACAAAAGAAGCAATAGTTTATGACCATGTGTTATCTGGTAAATGCTTCTAAATACCTTTCCATACATATTTGGTAAGTGCTTTTATATAAATTTACCTAATTAATTCTCATCTCATTCTTGTGATATAGATGCTATTTGTATTATATAAATGAGGGGACTGGGCGCCTGGGTGGCTCAGTGGGTTAAGCCTCTGCCTTCGGCTCAGGTCATGATCTCAGGGTCCTGGGATTGAGTCCTGTTCAGCTTTCTCTGCTCTCTGGGCTCTCTGCTCAGCCGGGGGCCTGCTTCCCCCACTCTCTCTGTCTCTCTCTCTCTGCCTGTCTCCCTGCTACTTGTGCTCTGTCTCTGTCAAATAAATAAATAAAATCTTAAATAAATAAATAAATAAATAAATGAGGGGACTATATTTCAAATGAGGTTAAACAACTGGAGTCCAACAGTTAATAAGAGGTAGGGCCAGGAGTGGAGCCCAGGTCCATCTACTGTGTCCGACTCCATCCTACCTCACACCACTAAGTAATTAAATATAACCCAGAAAAGAAGGAAGGCAAAAGAATCTGGGTGGAGAGAACATGTCTTTAAACAGAGCTAATAAATGTGAATTGTTATAAATAGTAAACTAAAGTAACCAAAGAGATTCAAAAACAACAAAGCAATGGGATATCCTTTCATTTAAACATCCAAACAAGGGGCGCCTGGGTGGCTCAGTGGTTTAAGCTGCTGCCTTCGGCTCAGGTCATGATCTCAGGGTCCTGGGATCCAGTCCCACATCGGGCTCTCTGCTCAGCAGGGAGCCTGCTTCCCTCTCACTCTCTCTGCCTGCCACTCTGCCTACTTATGATCTCTCTCTGTCAAGTTAAAAAAAAAAAAAATTTAAACATCCAAACAAGACCAAGAAAGTATATAGCCATAAACATTATGCAATATTTGGTAGCATATAATACCACTGTTACATTAAACTTAATTTTCTTTCAATTAGGTATATCTCTAAAGTATTTTCCACTCTGCATGGAAAGTAACGTGATGCTACAATGCAAGGGCAGATATCTCCTAGTCAGACTTAGAAATATAGTCAACTTTTGACTCACAATTAATATCTCAGTAAAATAGATAAAACTCCCATGACATGTACAGTAATTCATTGATAAATGGAGCAAAATATTAATAGCCAATTTGCACCTCCCTACCCTCTTGTCCTCTACCTCTCCTTGGCTGTATCATCCATTCACACTTCACACATTTACCTTATAAAGATCTATGAAGTGTGACTACAGTGTAATGAATAAGGAATAATCTCAAAAGATGACTAATTTGAAGGCGATAACAGCGATCTAAATAAAGAAGTTCTAGTATGTTAGTTAAAGATTAGTAACATTACTTTATAGACATTCTTTGTGCATTGTGAATGAAATTATGCAGTAGCCACAAACTACTGTATGTTCATACAAACTCAATACTAAACACCTGTGTAATCCCAGGTCAGGATGGCTGCAAACTAATCCCTCTTCAAAGCAAAGCAAAACCCAGAAAACAAAAAAATGGAACCAACCAAGCAAACAACCCACAGGATTCCATTTGGTATCCTCTATACTTAGTAATACGTTAATAACTAATTCTCCCTATGTTGGTTACTTAGTCATAACTAGATTTCTGCTAATTCCCCCAATATTCAAATATTGTCTTCTGCATGCAGAGAAATCCATTCATTCACTCAACAAATGATTATAAGTATCTACTAGGTTCCAGGCAAAGTTCTTAGGCACTAGAATATGAAAGAATGGATCGGATGGGATAGTGTTAAAAACATACGACTTTTTAAGCCAAAATGTCCATATGTTCAAATTTAAAGGAACCTTGAGCCCATTTAAAAAAAATGATATATATAAAAACTGAAAAACATGACCAAAAATCTGTACAATTAATTCCCTATAAAGAGCCATGGATTCAAAGATAGGGAGAATACCATGTGTGCTCGGGTAGTCGGGAAGACTTCAGTAGTAGTGGTCTCAGCTATGAGACCAAGGGCTGAGAAGGGGGGAGAGGGCACTCAAAAAAGGGGGAGGGGAAGCGAAGGCTCTGGGGATGGAATGTGCATGGTGGAATGTAGTTCAACCAGCATATCCATGAACACATGAATCTATGCAGAGAAACAGTGGGCATCAAGGTAATAAATGCAGGCTGGGTTCTTCCTACAAGTGTCTTAAAGTGCTAGTTTGGGAAGTTGAACTGTGCTGAAAGCTCCCACCAGCCTTACACTTAAGAGCTTAGAACAGCGATCTCCTTCTGAAATGATTCTCTTTGCTGGGCTGACCCATACTTGTGCAGGCTGTACTCTGCCCTGTGTGAACTGTGATTAACCAAACCTGTGATGATCCCACCTGCACATATAAATGAACATAAACAGGTGTTTAGAGCAGCCTATATTGAGGTTCTGGTGGGGAAAAAATGAACAGAATTAAACATAATTCTATACTATAAACCAGTGTAGACTGACTAAAAACACAGAGAAGGAGTATTTCCAGTCAGACCGTTTTGAAGTCTCATTATTAACTTGTTTAAGTGGGTCCTGAGTACTTCAGAACAATTGTGCCAAGTTTCCATGGAAAGAAACACAATTTGTGCACAGTGCTTCAAGACTGTCAAATTAGTTTCAATAATGATACCTACTGTATGTGAACAATGTTTATTGCTCAGTGGCTACACATAACTTGAATATTCTTTAGACTAACAGCGCTTTAAACCATAATTAGCTGCCTTGCCTAATGAGCACATGGAACTTTAGGAAGGTGATTGAATGAAATCGTCTTCAAAATCCTTAAGCAACCGTGTGAATGATGGAAATACAAAGAACAGCTATTAGGTTTGCAGGCCTTTGAAACATTTTTCTCCTGAACTAAAACATTTCACCAGTCTATCCTGCATCATAAGCTTAAGTAGCAAAATCTTACTTTTCTCACTAATTAAGGCCTTTTTGCCTCAGGGATTGTTCAGGAAAACACAATACAAATGGCAGCATCCCCTCCACTTCCTTGCCCAATGAATTCTGAGACTTTAAATAAAATATAAAGCTTGAATGTGGAGATAAGAGAGGTAAGTAGGAAGATGCATACAAAGATGGGAAGAAGGTTAAAATCAACCTGTGTTAATGTAGCTTATTCCAAAGAATCCTGGGCAGAATTTGGTAAGCCTCATGCTCCGGGTGCTGGGACCAAACCAGAACTGGCCTCTACTTCAAGAAAGCTTAACCATTTAAAGCATGAAAGTCGATCTTGAAGAAGGTAGACAAATATGCTTATAATTACCTTATTGTTATTGAGGCTTAATGGCTTAATACATAGCACGTATACTGATTGCATTATAAGAATACATCTTCTTTAGAAAAGTCAAGTCACTAAATTATTCTTGGAGAGCTACATACACTGAACAAAAATGACCTCACATAAGCCCCTCAGATAAATGCAGTTCAGAATCTCCAATATCATTTGTTTGTAGAAAAAGAGATAATTCAGACGGGGTGAATGCTTGGCCATGGGAGACTGAGGGACAAACTACTCAAAGAATTCAAGAAAAGGACCATTACAGAAAGAAAAGAAATCATGGAGTTGGGTCTCTTTTGAAAACTAAGAAAGAAGCAAAAGAAAATTAATTTTAAAATCTTACACTCCTAAGTGACAAATTACAAGTAAAACTACTAGCACTTCCACTAGGACACAGATGAAGAAGGCCACCATAGACTTCTCAGGCTAATTGTTTCAGTCTTCAAAAGTACAAAATGAGCAACGAGAGGGCCCCAAGAAAGAGCATCCCTCTGAAACCCACAGCAAACATCAGACTGGATGGTGCAATAGTGTAAGTGTCCATTACAGCCAGAAACATGCCAGGGATGTCTCTGACATTTCTAGCATCCCGCACACTCATGGTCCCAGAAAACGGTGATAAAACAAGAAAATATATGAGAAGGAGAGAAAATAATCAGGAGTTTCAAAAATTGTGATTTCAAGAGATTCAAACTAATAAACTATCAAAAATACTAGGAAAGTCTCGTACATAAGCCAGTTACAACATCCACAGATCCAACTGCATTCTGATTTAGTAAGAACAACCAGTTAGAATTTAAGAGAGAAAGAAGATCCCACTGATACTAGTAACAAAAAAAAATGTTATACCAGACTAAAGCTTACAAAACATGAAATAGCTTTGTAGAGAAAATTGTAAAACTTTATTAGAAGACATAAAAGAAGACCAGAAATAGAGAGCTATGCCCAATTTATGGACGGGAAAATACAATGCTATACATATGTCCTTTCACTTCAGAAAAATCTATACATTCAATGTAATTCCCCCCAAAATACCAACATAGTTTTTAAATGAAATTTAAGAATTGATTATAAAATTAAAATGGAAGGATACTATATAAGAAGAAGGAAGACAATTTTGAAAAAGAATTAAGGGGGGATAAATCTACCAGATGTCCAGTCAGAATGTGAAGTTATAATAATTAAAACAGTATAGTACTGGTGATGGAATAGACAAATTGAAGACATCCCAGAAACAGGCCCCAGAATATAAGAAAATGTTGTCTATAAGAGAAGTGCCATAACCAGTCAGAGGGGAAAAGATATCAATAAATGATGTAGAAACAATTCATGATCCTTATATAAAAATAGGTAGATCCCAACCTCATAAATAAAATAAATTTCAAGTGGATTAAAGACCTAAATGTTAAAAGAAAACGGAAATAAGTACAATACTATAGGAGAGTATCTGCTGTATTTTGGGTTGGGGGAGGACTGACTTAATAATAGAAAACACATTATGTTGGCTCTGCAGTAGGCACTTTACATGTATTAATTCATATACCTTATGACAACCTATAAAGTAGATACTATTATTATCCTCATTTTACAGCTCAGAAAATGAAAGTAACTAGAGGTTATGTAAGTTGTCTTAGACCTCAGAGTCAGTAAGGGGCAGAGCTAGCATTCCAATCCCAACTGTCAAAGCCTAAAGCACAGAAAAGATCGGCAACTGTGGCCCTATAAAATTCAGCCTTTTTAAAGACAAAGATACTTAAAGATAAGGTAAGAGAGAAAACATTTGCAGCATGTAAACAACAATTAGTTTCAAAGTTATTACATTTTTTAAAATGTGGTAAAACTCTACAAAAATAGAAAAAGGTCCTAGGGTACAAATAATTTAAAGGAGTAATAAAATGAGCTAATAAGCACATAAAAAGTATTCATCTTCATTAATAATCAGGAAAATTCAAATTAAAACATCACTCAGAGGATGTTTCTTATTGGACAGAATAGCAAATAAAACAGTTTGATAATACAATGTCTTGGGAGGAGTTAGGAAAATGAACACTCTCTTATACGGCTCAGGGAATTCTAAATCAATGTGCCCACTTTAAAGAGCAATTTGGAAGGACTGATTAAACTGAAAATGAGTACAATTTAGGATCTAGACATTTATGACACTAACAGCTCACTTTATGGAGCACTTACTATGTACCAAGCCTGTAATTCAGCACCTTTCATGCCTAAACTCATCTAATCCTTAAAACAACTCTATGATGAGGAGAATGAAGCTTAGATTGTTTACATAACTCATCCAAAGTCCCATAGCCAGTAGGGCAAGAGTTGGGATTTAACAAGCAACATACATTGCTTCACTACACAAAAGGAGACGCACTGAGGAATTTGTAATAGTGAGAAATAAAAACAGAACTTAATGGCCTTCAACAGGGGAACAGACAAATACAACATGGTATATTCATTTCATGGAGTTCACAGAGTAGTTAAAAGAATGAACTAGATCTGTATGCATCAATACAGATGAATCCCAAAAGAATATTGTTGAATGAAGAAGGATATTGTTAAAAGATGTTTATGCTAGAATTCATTTGATAAAAAATAAAAACAATCCTATTTTCAAGGAATGCGTACACATACGAATGTGTGTAAAATAGTCTAAAAGAACTACACGTCTCAGTGGGAAGTAGGGTGGTAGCTAAAAGGAATTTCACCTTGCAATATAATACATTTTTTTTTTACAAAGTAATCATCTGTTATCAGCGTAATTAAAATGTAACAATAAAATTCATAATTTGGTACCCAAAAGGCCTGAGTTCAAATTCTAACTTTGCCACTTACTTCCATATTTGGCCAAGGAATCAAATGTTATAAAGAGGTGTGCTATAGGACTTCAGGAAGACTTTATGTCTGACGTCTAGGTGAGCCCTAGGCCCCTTTGAGAGAGAGTTTCAGTGGCTTGACTAGGTGGACAATAGTTTTCATAAGATTGTAAGTGGCTTAAAAGCAGACTATATTGTATCTATTTTGTATCTTAACAGTAATTAGCTTTTCACACAATAGGCTTACAATAAATATTTACTGAATTATTAGAGACTTGAGGAGGACATGAGTTTGTGAGGGTAGAAGTGGAGGAAGCTGGTATGGACCACGACTGACGGCAGAGACAGCAGCCATGATGGAGGAAGAGATGGAGACATTTTTGGGGGACTGACAGATTGAAAAGAGGTTTATTTTGCCCCTTCACTGCATTCTGAATAGGTTGAGGAGGAGATATAGGAACGGTGTCAAGTCTTAGAGCTGGGCAGAGGACACGGGACCTGAGAAGCCTATGTGAAGAAGCCTGTAAGAAGCTGGGTTAAGGGAAGTAACATTTTCTTCTGAGATGGGAACAGAGGAAAAGAAGAACCATGAAGAGATGGTGGTGATGGTGATGATCATGACAACGATGATGGTGTCTTCTTGTAGGTTCCCTTGATCCCCTCAGAACTGCACTTGGGGATTAAAGGCTTTGAGCTGCCTTAAGAATTTTTGAACCTGGGGCGCCTGGGTGGCTCAGTGGGTTAAAGCCTCTGCCTTCGGCTCAGGTCATGATCCCAGGGTCCTGGGATCGAGCCCCACGCCAGGCTCTCTGCTCCGCGGGGAGCCTGCTTCCTCCTCTCTCTCTGCCTGCCTCTCTGCCTGGTTGTGATCTCTCTCTGTCAGATAAATAAACTATAAAAAAAAAAAAAAGAATTTTTGAACCTGAGGAAGTGGAGATGCAACATGGGGGGTTTGGAGGGTAAGAAAAGAAAAAATGAAACAAGATGGGATGGGGAGGGAGACAAACCATAAGTGACTCTTAATCTCACAAAACAAACTGAGGGTTGCTGGGGGAAGGGGGGTCGGGAGAGGGGGGTGGGGTTATGGACATTGGGGAGGGTATGTGCTTATGGTGAGTGCTGTGAAATGTGTAAACCTGGCGATTCACAAACCTGTACCCCTGGGGATAAAAATACATTATATGTTTATAAAAAAATAAAAAATAAAAAAATAAAGTATATAAAAGAATTTCTGAACCTTAAGTTAAGCAGAGCCATGATTTTTTTACTGAACCCCATCTTGGGGAATAGGAGTGTAAGTTGGTAGGGATGAAAGGCCACATTCTAATCCTAGGACTTCTCCCTTTTTCATGTCTAAGGAGAGCATTCAGGGCTTGGCTTCATAAACTCAGCACAGGAGGATGCTATTTGCTGAGGGTTAACAGTATCACCGCTCATTCTGTGAATACTGACAGTGGTGGGTGGAAATCCAAATCCAAATCAGGACCAACGAGGGTAATTTAGGGCTGCTAAAAACATAAAAACATGAGCCACACAGGACTGAAATGGACCTATTTGGATGAGCTTATGCAGAGAAACAGAAAAAAATAAAGGAGAAAAACTTCTGATTCCCTCCTTTGAGGGGTTTTGTTTTGTTTTTGCACAAGAGGCACTCCACACAATGACATGAATATAAAATGCAACCATGAGTCCATCATACAAAAGTTCAGCATTCTACAGGAATATGTCATTACAGATTTCGTTGAAAATCTAAATGTAAAACCTGTAAAATGTTTCCTGTTGAATGAAGCTTTTCTCTAAATCCTACAAGTGGTTTATTGAAACCAGAAGAGTGGTTCAAACCAGAGTATAGTCAATTGAGGTAGGCTGTTGAGGTACTAGAATCAATGGGGAAGACTCTACTTATGTCTGTTGATGACTTTTCTCTTTTGAAAAGTGGATTTGCTTCTAAGAGATGTTAAAAGTTAACATTTTGAGATAAGGTTGCACCATCCCTACTGGAAATACCCAAATAACGGGATTGCATTGTCTGCTGAGAGGTAAAAGGGGTGATGGGCAAGATAAACTTTCCTAAACCAATTTAAGCCTCCGCAGGTAAGACAGTATCCTTTTCAGGTACACAGTTGCAGAGGATAGTCACTGGCTTCCTCCTAATTATTTGGTCTCCATCCTCTTTCCCTTGTCCTAAAAACACTCAGAGCTTCCTTTAAGAATCAACCTGTCCCCAAATTCCTAGCTGTATGAGATGGGACTGCACCCATCTTCAACGCTGTGGTTAAGGCTTCAAAGAGCTAAAGCACACCTGTGAATCCCGTCGACCTGGCCACAGTGATTAGTGGACATTAGCCAATTCTACCAGAGTAAACCCCACAGCTTTCTGCTGGGAATGCTGGGACAGATTTTTTTTTTCCTTATGATGGTAATTATGATGTTATCGGTCCAGAACCACCATGGCCCTTGTTGCTATCACAAGGAGAGTTGGCCTAAGGACACCACCAATATATCGAAGGAGGCAAACTGAAAAGATTGCAGAAATACAGAGCTGGAGGCTGAGAACCTGGAACTACTGGTCTACACCTCACATGTAATGACAACTATTTTTTCAGTTCTGTGAGCCAATCAGATTCACCTCTCTTTTTTTGTTTAGATCAGGTAAGCTGGCATTTTTATTAATTGCAACCAAAAGATTCCTAACCGACAGTATTTCATTTACTTGATTAATGGTTTTAAAATTATGGATAGAACACTGAAATAACCTTTTAGTCTTTGATGGAGAGGCTAATAAACTATCTTTTGTGTAGAGGAAGAACTAGTTTCTTACTATAATTGAAAATTTAAAATATATTATTTGCTTAGACCCAAGCATCCCTTCATTATTTTTGGCACTTCCTAAAATTTATTCCATATGGAATACGGAGGGGGATGTTTGAATTCTAAATGAAGAGTCTCAACCATTACAAGCTGCATAAAACATAAGTAAAACATTTTTGCCAATTTTTTCATTTGTATACCCTATTTTAGATCTGGGAATCTGACACTAAAAATGGTCTCAGATTTAATGTTGATTTGTATTCAATGCCAACAATAAAAAGAAAAAAGAACCCTAGTTAATATGTCTTTGGTGTTTTTATTTTAGAGAACTGCTATTTCATAAGAGCGCTTTCCCAGATTGTGTAGGGGCTGGGGTAGGGGAATGGTTTATTCTTTATATGTTAAGAAAAATTTCCACCAATAGTCTGGAAAAAACATACAACAGTCTTTTCTGCAAGAACTTATGAAAGTAATGAGATTCCCCCCCGCCCCTTAGCGTCTAAGAAATTTACAGCGAGCCACATTGTTTCTTGCGTCATCTAGTCTTGGGACATATAATTTTAGAATCTGAATGTACCTTTTTGCATGCAAAAATAAAAGTAATTATGGTATTTATAATAAATCAATAGCTAAACAGGAGAGCTGTGTTTACTCTAGCCTTGTCTGCTGCCTTGTTCAACCGCTAGAACCAAATACCTTAATCCAAACTTGACTTCCCAAACATTTCATCGTTATTGCTGGTTCCTGCTGTCTCCCGTCTGTGTTCAATCAGGCTGACATCTACTGGTTTGAAGACCTTTACACATCTGTCCGCAGACAAAGAACGCTTGGTGCCAGATCTCCACGCTTACCAGTAGGCACCTCTGGACTTCTCACCTCATTGTTTTGCAGGTATTTTCTCTCACTATATGAAGTCTCATTTAATACCTTCTTCACTTCAAACAAATAGATTTTTCTTCTGGTGATGTGCAGTCTAATAAGAATCTAAACTGCCTGCTTCAATATCTTCTGTGTAGCGCAGACCTCACCTAAGCCAGGCTGGGTAGTGTAGACGGGTGCAGGACACACGAAGTCCAGATCCCAGGTATTAGGTCCATATTTATTCAATAAAGACTACGTGGTACGGGACTATAATAATCAATCCCTTGTTTTCACAAGGTTTTATAAAATGTAAGACCACCTAAATACGTTTAAGGTCATGCTTCTAAAGTCTAAAACAAAATGTACAACAGAGGTTGAGAAGGCTCTTAAGTTGTGGCTGATGTCACTGTAAAGACCCTACCTTATCCACATCCTGGGGGAGTACAGGGCTGGGTAGGGTTACCCCACTTGCCCCAACCTCTTTTCTGACGCTGTGATTTTCCTTGAAGCTGCATCATTTCCTACTTGCCTTTTTAAATGTAGTTTCATGAGATAAAAATGACACGAAATAAAGAGGTTTGGGAATATACAATTCTGACAAGACTGTTCTTTCCTCCAAGAAATTCAGCAGTAAATAGGCATTATGTTTAATCATTTTAAATGAAGTCAAGTCTAAAATTTGCTATTTTTATTCCAAAGCACAGGCTATACAAACATCTTCTTTCTTATATAAGGAAATAAACTTCTTCAATAAGCTAACCTATTTCCCACGGCTGCTGGGCATAAAATGTGCTATTTAACAGAAGAATATTTTAGCTCTTCCCTTTATCTTGTTCATTTTCCCACAAAATAATGTACACACTTCACCTTCAGATAGATCGAATAAGGAAATGCCTTAAACATATGTGGTTAAAGAAGTTTGTTTTCTGAATTAAAAATACTCCGAGGGAGAAACTGTTTTCTCAACATGCTAAAAATTTAGTCTTCGAGCATGATCAAAGGTGTGTTGCTAAGACATAGCAATTTTTGGTCTAAGAATCCTATTTAGGATTTCCTATTTCATAGCCTGTCAGGGCATTTCTATCCTTTCCTAAGTGTACTTCAAAGAAACGAGTAAAAAGTTTCTTGAATATATAGACCTTAAATATGTTTTACCTTGTTAGCTTGCAAATACTAATAGATTACAACCACCACTACGACCATTACTGTTACAAGTATTTGCTGACAGCAAATGTCAACTCACTGGAAGGCAACGGATACAGGGTGGGGGAGGGTTCCTATTTTCCTGTTCTAATTTCTAAGACTCCTGAGGGCTTAAAGTGATCTTTTGCTGGTAAAACCACAGCTGAAAATCCAGAGAATGAGCATTCTATAAAGCCCAAGAATGCAATAGTATGAAAAGCTTTAGAAAGCTGTGGATTTTTTTTTAAGAAGGTGAAAGACGAAAGGAAAACCTGTACAAGTAGCACACCAAGAAACAGATGGTCTTTTTAAAAAATGAACCAAGAGTGTGCCTTCCACAAGCACGCTTCTTAATTGTAGCACACTGCATACTTTTATGCAGATTATTTCAATTGCTAAGCGCAGAGCCGAATAAACAGGGTTAGCTCATTGACACTAAATGACATAGTGTACTTTGCAGCTCATCTACTATTTAGTCTGTAAACACCTGATATGCAAAATTGTATGAAGAAACTAGTGCCAAGACGGTTTAAGATTAACCAATGTTCAGGGAAGACTTAAAAGCTTGGCTTTCATTTTGCTAAAGATGCTCCCTTTTCATATTTAATCAATGAACTCAGTTCCGTCTTACGAGCTTGATTTAGAAGGTAGGATTTTGTTTTATTTCTGCTTATTCCAAAATAAGTTAAAGAAAGCTTATAACTGGGGAGGGGAGGTGTAACTCAAGAACTGATATGAGTTAAAAAGCAACAAAATTTCACAAGAAAAATTAAAAAACAAAGAGGTTATTGAATTTACCTTCTGCTGGGCAGACTGAGGAATCATGGTTTGAATGTTTATTTCTATTTAGCCTAGGAGCAAAGAAACGTGAATGATAACCCTCAACTAAGGTCTTCTCCTGCCTTCCTCAGTTTGGTTTGCCGGCTTAGTGTCCCCTCATTGCTTGCTGTCCAAGCCTTTCAGCGAGGGGAGAGGCATATCTTCTGATGCTTGGGAAAGCAAGCTCTTCCTTGGTTCCCTGGTGGGAGGAGAGTCCGAGCAATGGGGGCCTGCTCTGTAGGAAGAGAGGCAGATCTCCCTTGGTGGGCTGAGGGGAGCCCTTTAGGTGACAAAGCCAGAAGTGACTCAGAAAATACGGGCACAACTGTTTTCCGGCTTCCTTGGACAGCTGTTAACACAGCCACCGGCACCTTTCAGAGCTGGGCTGGGGACTCCTGGGGCATTTGGGAGATTTGTTGAGATTACACTACTCATTATTTAATGCACAGAGATATTTTTTTTAAAAGAAATCTTGCTCAATATATTCTCATTAATATGGGTATTAAGTTTCCAAACTGAACTTTTTTGGGGACAAAAAAAAAAAAAAACATGTTGAGCAGCTTATATGTACCCTTGGTTTACTACTGCTTTTACTGATCATTGTAGCCAAACAAGTTCTGAATTCTAAAATTTGGAACAAGAATACGAGTAAGTTTGTATTCATATAACTATACTGCTGGCCTACATATACATAAAAACATACCCTGTAATAGCTACATGAATCTATCTTTAATATATCTATATCTTTATTTGTAAATTCCATTACTGACATATATCTCTGCAAATGATATAAATAAAATCCTAGTTCTACACTGAGTCATGAGAGGCAAATTGCTTTCACTAGACTTTTAGCTCCTCAAGGACAAGAAATATGTCATATCCCTTTGTTGATTTCCAGAGCTTAGCCTTGCTGTGAGTGAGTAACTATACCAACCAATCTTTGTTCAGCCTGCCTCTGGATTTTGTCTCCTGATCAAGGGAAGTCATGCATGAGCTCATGTTTTTGTTCCATTTATATTTCAAACTTGACCCTCTCCCTGCTTGCATTACTCATGAACTGTACGTTGGGGGAGGGGTTGTGTCAGAGGGGTTGTGTTTGGTAATATAATTTTCAAGCAGCATCTCTATTTCGTGTTAGAGTAGTAAAACTTTGTTTACCTTGCAACAAATACTACTTGTATCATGTTGTTCTTTTTATAGACAAAGAAACAGATTTTCACTGAGTCAGTAAGAGAAAAAATACATAGGGTCCTGAAAAAACAGAGATTGGATTCCCTGTTTTGGATACTACATAACAAGTCATTGGGACTACGAGGCTGGCAGTCTTGACTTCCGTCTTGCTCTCATAGCCATATCTGTTCCATTAGTGAGTCCTGTGTGCTCTGCCTTCCATTGATCTAGAATCCAACTGCTTCTCCCCACCCCTTTAACTACCCCTTTCTACCCCAGGTTCAAGCCAGTTTCCTCTTCTGCCTCAATTACCAATGATTGCAACAGACTCCTGACTGGTCCCTCCTCATCTGCCTTTGCTCCCCTAGAATTTATTCTCATGAATGGCCAAAGGGATTCTTTTAAAGGGAATCAGCTCGAGTCCCTCCTCTGCATCAGCCATCTACAAGGGCTCTCACCTCACTCAGAGTAATGCCCAAAATGCTCTACACACTCTGGCTCCAGCCTCCTTCACCTCCTGGTCTTTGTCTCTTCCTGCTCCTGCTCTTGCCCACTCCACTCCGGCCACACTGCCCTCATCACTGTTCTATCAAGAAATGAACCATCCTCCCATCTCACGGCCTTTGCACCTGTTGTTCCCTTACCTAGATATGCTCAATCCTTCCCCTCCGCCCCCAGATCCTCATGGCTCACACTCTCACCTCTTTCAGACCTTTCTTTCATAGTTTGCTTCTCCCTAAGGCCTTTTTCTCACTCCCTCTGTTAAAAAGACACTTCTTCCACCACCCCCTATCTGCCCCCCCCCATCTGCCCTGTTTTATTGGCTGATTCTATTTATTTACTTAAACTAGAATGTAACTCCTCCCCTTCCCATAAGGATTTTTTTCCCCCCACTGCTTCACTTCCAGGACCTAGAACAAATCTGGGGTACAGTGTTCAGTAAGTGCTTAAAGAATAAATGAACAACAGTTAAATAGTTCAGCCCAGCAGACTTTCAAGATCTAGCTTTATGCTATACGTTGCAAAATGCATATTCAAAACTTAAACCAAATGAGCAAAGTTATTTAGTGTCCTGACTCTTCAGCCATTAGAATTTTTTTAGATATTTTTTAATGACAGGTTACTAGTCCTTTTTGACAAATTTGCAAATTGAGAGCCAAAGTGACTGAACTTGCTACCTTCGTATCTGAACTGTGGATGTGAATCTTAATATATGTCCCATAAGCCTCGGCAGCACTGACTTTGTTACTTTGTCAGCACAACTCTGGGGGCCAGAAAGAGTTAACACAATGTTTGGGCAGATAGGAATTATTACAAAGGACTGGGACAGGCTAGCTCTATAGGAATCTGGGAAGAATTTTTAGATGGTCAACTTTAAGGACAATGGTGTGATGCCTGGGATATGAATAAATCCATACCCCAAATTCTGAAGTGAACTTCTGAGAAAATTGAATGACTTCTGTAAAGCACCTTTTATAAATCTAGCAGAAACCAAATTTACATCAATGCCAAAGGCAGAGTGAATCTTTCTCCAGGAAGTGCCTAATCCTGCAATAAACCTGTTGAAGAGACAGGTTTAATGTTCACCAAGGCTAAGTGTTTAAGAGGTCTCCACGGTATAATTTATCACGACTACAAGTTTCTCCTTTCTTTTAAAAGCCATGAAAATTGCTCCACAATCCCACTAGGAACTAAGTTGCTCAAGTCAGGAACACGGTTTACAATTCATTTCTATTTTCATAGCACTTCTTTGTTTATTCCTTGTTGAAAAAAATATATGCTATTTTATAGACTACAGAGCCACAGGGTGTAGTCACATGAAAATTCAGAGGATAAAATATTTAAAAACTAGCACTGCTTGACTATAATAAACTGAGTAAAAACAGTATTATATTGTTTATTTGACATGGCATGACAATTTGAGTAGGTTTCAAATTTACATGGGAATGAGGGAGGTGGTCATTGTATTTTTATTTCCAACCTAGTCAAAAAATTAATTATTCACTTGCTTTTAGCACAGTGACCAAATTGTAGTCTGTAAGGCTTATTCAGGAATTGCGTAAGGCTGAACATCCCTGAATCCTTTTCATCATACCGGTTGTAAAAGAAAACGTGTACTAAATTTACCAAGAGCAACAGTGTTCGAGATTAGTGTTGCAGAAATATAAAGAGAACTTTTTTTGTATTTACATGCCAAATACATAAAAGAATAAATAAAGACCCAGTTGGCAAAGACAGTATTTTCCTCTTATTCGGCTTTAAAAACAAACCAATTTTAAAAATTGTGCAAATCTATATGCACACACATATATATTTGATGTCAGGGTCCATTTCCAGGGAGACATCCATTTACTACAATACTGCTTATTACTAAATAGTCCTTCATAAGAGGACTGGTAAAGTATGAGGAGCTTTTTATCACTAGTGATAAATTGGTACGTTCTCAGATTTCAGTTCAGAACATCCTATGGTAGAGTTTTATGTAAAGTGGTAGGAGGAGATTTGGTGCTAGTTTTTTAAAAATTCTGAATATTTACTCCCAACTTTGATTGACATTTCAGATTTTGGCCTAGAAGGACTCTATTTTATGTATCATATATGATGCAGAGGGCAGTGGCTGGGCACATAGATTCCCACGTTCATATACAACACCATATTATTCCACATAGTTTCATACATGGTATTAAGATATCAACAATACAATACAACAATACAAAAAATACAATACAACACTACAAAACTTGGTGTTGATCAGCTCATCTAATGAATTTTTCAAAGCTGAAAGCAATGCAATTGAGAAGCAGAAAGCAGTGTGGTAGAGAGCAAGACATAACAGGTGGCGTGGCATGAAGGAAAGGCCAGTCATAGAAGAGAATGGAGAAAATGGAGGCAACCAGCCAAAATTCCCATACTTATTATACAAAACACAACTCCACATAGAAGTTGAGGAGTTAAATCTAAGCTGGCTGTCGTGATGGATAATGAAAACTAGGAAGGAGCAGCCAGGGTGAACAGACCAACACTTAGGCGTCCCTGGTGAGGGATTAAGTGGACTGGGGTAGATTCCTGTGATCCCAGAAGGGGACCCAGGACCAACACTGCATCACATCCATGATCTTGGCTGGGATTCTGGTTGACTGAGAGGTAAGACCAGGGAAGAAGCATCTGATAATAAAAATCAAGCATCGGTCAGAGATTTGGCCAGGGAGAGTCACACTTTAGGATGGGGGAGAGACACTCCCCCCTCAATCGATCATAAAGGAGATCTCTTCTCTATTATTGCGCATGGGTCTACTGTACCTGAAATCAAAAAGACTTGATTTCTCTCTCCTTTTCTGCTATCACTGCTACTCCTTCCCCCATCTCTTGCTTTCCAGGGAAGATACAGTACACATATCTTAAACCTGATTTGGCTCAGATTTACTAAGTCCTGATTCAATTCAATTTTAATATCTATGAAGCACCTGCTGAATACAAAACTCACATTTCCCGTAACCACATGAATAGACAGTACTGCTGGGAGTGAGGAGAGTGAAAAACAGATCCTCAAGCCCTTGGCAGAGATCTGGATAGCACCAAACAGATTCTGAGCACGGATGCCTGCCGTTGGCTTCTCTACACATGTACCAAGGGATGACAGGAAAGCCAGAGAGAGGCCATTAAGACCTTCTTTCCCTTAGTGTATGGAACATTTTATTTCCAAAATGGATTGAGGTCAGACAGAAATACCACAAGGCATGCTGAATCTCTGAATGTGAAAGGTTTGTGATGTGTGCTGTGGGCACTGGAGTTACTAATATATATGAAAGTCCATGGGACTATTTCACCATGTAATACATTACAATGTTGGAAAAATCAATGTCCTAGGGCACAAAAAGATGAATACAGAGCTTTTCAATTATCTTTTTTTCCCCTAAAAATATTTCTCCCTTCAAACAGATTCAAAAGGCAGTATGATATTGTTTTCATTTTTGTTAAGAAGACACTGGGTAATGGCCCACTGGGCAGAAGACTGCATAGACCCTGAAAACACAGTAGGTTAATAAAACTCTCCCTGAGAACTCAATGAATGAGGATGAGATATCTTCAGCAATTGGCTTGTCTGTTTAACAGTCTAGCTGCACCCAATTGCTTTCAGATTGACACTTTTTTTTTTTTTTTTTTAACCGATGTCTTCTGTCAGTAAGTACACGGATCACGGTATTGTTTTAAAATAAAAATTTCCTGTCATACTCACATCTTGGGAAATACAACAGAAGCAATCCTAAAATCCTAGCTTCTTCATATTCAGTCAAATAAGAAACCAGAGTCAGTTTATGACAACAGCAGAAACCTAACTTTCAATCTCAGTTACCCAAAAGGCACAGGGTCACTTGCTACCTTTGAAAAAAACAGGCCTACATGTAAATGATGAGGTCCCAGGAATAAGTCTGGGGTCTTTCCAACCTGTTGGGGGGCGGCAAAGAATGTTCTAGTGGGACACAAACCATTCACTCAGTGTTTTGGAATAGATGTATTTTACCTAATACCTAAAGCACTCCCTACCAGTGCTAATAAGGTGTGAAGAGAAGGCTTGTTGGTCTTGTTATAGCAGCAAAGCCCTTTCTCCAAACTAAATTTTACACAAAAGGCCAATAAATAATAAAATCAAAAGCAGAGTGTCTTTGTAGCAATGGGTATGCAAGTGTGCTGGGGCGGGCGAAGGAAGAGACGAGGGAGGCTGGAGTCAAAATAGCGCTCGTGCACAGAAGTTGCTTGAGAAATACTTGTTATTAAGAATAAATGGCCTATCATTTCAGGAAAGGACAGGCTGGATTGCTCTAAAGTCCCACAGTGCGTCTACCTCAAATAGACTCAGCCTGTCCTTTCCTCTGGTGGCCTATTATGGCATTTTCATCTACTCTTGGTCTCGGGAAGAAGGCCCTTATAACCAGGGAATGCCTGAGGCCTGAGCCTTGAAAAGGTGGGGATTTATTGAGCCTTTGATTCTTCCTGTTTCTTAGCTGATTCATGTTGTCTTAAGTCCCAGGTACTCCCCAAATACAGCTCCCCAGCTGCCTGACACACTGAGCACAAGGGTCTGCTTCTGGCCATCCAACCCTTGCATCCACTGTGCCCTTGTCAGAAAATCTGTGCTCAACAGCTCAACATTCTACTGAGAGGCTGCCTCTTTTTCGGGTTTTTACATTGCTGCTGCAGTGAAATAAAATGCATTTTTTAAAGCTAGAAAGAGTTAAGGTTCTTCCCTAAAACACTAGGGTACTTGATATGCTACATTTATTTTCAAGGACACAGGATTCTTAATATCCATTCTTTCATTGATTCATTCAACAAAAATTTATTGAGCGCCTACTCTGTGGGAAGTGCTGTCCTTGACATCGGGGGATAACAATGAATAAGATAAATTCTCTTCCTCCATGGCAGTAACATTCCAGTGGGTAAAGTCAGAAAAACATACAAACAAGTAAAGGAACAAGAATAAATAAAGAACACAAGAGAGTTATGAGTGTGCTGAAGAAAATTAAACAAGGAGGTCATGGAGATGAGGGACGGGGATGAGGGTCTATTTTAAATGGAATAACCAGAGAGGTTCTACCTGAGGCAGTAACATTTGGGCTCAGTGAGACTTGACTTTTTGAGTATGTGTTCCTTTGAGATATCACTTTGTAGCCTTCACAAGGAAATACCAAAAATATGAAGGAAGTACATAAAATATCTTTTATTTGTCTCCATTTATGTGTTTAGGTTTCACTAAAAGCTGAGCTTCATGGCAAAGAGCCACATGTATTTCTAATTGGGTACAAGGAGTCTTATTAGAGAAATATTCATTACACGAAACTGGGTAAAATACTCCAGATGGTATCTGGGCATTTGCATATAGCTTCATGTCAAATTAATAATCATTAATTAAGGTTTAGATTATTCAGAATAAACTGGATTGAACAAAGATAAATAATTGGTCAAGCCAGGGCACCTGGGTGGCTCAGTTGGTTAAGTGACTGCCTTCGGCTCTGGTCATGATCCTGGAGTCCTGGGATTGAGTCCCACATTGGGCTCCCTGCTCAGCAGAGAGTCTGCTTCTCCCTCTGACCCTCTCCCCTCTCATGTTTTTTCTCTCTCTCGCTCTCAAGTAAATAAATAAAATCTTAAAAAAAAATAATAATTGGTCAGGCCAGTACTAACCCCCTGTGAAAATTTCAAGTAGACAAAGTTTGGCCTTGAGGCTGCTCAAACCTCCTTCTAGAATTCTCTTTTTATCATATTCACCACCAATGCACCCAGAGTCTTCAAACTTTACATTTTAGTAATTCTGGACTTAACCAAGTACTTGAAAGAATCTGCCCTAGAAGAGTCCGAGGAAACCCTCCTTTTAACCTAAAAGCAATTTCACCAGATGATCCGTTTTAAATTGAGTAAACCATCCATCACAAAATTCTTGAGGCCAATTTAAGAATTCAACAAAATCTCTTGTGCCTAATAACACCCTTGCTCAGCTGCAGAGGAAAGTTAAGAAGATAATATGTGAAATAGAGCGATTCTGAGATCTTTGCATTTTCTGATTTGTGTTATGGTATAATACAATGAAAGAAACTGCTTTTGACCTTGTCAAGTGGGACCTCAAGGACAAAGATTTTATCGTTTCTTTTCCTGGAAAATTGATGTAAAGATTCAATTTACTTTGGAGTGTCCAAGTGCTTCAGCAACTAAGGGAAAAAAAAGATTGATTTGTTTTCATATACATCTCATGTAATTAAGTTCTAATTTGATAAAAGAGCTGATCAAAATGTGGTGACCATTCTGAAATGTTCCTTGGTGCCAATCACTTGTAATGCTTTTAGAAAGAAAAGCCCCTAGGTCTATTTCCTTTATGTAAGTCAGGTGTTGTATTTCCATACTAATGGTCCCACCTTATTCTGAGAAAGGAACTGGAAATCCAGTGTTTGTGCACTCCTCTTATGTTTCTATGTATTTTGAGCGTGCCATGTACATACAGCCTTATATTGTCGTTTTGGGGTGAAGATCTATGTAGCAAATGCTACTGGTGCCCTCTCAGATTCCTTCAAAAGTCATTGTTTCTGAAAAGGCCAAGGGCTTCCTGTTGCAAGCACCTCTGATTGCTGAGAGCATCTCTGGCCCCAGAGCATGCCTGGACTGCACATGGTGCTGGAATGGAAATGCTACGGAATTAACTCTCCAGAAGCAGCCTTTGGCCAATGATAGAAAGGCAATGGTTGAAAAGTACCCCAGCTTATCTTCCCCTTGGGGATAAAACTCAGAGGCATACTCTAGGTCATCTTCTAGAGACACCCAAGTGGGACAGAGTCCCAGTTGCCTGCTGCTGTGATGTGTTCATTAATGTATCTTCTAATGGCTTTCCTTTCCTGCCCTGTTTTCCATCTCCACTCCCTTCCCAGTGCTTCTTGGGATAACCTCCTAAATAAACTACTTGCATTCAAATCTTTGCCTCAGAGTCTCTTGGGAATTACAGCCTAAAGTTATCTACATCTTAAATATGCAGAGTCTAGAGTGCTAACCATTACACCATGGGGCCCACTTGCATACGCACCTCTTTGCATATGCATACTATTAATGCTAAAGAATAGGTCCAAAACAGGACTTTTTTTTTTTTGCATTTGTTAAAACTTAAAGCTTAATGCACTGCCTTTGTACAGAAAATGTGGCACAGATAACGATGAAGAAAGCATCCAACATCAACTGAACACATCTATGTCATGCGCTGAGCTAAACTTTATATCTGATTTTCTCAACAGCCTGGTAAGGTAGATACTATTAAAGGCGCAGACTTTATCTGGTTTGCTGCTGAGCCTCAGCTCCTAGAACAGTACCTAAAACATACAAGGCATTCGTTAAATACCTGTTGCATAAATCCAATTTTACAGATGATGTAACAGTGACTTGGAAAGGTTAAGTAACTTGCGATGGGTTCTGCAGCTATTAACCACAGAGCTGTTGCCACAGTTCAAGCTCTTAAGCCCCACTCTCCTAGAAGATGGACTAGATGAGGAAGAGGACTAGGGAGACCACTTGGTAAATATTTATTTGCTCTGGGCTTTGCAGAGAGATTAAGCTATTCGTGGGGTTGCTAACATAGCTGTTGTAACACACACATAAAATCTGCACCCCTGGGGCGCCTAAGAGTGGCTCAGTGGGTTAAGGCCTCTGCCTTCGGCTCAGGTCATGATCCCGGACTCCTAGGATCGAGCCCCACCATCGGGCTCTCTGCTCCGCGGGCAGCCTGCTTCACCCCCTCTCTCTCTGCCTGCCTCTTTGCCTACTTGTGATCTGTCTGTCAAATAAATAAATAAAATCTTTAAAAAAAAAATCTGCACCCCTTGCATCTTCATTTGCTGATTATAGTAGTCCTAATCCTTCTGGCTACCTGTATTCTCTCCTATTTTTTTCCCCTGGGATCTTCTGAATAAGCAAACCCATGTGTCTGTCCTTACGTATGTATGGTAAGAGTATTTCAACATTTCATTTGGTGATTAACATGTGTCGTGATCTCTGGCAAATGTTCTACTTGTCTAACAGCAATTTTTCAGGTTAAAAGTTAGAAAGTCAGAGTAACTAGCCTGCCTGTGCTAGGTAATATGTATTTACATTTTCTTTTATTATTCTTCTCATTCTCATTATTATTTTTAAAAAAACACTAATATGGAGAGAAGCAGGTACAAGTGGTAGTAGTGACAATATTTATTTTCTGCCTCAAAACAAATTAGAAACATTTAGTATGTCAAGAAAAAAATTTTTTTCCAGTTACTAGTACACATATTTGAGCTATCTATACCTTACTTATTAACTTACTAAAGTTAACGATATTGCTCGCCCATCAACTGGAAACTTCTTGATTTTTGCTGAGTTTTGTTTAAAAAAGCACAATAAAATTATGAATTAAACATGTAAAGAAAACAAAGCAGTAAATGATGTATCTAAGAACAATTATAAATTGCACAGGTGAATGAGCAATGAAAAAATAAGCTAAACTTAGAGTGATCTACAGAAGAGGTCTCGGTAGTTATTAAAATAATGCCCCTAAAATCCTATGACTTTTAATAAAAACACTTTATAGAAAAATAAATGCTAAATCAATTTCTCTTCAAATATTTAGAATGTTAAAGGTTAATCTATTTGGGTGAACTAGCCATGACAGCCTGACATACTGTAAATAATAAACGACCTCTAATAATAAGAACTGTAACTACATTACATAATAGCAACGTTTAAATAATGGCTCAGAGCCACATTGCATGCTGTAGGCAATTAGCTGCGTGAGGGGGAAAAAAAGCAATGGTGATGCGTACTACAGACTTCTGTTACCCAAGATTTTGTCGAGGAGCAAGCGAGTACTTGAAACTCTTTGGAAAGCTTTAAAGTCTGATGCTTGAAAATCCCATCTGTCCAATAGCTAAGAACAATCACTTCCTTTTATATAAAAGATTATGAACCAAATGTGAAAAACAAAACATCCAGAGAAGAATTTCTCCGGTTAATAAGCTCTCATAAGTCTTTAACTGTAAACACATAAGGATTCTCTAGTAAATAAAACCAGATATAAAAGAACTTTTTATCTACCAGAAGGTTGTATTTTTCACTAACACAGTAATTTTTTTCGGAAGAAAAGAGTCTTCAACTTCAGATAAGGATTCTTTTATTAGGGGGGGGAAACCTTCAATTAAAAAAATTACAGTAAATTGACACCCAACATAAGCAACCTTTTCTCTTGACACTTGCTGATCGGCATTCTACATGTCTTCCAAGAAGTTAAGGAGCAAGAATGAGGGGGGTGGCACACTGCTCTTTTTCATATCATGTTAGCAATTACTCTTTCAAATTCGCCTGTCCTTACAACTGACCTCATTTGGCATTTAGATATCAAATATCCAAATATTTTAAGGGTGGCAAATGATATTATAAAATGACTAATTTCCTACCATTCACCTACAGAGCCTTTAAAAATATTAAGGTTACCCTGAGAAAAGAAATTCTGGGATAGTTCCTCTCAACCACGACAAAGGAAATTCTAAATAATAATTAATATGAGAAAATACAAAGCCTCTTCGAGCACTGGGGTAGGGAACGTGGGTATGTCTTAAAGTCTGGTAAAGAGAAGCAGCGTGTAGAAACACATAAAGAGAAAATAGGGCTCCTATGGGGCCTGCTCAAGCTCCAAGGAAAGCTTTTCACTAAGATTAAAGAGGGAGTGGGAGAAAAAAAGCCTTTCACTAGCTTTGCAGGAAAATACATATACAGTAGCAATCCATCACATCCTTAGTTGTGAAACATTTATTCTTTTAAACCTGTATTTACTTAAGTGAGTTTGGCTCTAGGATTTGTTCTAAGAGACAAAAAGCTACTTTGATTTTTAAAAAAGCCAGCAAAGATGACCTACCGGAATACTCGCTAGCTGTTCCTTTCTGAAGAAGCTACGACTGCATTCAAAAATAAAAACACATTTCTAATTTTACGTACAGAAACTCAACAATTACTCCTACTTCTAAATGATCTTATATGCTCAGACTTGAGGAAGGCATGTAGTTTGCACATTTCGTTCACTGATCGATAGCTTCAAAATTTTATTTTATGGGAAGGACAGTGTCTGAAGAGAAAGAGGTAGTGGTTTTAACAGGATTAATACCTAACATATTATTACTACGAGAGCGAGAAGGCATGTATCCCTAATCTTCCGAGTAAAGTTCTTTCATCTGCTATTTAGCTGTAGGCCTGCCTATGATTATGCAATCATCACTGGAAGTGCAAGCAGCCGTTTGTGGAAAACGTGCTCTTAAAACAGAAGTTATGTATTTCCTAATTACCTCTCTGGAAGAAGAATCTCTTGCTAAAGCAGATTTTTTTTTTTCCTCCAAACGCACACTGACACTAGAAAAAAAGAAAACAATCTTCCTGTGCAGGAGTGAATAATCTAAGGCTCTCCATCTCGTGCATTGCCATTTTACCATTTACCTTTCTTTACATAGTTCAGTAGAGGGGAAATAACACAAGGCAATGAAAGGTGAAATCTCTCTCCACCTCAAAGGAACTTGCCATATTGGTAGTGAAAAGAAACTCACTGTCAATATTGAAAACTGTGAAGACTAAACAGACACAATAGGGAAAAGTCTTCAGAAAAGAATTCATTTTTAAATGGCTTGTCTTTTATTTCCTTTGGGGTTGGGGGGAGGATATGGAGTCAAGTGCTTTTGAAAGTCTAAATCTAATTATTCTGTGGTTTCCGATTTTTCCCGATGCTTCTTTTCCTACTCTAGTCTCATTACTTCAAATGAGCCACATTTGTTTGGCATTATTAAATCTGATAAATTAACCTAAATGCTGTAAAATTACTTTTACTACTACTTAGTGGAGAAACATGAAATTATTATGAAAACAACATTTAACTATGATAGGTATATAAGTGTGTGTGCTAGCAAAAATGAAAATGTTTTACATTTTTTTCCCTGATTTTTAGAGCTTCTAAACACTTCAGTAGACTTTCTTGGATTGTATTCTCAATCTAAAATGTTCGTTCATTCATTAAAAATATGAACACGGCATTAAAAGCAAAATTAGGAGTTGGAATCAGATACCTGTGAAACACAATGGCTCCAAGAAACATTTGCTGATACAATTACAGGACCCCATAATGCTTACAGATCCCTGTGGGAGGAATCAAAGAGAGAAAGGCTCACTCTGCCTCCTCCCCCTCTGTGTATGCAAAGGCAAAATGCTTTTGTGATGACTTCCCCAAGGAGGACAAAGCATAGGGTGGAGAAGGGATGGGAGCTAGGAGCTGTGAAATGTTTAGTCCCTATAGTCCTTTCATTTCTATACCTATAAAGTCTGGATTTGCATATATTCTTCCTGAAAATAATACTCTAAAAATGTATGTAAATTCCAGAAGAAAATCCAATCCCTCAGCGAAGTCCATTTATTCTGCCTCCAAAATATACTTTGAATCCCCTTCACTTTTGTCCATCTTCATGCTTCCCATCATCTCTCTTTGGACCACAGCAACAGTTAGGGAACTGGTCATTTTTGCAATCCCTTCCCTCCGCATCTATTCTGCGCGCAGTAGCCAAAGAAATTTCACGAACAGTATTTTTTATCACATGGCTTTGCAGAATACTCTTCAACAGCCTCTCACTGTGTTTAAAATAAAAGCCAAGTGTATTGCCACTGCCCATACAGGATAGTTCCACCTACTTATCTGACTTCCTCTGTGTACTCTCCCGATCAGTTGGGTTGTGTTGCAATTCCATCAGTTCCTTCAACTTGCCAAACTCTCTCCCTCCGCAGGGCCGCTGTGGCTGTTGTCCTCTCAGTTTGCTTATCCAACTCTTCCTATACCTGCCTCTTTCTCATCTTTCAGGTTGGGACTTTGATATTACCTTCTAAGAGTGGCCTTCTCTGATAATTCTGTGTCAAGTTGGCCCCCCCACCCCGTTCTTTTGTGTCTCAGAATCCTTAAATTCCCTTAAGAACTATTTCATTCTTTAGTTTGTTCATACTGGTATGGCCCACTCTTCAACCAGTACACAAACTCCAAGCGCTGGGCACGGTTACGTGTGCTCATTCTAGGCTGCCCGGGACAGTTTCCCAGGGCCAGGGACAGTGCCTGGCATTGCCACTCAATAAGAATTTGTTAAATGAAGAAACACAGAAGAAGAAAGTGAGGTGAACAGGAGATCTGGCAGCATCCTAGTGTTCTGTATTTCACTTCATTGTGTTGCCTGTGTATATATAATTATGACCTACAGTCCAAACTGTTACTGCAGGCTTATCTATAAAAGGTGACTGATTTTAGACATTTGTACCTTACTAATAAATACTGGAAAATTATGTTCTTCTTTTTTTTTTTTTTAGAAGGTTTATTTATACTAGTTTGTCAATATTTTCTACCTTCACATTTCCTATTGATTTTTTTTTTGTTCCATTTTATTTATTTTTTCAGCGTAACAGTATTCATTCTTTTTGCACAACACCCAGTGCTCCATGCAAAACGTGCCTTCCCCATTACCCACCACCTATTGATTTTTAAGCGTCTTTTGGACTTTAGCTCTATTTGTCAATTTTTAGTGCTGGGTAAAAAGTAAATGTAAATACGGACATTTTTCCTTGGGGCTCTCTGTGTAGCCTATGTGACTAGGTTTTGTGAGCCACCACTTGTGGTTGAGCAGAGCAGCTGGTTGACCTGAGCAGAACATAAAGGCAAATGATGTACATTTTCGAGACCCAGCTGCATATCTAACTAAACCGATAGGCAATAGGGCTAGCCTCAAGTCGAGCTACTTAATACTGCTTTTGCTACAAACTGGGTAAGAAACCAAGACGTCTTTAGCATTTTGGGGCTATTCATGCTGAAGACAATGCTTTTAATTGAGTAATTTAAACAGGTACTTTCTACTTTACTTTCTACTTTCTACTTTACCTTTTCTACTTTACTCCATAGTAGATTTATTCTTACTCATTACAAACATGATTTCATTATGACATTTCTAGTTCAAAACAGAATCTCTAGAACAATATGTTTAATTTCTATTAAAGTATAAAGGCAACTAAGGCATGGAATTCTAGATAAATGTTTATCTGTGTTGTCATGTCACATGTTCAGATTTTATATCCATTAGAAACATAAATTTAAATCAAGTATTAATCAGGGTGCCTAGGTGGTCCCAGTTGGTTAACTGTCTGTCTCTGGCTTGGGTCTTGGACCCAGGCTCCTGGGATGGAGGCCCACCTCAGGCTCCCTGCTCAGCACGGGGTCCTGCTCCTCCCTCTCCCTCCGCCTGTCACTCCCCCTGCTTGTGCTCTCTGTGTCAAATAAATAAATAAAATCCTTAAAAAAATAAATTAAGTATTTGTCAATGCCATTTCTACTAGAATAACTATCACTTAGTGTTACACTAATTTTTTTTGTGTCCATCTTCTTGATACACAGGTGCCCTCAAATTAAGGAGAATCGCTGAATGACTTTATTTAAGAGTGCATCTTTCTAGGTCCTACCTGCAGATTATGAATTAGTAGGTCTGGGTTGGCACCCAGGAATCTGCATTTTTAACAAATTCTGCAGGTGACATGGATGCTGATAGAAAGAGGCACACACAGTGAAAGCCCTGGTCTAGTCTTCCTTCCTTTGCAGAAGGATTTTTATCTAGCACTTTTTAATGTCTCCTGTAACACTTTGCCCATTACCTGGCATCTCATAGCCATCAATAGATTTTCACTGAATGAACTGTTCATGACAATAGAAAGTTTATTATATGACTTTATGAAACATCTAATGGACTATTCTCATTGGTATAATATATCCTTTGAATAGTAATAATAGCTAATACTAGTTTTTTTTTTAAGAATTACATTTAAGGAATATATTTATGTTTAAAACTTTCTATGAATACAATGAAATTGGATATTTTAATGACCTCCATGTGACTAGCTGCAGGTGGAATTACTGGGAAGAATACGAAAGCACTCTTTACTACTTGATCTATTTTATGCAATTCCATTAAGCAGCTTGAAATAAAGTGCTGACTGTTGTCTACTGAACTCTCAACCCCAAATATATTTAATAAAACAAATTTGATTTGTTTTAAAAGCATTATCGTATCTCAAATCACTGAACTAAGACCGTCTTTTTTCTCCTTTAGCATATGGCGAAAAGATTTTTAAGAATCAAAGACAATCCTAAAATATTCAAATTGAACATGATTTATTTCAAAATAAGACAGTCTTTTTTCTTCCTTAGCATATGGTGAAAAGATTTTTAAGAATCAAAGACAATCTTAAAATATTTAAATTGAACATGATTTATTTCAAAATAAGAGATATCTGTTAAAATAAGTTTAAAGAGAAACTGGAAAGAACAGCGGTGGGGGGGAGGGACCCCATAAACGATCTCTAAAATGGTTTTTAGAATCCAAATTACTCTAAGCCTGAAAAATCTATCACCACCAAAAGTAAAGAGCCTGTGAAGGAATATGCAAAAGTCTAGTTCCGTGTTGATAATGGATATACACAGGAGTGCTAGGAGTTGAGGATAAGATTATGGTTATTATGAGAGCACAAATGGAGATAGAAATGGTTTGAGGAGGGATAACTGAATAGTATCAGAAGACAGGAGGAAGCAGAAGTAAAGAAAGAACAGGACTTTGGATCAGAATATACAAGTTTCAGGTCCAGAAACATGACCTTGTCCAAGTTACTTTAAAAGAAATCTCAGTGTTCTTGAGGTGGGAAGTGGTACAGAACTCAGAATTCTAGGTAATCGTTTTCTGATTGCCATCCAATACATTACATGAGAATTTTACATCTGTTAAATGAATCTTTTTCTTAATTTCAAAATAGTCATCCTGGCAGAATAAGCAAATGTGATATTATGATATTTTTTTAAAATACTTTTTTAAAATAACAAAGATTGAAAATTCAGTTAAGCCTTAAGCCTTTTTCGAAGCAGGATAACTTTACCAAGGGTGTTTTTTCTTTTTGAAACTAAATACATTAACTCCCAATGTTAAAGACTGTTTTCTTCCTACTTTGTTCTCTTAACTTCATTGTCTTCTCATCCTTTCACTATGTACTCTTTATCTGCAGAATGACTCTGGTTACCAGATCCAAAATGTGGTCCCTAGCGGGGAGAGTTGGAGAGGGGGATTTCCAGCCATTGCTCTGAGTTCATTTCAGACTGGCCCCTGACAGCAGGAGATGCAAAAGCTGGAATCTCTCACTTTGTATTGTATTTCCTATAAAAGTACAGGAATGCAGCCTGAACTACTGCCCTACTTACACACATTTTATCACATATTTTAATATGCTTTGTAAAGTACATAAAGTCATGTTAAAAAGGTAGGTGCCAAATGTCACTCTAAAACACAGCACTCCTGTGACTGGAAAGAAAATGTGTTCTGAAAGTGTGGATTTCAAGTCAGGTGGCCTGTGAAATGAGTTGTTCTAAGGAGGTTGTTGTCATCTGTCTATGGTAAAGAATGGTCAGTAAATCAGCAAGGTGATGTTTTTTGTTTTATTGTACTTTTTACACACAAGGTGCTGTTTAAGTAAAAAGTAGTATTTTTATATATGACTTAAATGTCTGTTTCCTTACAGAAGATGCAGAGCAGGCCTAGATGAATCTCTTTGGTTGTTACGTGTGAATAACTACCTTCGAAAATCAAGGACTCTTAGGAATTGATTTCAAAGTAATTGCTGCCCTTTTTGCTTTAGCAGGAAGACTGTAGAAAAGGTATATAAATATTACTGACTTGCCTTAACTTTCCCATAAAAACCAAACTAAAGCAAACAAAACAACGCTTTTGATTCTCAAAACAAAAGGCACGGGCACGCACACACACAAACTCCTCTCAAAAGTGTTGTCAGGGGCAGCAGAACATTTTCCACAGTGATTGTTGGGAATCTTTTAAGAAAGAAGGTAAATGTGCTTTCAAAGCTTACCTTAAAAATATTTTACACTGAACTGCTTTAGAAGTAACGATGAAATAAATGCTTTATAAAACAGCATTACATCGTTTGTTTCTTAGACAGTTTTGCAAAATGTAAACACGTTAGATGGCATAAAGGACCACTTTCCATTTACTAAACCAAAAAGGAATGTTAGATAACACATGTGAATAGAAATGCCCGCACCAGTTTGTCCAAGAGGTTCACCAGATCTCATTCTACAGATCAGTCTAAGCAGGGGAAGAAGCAAAGGAGGGGAAGCTAAGATATCACCGTGGCAACCTGAGAGGGTGGGGAAAGACAGAGAACTACATGCCACCTGCTAATCAATTAGGAGAACTGTTTGCAAGCTCAAGAAATCCTAGAGAATCTGAGCGGGGTTGTACTACTATAGTTCAGAGTCAAGTAACACAGATAAACTTAACTGGGCATTCTCTTTTCAACTTTTAACACTCTGTCAATATTGCTAACACCCATATATTAATACTAGTGTATTTCATAGCAGCCACTTTGCTGTATGCCATTTGTCCCTAAGAAATCTTATTTCTTTATGTTATTACTATAAGTATGATAACCATTAAAAAAAAGTTTGCATCAATAATTTCCTTTTAGTTTGCATTACACTGCATTTTCAGATGAGTTTGAAAAGGAACTTGATTTTTGTTTTAAGAGATAAGGGGCAGGCGAGAGAGAGAGAGAGAGAGAATCTTAAGCAGACCCCCACACACAGCACAGAGCCCAACGCAGGGCTTGGCATCATGACCCTGAGATCATGACCTGAGTGGAAATCAAGAGTCCAACACTTAACCAACTGAGCCACCCAGGTGCCCTTGATTTTTGAACACAGCCTCTCACTAAGGCATCCTGTAACTGTCTTATTTTATACTCTTAAATCTGTTCAAATTTAATAAAAAGATTTAAAAATTTTAAAAAAAATTTAAAAAAATTTTAAAAAACAAATCTGTTCAAATCTTAATAGTTTAATAAGTCAAGTATAAATTATTCCTAAGATTTATTTGCTTTGTGTGCCAAGATTATTTCACTTATTGTTGAGTGGGGTCAAAGAAGATTGCAAGTCACTTAATTTACCTTTTTTTTTTTTTAACTTACTCCCTCAGACTAAGAATCCTCTTAAGTTTGTTACTTTCTTGTGCCTTCTGGCTAACTATTCCTCCTCCCCTTGTGCCATCTTCTACCTTGGCAGATCTAACGAGTATTCTTTTGTCCTACTTTTCTTGAATTGAAAACTATTGATGACTCTACATTAGAAGGATGACTGATGTGTTACACAAAGGCCCCTATGTAGGTGAAGTCTGGAGATGTGCTAAGAAGCCCATTATTTTTTACAGTACAGTGATCTGCTTGTGGAATTTTCAGAAAACATTTCCAAGAGACAAGACATCAGAGCCTGCATTCCTGTTTTATATTGACTTTTGACCTAACATTGGACCAGTAAATCGCACGTGTAAATATGAGGCTGGGTGGCAAGACTCACTTTCCTAAATATTTATAGTGGTAAATTCCCCAGGTTATAGATTACAACAGCAACAAGATGATAAGCTCTACCCACCATGAACTTGTCTTTAACACTTATTTTTGTGTTATATTTAGCAGGCTAGCAAGAGTTCAACTAGTAGGATAAAGAAACCCAAAGAGGAACAAAAAGTAGTTTAAACAGTTCACTGAAAATAACTATGGGGAAAAAAAAATGACTGGGGGAAAAACACAACGCCCAATGTTCGCATAGGGAAATGCTTCCTAAATTAGGAAACGCTTCCTAAATTAGAAGAAGAAGAAGAAGAAGGAGAAGGAGAAGGAGAAGGAGGAGGAGAAGAGGTAGTAGTAGTCATCAAGATAAAACTTGGGTAACAAATAAGTCTTATTATTATTATTTTTTAAAGATTTTATTTATTTGACAGAGAGGCAGGCAGAGAGAGAGGAGGAAGCAGGCTTTCTGCTGAGCAGAGAGCCTGATGTGGGGCTTGATTCCAGGACCCTGGAATCATGACCTGAGCCAAAGGCAGAGGCTTTAACCCACTGAGCCACCCAGGCGCCCCAATAAGTCTTATTATTAAGCAAAAATTCTATATTCTCATTTATAAACACAAAAGGGTGTGAATTAACTTAGTGATAAAAACACATTAAATGACATATATGAAACATCCAATAATCATGTGAACATAAATAGGTCGAGATGCTCAGTCACCAGTCGGGGAAGCAGGGATGCAAATCAGCTCCATCTTATTCAACCTATTGTGTGCAGTGATTCTTTGAGCGTAGAATAAAGGGCTCAGAAGCCTGTGTTAGACTGTGATTTTTGTCTTCTGGGAAACACCACTTAATGGCTCTGAATATCATTAAGAGCTTTTGAGATAGTCATTCAAGGGCTGCTGCTGTAGGCTGACGTGGGAGCTTTCAAAATGCACACACAGAAAGAGAGCTCATGGTTATAGCTTTTTTTTACAGAAAAAGTCCAGTGGCCAAAATGCTGAAAAGCTTACTCTGACCTCCAGGAGCCCTTTTTTGTTTGTCCCTCCCAATCACAAGATAGACTTTTATCATCATACAATAATACTGTAAGCTCCTTGAAGGTAGAAATTGTGCCTGTATTTCTTTCTATCTTGTGGCACCTTGTATGTGTCTCGGTGAATGGCAGGTGTGTAATAAACAGATGCTGAATTGAATTACCGCATGAGATCACATACTTGTCCCATCAGCAGAACCCACACACCGCTCACTGCCGATATTGAGATTACAGGGGTCACTGGCAGCACTCTGCCTAATGGTGTGCTGACTGACAGAGTAGAAAATCAAATCAAGAGGGCCAGCATGACCTTTGTGTCAGGCAGACAGGGTGCACACTCACTGTAGCAACAAGGTCAAGATCAAAGTGATGAATGTCCAACCTTCTAGTACATGGCTAGAGACCTGAACTGACCACATCGGATTATCTGCGCAATTTCATCAGCATCACCTGTGAGTAATATGTTAGCTGATAGTAAGCAATGAGAGAGAAACACAAATAACACATTCCCAGACTGCAGCAAATTTACCAGCTTGAAGAAGTGCACTTGACAACAGGCTTCTTGTGGATTATGCAAGCCTGCCGATTAGACACGAAAACAACTGCTTTGTGGTGATCCAAAATGGGATTAACATAAGCTGGATAAGTGTTAGAAATTCTTTAAAGAACCTGGTGAAGTACCATTCAAAATGATACAGCCACGTCATTTAAAAAAAAAAAAATCCTGGGAAAACAGAGAAGATGAGATGAATCTGGTTATCAGTAATCAAGAAATGGGACAGCTCGTAGTGAGAAACACTGTGGGAAAACATGATTCCAGGCATCAAAGTCACCAGTTTCTATGAATCTAGGGGTGAAAAGGGTTATTATTAGTCACTTGTCTGTCTTTTAGCCACATCAGTCGTCAGAAAAGGCAGTCAGAGCCAGTAGCATTATCTTTAAACACTAAGGACAAAAATAAATACACCGTATGTAAATATATGCTTAAACGATTTTTACATTTAAAAATAACTTCACTTTTGGCTATCGAAAAAGCTCCTTTAATTCTAAGAGAGACAGTAGGTGACTAAGGCATGGCAATTTACATCTGCTTAGTGGTGATATATTAGTCTAATCTCCAGAGGGCTTCCAACTTGATTTTCTCCATATGTTACCCATATGTTATATTACCATAAACATGTCTTCTGGAAAACAGCCATATGCTTCACTTTTATACCTGAATAATAGTGGCCCTTCTTTATCCTTTGGTTGTGTTCTTTTCCGTGGATTTTGAAATATTTACAGGAATTGAATATGAAAGGAATTACCTGAAAATCATTTGAAAGTAACCCCTATTATTCACAATACTGCATTTTTAGGACCTACAAGTGACTTTCTATAATACTAACATTCTCAAGCTCGAGGATCAAGGTAGTGCTATTGTTTAAATTTGGGTCAAAGAGAATTTAGCCCAAATTTTAATGTATTGTCCCAACCAATGTTACTAAGACTGCACTGGAAGAGGAGGATTTTCTCCTACTGACGAATGAGTCATGGACAATCATCATCAATCATCAGCATCAACCTCATGAGATCAATAACCGTTTATGGTTACTGAGTACAGATGACATGCCAAGTATTGTGCTATGGGACAGAATATGTCATTTTTTTTTAACCTACAAGTAAAATGTAGTAAAAAATGTAGTAATGTGTTTATAGCAACATCATTTAATGTTGAATTAATGCAATTTTCAGTCATCACAATGGTGATTTTGCATATATCTGACCCTGACAATCCTGGTGCTTTTGAGGCAACATGAGAAAGAGTGAATAAATGATCTGATTCTTTGATTACTCCTTTTTCTCCTTTCTCCTTCTAACCTTCTAACTACCAGAATCTCCAGACTTAGACCAGGGATCAAGAAGGGCTGTGATGATCTGACTTCAGTGAATGCCTCTGGGCAGATGACTGTAGCTATAAAATATTAGTGTGTATACAATTTTTTACTTCTGCTCTGGAGGCAGAAATTCATAATCAGTCTCTACCCTAGGTAGATTCTCATTATCTCATGTCAGATTTTGGAGGAATTACTCTATTTCCAGTATTTCCTATTTCCAATCACACAAAACTGTATAAAATGATTCTGTTCATATACAACCTCAATTGTTTCACTCTCTTGCTATGGCATATCCTTTAGAAATCCAGGATCCTTTGCTTGTCTTTCAAACTATTCTACAAACTGATTCCATGCAGCTCCGTCTACTCCTTTCTCCAAGCCAGCCAGTAAGGCCTGGGAAGGGGGGCAGGAAGGCTCAGCCAGCCCACACCAGATGAATGCAAGCTTCACTGCCCGTGCTTCACCTGCTGCCTGCTCTATCCCTATCACAGATAATCCTTATAGTTACATCCAGATAGAAATCAATTAGGAGGCAATAAGAACAATACCAGTAGCATTTAATGCTTGCTACGCACTAGGTACTATCTTACCCACTTTGTGAGTACGATCCCATTTAATTCTCACAAGCCCAGGTAGGAAATAGTATTATTCCCACTCAACGGATAATGAAATTGAGACTCAGAAACATTAAATAACTTGCTCAATGTGGCCAAGCTGGTACGTGGCAGAGCTTTCATTTGAACCCAGCCCATCTGACTCTGGAACCCATGCTATTGCTCCCCATCAAATGAATCTTTATAATAAATCTCATTCCTTCATATGCTGGGTCCTCACTATGTGTTAGGTACTGTATAATAATACACAGAATGGCAAGGCCTGGACCCAGCCCCAGCTAACCTGGTGTTTTGGAGGAGGGAACCATACCGATCAACAGTGGGAAGTGAGCAACTGAGGGTGATAAGGATACACGGTGCAAAGAGAAGCGAAGGCTGCCTGAGAGAACCAGGACAGTTTTGCTAAGTAAGGGTCCTGTTGCCTAAGGGGCATCTTAAAAAGTGGAAAGACTTCAGTGGGCAAGGAGAGGGTCTCTGCTCCAAAATATTTGCTAAAGCATTTGAGATGGAGGTAGGACCGCCTATTTGAGAGAATGGAGTATTACTGTGGTAACCATTTTGCAATATATGCAAGTCAAATCATTATGCTGTACACCTTATACTTATACAGTGTCGTGTGCCAATTACATCTCAACAGAAGTAGAAAAAAGTGGGGGAGTTAACGGGTATGTACATAGAGCAGACTAGCATGGGCTTACCATTCTAGGAAGGATCTTAAACCCTAAGGAGTTAGGCTGTTTTGTGTTCACAAAGGTTACTGAGTGTAGAGGCATACAGTTAGATTTGCATTTTAAAAGGCAAGGGTTCACAAACCTGGCTGCATATTAGAATCATCAGGGGATCTTTTAAAGAACTGCTGGAGCCCCAACTCCACTTCCAGAGATTCAAATTCAATTGATCTGAGAGAGGACCTGGGCATCAGTATTTTAAAAAGCTCCCTAGGTGATTCAAAAATGCAGTCCTGGCTGAGAACCAAAGTCTCCTGGCTTCTAGTGTCTCATTTATAAAAAATGTATTTTTACTACGCATTTGACACACAAAAGCAAAACATAACCACCAAAATCCACACGATTCCACCTAAGATAAATTCTGAATAATGTCTCAAACAAAATTAATGCTAAATAAAGTGAAAATTCAAGAACAAAACCACTTTTGCCTGTGATTACATGCAAAAGTAAGGGTTTGCTGGCCACATGTGCGTCTGAATGCCGAGGCGTTAAGTGACAGCATGAGGCGATGAAGCAGTGTGGAAAAGCCATGACATTTCTAGCGGTAGAAAGGAAATCAACCACTCATCTTAAAAACCTTCTTCTCCTAAAATTCCGTGATTCTCTACCAATGTCCCTTGGGTGACAATAGTTAAAAATCATCTTTATCTTCACACGACCCTATAGATCCATGGCTAAGTTCTGGAACACGCTCAGCTGAGTCACATAACGGATGTCTCCGCAGCAGTGAAAGTTATTCCAGCTCTTGGGTAGAATGATAGATGCTCTGCAGTTTCTCCGGACGTGGAGCCACGAGGGACCTGGCTGCAAGCATGCATTTTTATAGACACCTCAGCTAATGTGAAAGTCCTCGTGCAAACGTTAGTGCTTGGGAACATTAAATAGGCTTGGATGCTTCCCCAGAGACTTTCAGTTCCATTAACACAAGACTTGGTGGCTGAGGATGGATATAATCCCGATCCCATGTTAGAGATATAGAAAGAGAAACTCTCCACTGTCTTCAACTTAGCACTCACATTTCAAAAGATAAGAACCTTTCAGTGTCGACAGGACTAAAGAATTCAAGCAGCACCTAATTTAGCATCTTACACATACCCCTTCCCCCAAAAGAGCTCAAGTGGCAGAACAGAGCTAAACTATTTCAGTCGTTAGAAGAGAGGAAGAGAAAATTTTAGGCCTCATTTCAGTGACTGCTGTGACTGAAAGTTCTGTTATTGAGGTACTGGCCTCTGGTGGTTCTGACTGTTGGCTCTCAAATCCCTAAAGCATTGCGGCTGCATGTGAAGATGTCTGCGGCCAACTCAGAGATGCCATGATGGCCGCTGCCCACAGAAGTCCACTGTACACATATGTTCTTGTGTAGAGCTTCTGTCTCTTTGCACAAGGCTAATGTAGCAACACCAGCAAATCTGCTGAGCTCCCATAATTGGCCTTAAAGTGCCTAACATTCCCTCACTAGGCCTTTCCCCAACACCATGGTCCCTCAAATCACATAAGGCAGGCCCTAAAAAGAAAAACAAGACTGTTCTCTTGGAGAGTTCTGAGAAGAGGTGAAGGGGTCTCCATAGACATTTAGGTTCCCCAGAAGCAGGTCCCACAGCCATTCTTTCTTCACTACCAACCCCCTCCATTCCAGAACACCACCACCCTCCATTCTGCCACGTAGAATTCTGCAGCATTTGCTCAGCCATCCCTTTTCCTCTATTCCTATTTTCACAATTCTGGTTTGGAACTTCATTTTTTTTTTAACACCCTATCCAGTCCAGCCATTCTATAGTTGACCTTCCTGTCCCTACTACATCTTCTCCTCCATCTGTCCTCTATCCAGTGATTGGTAAGCTATGACCAAAGGCCATCTCCTGTCTTCTGCCTGTTTCTGTACATGAAATTCAATCAGAACAAAACCACTCCCAATTCATTTATGTATTCTCTACGGCTTCTTTCATGCTACAATGGAGAAAGAGACCACATGGCCCACAAAACCTAAATTATTTACAATCTGGCCCTTCATAGAAAAAAGTTCACCAACCACACTATTGCCAGGATGATTCTGATCAAAAGTATAAATCTGATCACCCTGCTTCCATGCTTAAAAGACTTTCGTAGCTACATTTGGTAGCGAAGGACCAAACTGTAGTTGCCCAATGTAGTATTTCTGACCAGATTAAATAAACTCCTGCTCTTGGTGTCTTGCAGATGCACACCTTCTTTATTTCTATTAAACTTTATATATTTTTCTATTTGTATTTATCACTTGGTATTTCCTTCATTCTTCTATCTACATGTCTGGCTGCCTGAGTTGTAAGGAACTGGCTTAAACTTCCCAGGATTAAACTTTCAAATGAACATAATGAAGATTTTATGCTCCTATTTATATTGAGGCTACTGTTATTTCAAAATACTTTGTGTCTGCCTTCAGCATGCAAGGAAAGCAATCTTAGCAATTTGCCATTATATCTCATTTTAAGTTAAATAAAAAGGCACTCTTCAGCTTCATCACCAAGCTTATTCTAAATTAAATCTGACCGTAAGGGGAAAAAAAATCTACCAGTGATGGTAGGTATTAAATAGTTTACAGCAGGCTTTAAATGTATTTTATAAAAGAGAAATTTCCAAACTATTTTCAGTGATGGCATCTATTTTGAAATAAATATTTCTGTTGGGCTATTAACTTTGATGGGAATGTTTTGTAGTCCAGAATGTATTTTTTATTTAATGAAATGACACTGTACAAAGGATGGAATACTCAATAAATGGTTAGCCACAGTTTCAAAAAACTGGATTCAGGTGGATAATAGACCTAAGTATAAAAACAAACTAAACCATTTGGGAGAAAATGATCTTTATAAATATTAGATGGGGAAAGCTTCTAAAAGGTGAAAGAGAAGAAACAAAAGAAAGCAAATGATGATAAATCCATCCCCATTAAAATGAAAAACTTGTCCAGAAACAAAGTAAAGTCAAACCATAAATTTAAAGAAGGCATTTGCAAAGCACACAACTGACAAAAGATTAACACCCAGATTGTCTAAGAATGACTGCGAATCAATAAGATAAAAGCCATCTCCTAAACACGGGAAAAAGAAAAAGAAGACATGAACAGGCAATCCAAAGTAAGATTGGACTTAAGGTCCAATAAACATTCCTAAAAATTCCCTACCTCATCATAAATCAAGTAAATACAAATTAAAGTCATAACACGATATCATTTCACACCTATCAGTCTGGCAAACATTAAAAAATCTGGCAACACCAAGTGTTGGCAGGGATACAGAGCAATGAGAAATCTTATACCTGATGGTTGGGAGTGTAAATTAACACAACTTTCAGAGCAAACTGGCAATATCTAATAAAGTTAAAGATGCACTCCTACATTTATTCTTAGACACAAAGATACACACACACACACACAGACAATATTAACTGCAGCACTGTTTGTAAGAGAAAAGAGAAAAATCACCCAAATGTCCTTCAACTGGAGAATGGGAAATTAAGTTGGGATTTTTTTTTAACAGAACGGCAAAAATGATTGAGTTAGGACACATATATCAATGAGGATAATCTCAAAAGCATAATGCAGAATAATAACAAAAAAAGTGAGAAGCACAAAATGTTTATAGTAAAATACCACTCATATCAAAATTAAAAACCTATAGGAATGATCAATTATAATGTTCAGGGATACATGCAAATGATGCAAAAGCACAAAGATGTGTGTGAGAATGATAAATACCAAAATCAGGAGAGTAGTTACTTTTGAAGGGGAAAGGCAGGCATGTAATCAGGGACTTTAATTGTATCAGTAATCACTTGCTTCATTAAGCGAAGGTGTACTGATGGTTCTATACTATTCTCTGTGCTTTTCTGACTACCTGGAATTTTCACAATTTAAAAAGTCAATCACTTTGAAGACCATTCCTTTTGAAGGAAGTTGCCGTAACATGTACCTCCACATTATGAATCTAACGGCCAGACATATTCCAGTCCCTGACAACAAACTGGTAAGATTTTGAACTACTTAAACAGTGTTTTTCAGTCCTCGAGTTAGAATTTACCTTAAAGTTTGGCCAGCCTCACGCTCTTGAATTTACAAGGAAGGAAATGGCAGGAGTAACTCTGTGTTGTCAGACTGGCCAGTGAAAGGGCTGGACAGCTGGATCTGTACCCTCGCTGCTATAACCCGAGACACAGAGTATAATTAAATAGGGGCATTCTCAAGCATTCCCAGTATTATTACTTTTGTCAATCTTACTTAAGCTTGAATCGCAAACATGTATGTTGAAACTTTCATTTAAGGGCAGAAGCCCCTAGATACATTCTGGGCTTGAGATGGCTGTGTACTGTGAGTCCTTATAATTATTTATCAAATGAAGGTGCACAACAGTGTGTATAATACAGAATCACTTTTTTTTAAATGAAGGGAAACAAGAATATTATATTTGTTTAGCTTGCGTATGTAGAAAAATATCCACAAAGGGTAAATTGGAACAGGGTCAACTGTTAGGAAGAGTGGGTACAGGGCAGAGGTGACATGATTTGGAAGGTGACTTTTCACTATACACATTTTTACAGCTCCTCTATTATGAAATATACATTGTTTTTCTCACCTTCTTCTCTCGGTAAACACTAGTTTCAGTTTCTTATCATGCTTACATGACTTTCTTTCATGGACTGATCAGAAAATGACAGCTGATGGTTAGGGCCTGATGGCCATGACTTTAGCATTGCTATGGGCCCCAAGGTCAAGGACTCATCTTCTTATGTACTAAGACTTTGGTTTTAGCTCCAGAGTTGAGATGCTTAATGCCTATTGCCTTTGCCACTAAGGAAAGCTCTTCAAGCTTGCCTCAGCTGTGAGGTGCTCAGGTTTCTTTTGGTGTCTGGAATATACCTGCCAGCCCCCCAGTAAGGCTGTCACCCCTTAAGTCCTAGCTGCCAGAGCTTATTGGCCCTCATTATCCTCTCTCATTTGCCTGACCTTGACCCTGTGCTGCTGACTCTCACTAGGGTATCTGTGCTAAGCTCCTTTCCCTCTCTTCTCATCTGCCTCACCTACTGATCCCTAAAATGTGAAGTTCTTGATGACATAATTTTCTGCTATGATTACTACCACCACTCAGGTGGAAGCTACTTCTTCCTTAACTTTGAATTTTTTTTTTTCTTCTATAGCTCCTTTCTAAAGAGCAGGGTTTTTGACGAAGGTGTTAAGAAAAGTCATAGTCACTGAGAGATCTTAAGACTGAGGATCTAAGGCTCTGAGACTGGACAGAAAGAACAACTTCTCTGGTCCTTACTTCTTCAACTTGAAAATGAGCAGTTTAGTAGACATTATCGGTAAGGTTCCTTATAGAGCTGACATTCTATGACTCTCCGTTTTTAAAAAGAATTCTCTTCTACCTCCTATCCCTTCTGTTCCTTCTTCTACCTTAACATTTCCAACATGCTCTGAACAGATGTGTTTAGACACATGTACCCAGAATTTAATCTCATAGAAATCTATCAACGAAGACTAAAAAGATTGGAAACATAAAGGCACAAGTGGGAATTGTTGCCTGCCAACTTTTCTCATGGGAAAAAGACATTCTCTCCTGGACAGAAAAGTCTCTTGAGGTACTATGGCTATAAAAAGGCCTCCGTTTTCTCATAAGGACATTGTCTTATATAATTTCTCTAAGGCTGAGGTAACAGAGAAGTAAACCTTTTGAAAGCAGTCTCTTGGTTTTAGCTTTACTGTATAGCATCCACGCATGTAGCACCAAGATAGTTTCTAAACACACAATCATCTAAGTAGTAAGTTCTCCTTAACCAATTTGTGTGTGTGTGTGTCTTAAGATTTTATTTGTTTATTTGACTGACAGAGATCACAAGTAGGCAGAGAAGCAGGCAGAGAGAGAGAGGGGGAAGCAGGTTCCCTGCCGAGCAGAGAGTCCGATGCGGGACTCGATCCCAGGACCCTGAGATCATGACCTGAGCCAAAGGCAGGGGCTTAACCCACTGAGCCACCCAGGCGCCCCTAATTTGTGCTTTTTTTTTTCCATTTTATTTATTTTTTCAGCGTAACAGTATTCATTGTTTTTGCACAACACCCAGTGCTCCATGCAAAACGTGCCCTCCCCATTACCACCACCTGTTCCCCCAACCTCCC
The DNA here is from genome assembly GCF_922984935.1 of Meles meles. Classification (NCBI taxonomy): domain Eukaryota; kingdom Metazoa; phylum Chordata; class Mammalia; order Carnivora; family Mustelidae; genus Meles; species Meles meles. Next base: position 53,062,402 of record NC_060068.1, on the reverse strand, counting down.
ACCCCTGACCCTTCAAAACCCTCAGGTTGTTTTTCAGAGTCCATAGTCTCTTATGGTTCACCTACCCTTCCATTTTTTTTTTTTTTTAATAAACATATAATGTATTTTTATCCCCAGGGGTACAGGTCTGTGAATCGCCAGGTTTACACACTTCACAGCACTCACGATAGCACTTACCCTCCCCAATGTCCATAGCCCCCTCCCCCTCTCCCAATCCCACCTCCCCCCAGCAACCCCCAGTTTGTTTTGTGAGATTAAGAGTCATTTATGGTTTGTCTCCCTCCCAATCCCATCTTGTTTCATTTATTCTTTTCTCCGATTGACTTATTTCACTAAGCATGATACGCTCTAGTTCCATCCACTAATTTGTGCTTTTAATCACCACTGTCATCTTGTGGCTGAAGCTAGAAACCTGCGAGTCACCTTGGAGTCCTCCTTTTCCTTGACCACAGGTCCAACCAACCACTAAACCCTACTCAACTCCAGAAGAGACTCTGAACTGCCCACTTCCCTGCTGCTCTTCTGCCCACGCAGTCACGTCTTGTCTGAACTCTTCAAAAGCCTTGTGGTGGCTTCAGTGCCCTCTGGCCATCCTCTAATCTCTCTGCAGAGCAGCCAGAGCACTCTTTTATTTATTTCTTATTTTAAAAAATTTTTAAAATTAACATATAATGTATTATTTGTTTCAGGGGTACAGGTCTGTGATTCCTCGGTCTTACACAACACACAGAGCTCACCACAACACACACCCTCCCCGAATCCATCACCCAGCCATCCACTTCCTCTAAACCCTCCCCTTCGGCAACCCCAGAGCAATCTTTTAAACCACCGACCTGGCTGTGCCCCTCCCCAGGAATGACTCATCAGTGTCGTACCAGTGGCTTTTAAAGCAAACCGATGTTCCTTCCCTAGCCTACAAACATACAGGATTTGGTTCTTGTCTACCTCTCCATCACTAACTAGCTATGTGAGCTTGAGCAAGTAATGAAATTTCTCTTTACATTAGAAATCATATGCTATAAAACGCAGCTCAGGCATAGAACCTACCTGTAAAGCGCTCATATTTCCTGGTACACAATAAGCACCCAATGAGTGTTAACTACCTGAATATTTTATAGCTAACAGACACACAGGACATCCACTCTGTGTAGTACACCAAGCTAGGCACATCAAAAAACTAGTAAACCCTTTCTAATACCTCTCCCATCATATACCCTTTTCTCATTGCTGTGTCAACAAGGTGATTACTACATTTAACTTAACTATATAAAGACTTACACTTGGGTTCAAGTATCAGTAGTACCAAAAATGCCTTAGAGTATTTCATAGCTAATGTAAAAAGACCTTGAGAATCTCAGGTTACTGCAAGCAGCTAAGAGAAAAGAGCATGCTGGTCTCCACACCATGCACACACAATGCACACATGAAAAATAATCTAAAGAAATTCTAGACCGTGATACTACTGAGAACTAAAGCAAGAGAAGTCACATGTTTCACTGGTCAGATAACATTTGGTTTTATTCTAGGCACTACATTGTACTAGAGGGATTCACATGTGAATTAAGGATGAATTTAGGACAAGTAGGAAGGGAAGGGGCCTGCAAACAATGTTATATATGAGATAGTCAAGAGAACTGAGGTAATTAGCCTTGGGAAGAAAAGACCTGAAAGAGAGGATGGACGAGATGTTTCAAATATTTGAAAAGTCTTTTTATAGAAAACACATTATATATATCTTAATGAGCAGAGCTAGACCCGAAGTATAGAAGTCACAAGGAGGAAGACTTCAATTCTCATCATTAGAACTACTCAGAAAGAGGAGGAAATAGGAGAATAAGAAATGGCGCTTCGCAGGGCAAGTTTTAAGTGCAGGATGAATGCTCAGCTTCTAAGAACCATGTGGAAAGAATTTCCTTTTTGGATAAGAGCAGGGACTGGATAATAATAGCTAATATTTACTAAGCACTTAATGATGTGCTTAGAGCTTTAGAAAATTACTCATTTAATCCTCACAACAACTCTATGAGATAGATACTATCATTTTGACGATGAGAAAATTGATACAGGTTAAGTGACGTGCCTACAGTCTAACAGGAAAATAGCTGAAACAGGGGTTGAATACAGGCTGCTTAACTCCAGAATCTGGACTCAGCCTCCTTGCTACAAAACATCTACTAACCCAGTTGATTTCTGAATGTTCTCCACCTATAATTCCCATGTCTCCATCTCTCACAACTTTCTGCAGTTACTTGTTAACTGGCATCCCATATGCCTGTAATTTCCTGTTACTAAGATTTGTTAGGAAAGGAAGGTTTTCTGGAATAGATGACCGTGTAGCATTTCTTGGAGATATATAGAAATTTATAGGTCAGAGAGATAGTTGCAGCAGAAGGGAAGCATTAATCTATATAAACCCTCCAAGGGAAAGAAGTCTCTGTAACCAAAAAGGACCCTGTAAGAAATCCCTGTGCTTGGTTAGAAGGAGAATTTCTGAGATGGTTTTAGATATGCAATCATCTAAAAGATGCAATACTTAATACTTAAAGAGATCCAAGAGAAAAATCAAAAGGTATTGCAACCTTTACAAATATCTCCTGCTTGATTAAAAAAATGATAACTGCAGATAGTTATTAAGACTGCTAATGTTCTGAAAATAGAATTATAATACCATATTCCCCATAAGGAGGGAGCTTATAAAGTAAACTTTTCTGGAGTATTTTTGAGATGCAGATAAAAACAGGGTGGATATACAATGACAAAGAGCAAAACACCCCATAGAATGCACAGATATTCTGTTCTGATAAAAACTTCTGGGTGTATTACTATGCTCAAATGTCTCAGATGGTCTCATCTGGCACAATTTTGCAGTGATAGTAAAAAATACAATTTGCTCATTTAGAACATGTTTTAGAGCTGGGTGAGAAATAATTTCCCTAAATTGAATATTTGGGAACCAATTACAACCCCAAATCTGCTATTAACCTCAGAATAGGTAATTGCAAGTTTGTGTCTAAATCCATTTGTCATAATAGAGCAAATTAAGAATCACGTGATGGACGTGATTAATGTGTGACAGTTATCATGAGCACCATGAGCCAAACTAATAACAACATCAAAGAGAGATTCCAAATGTGATGCAGCCATGAAGGCAAAACTAATTTTCGAATTATAATAGCAACATCCAAGAAAGCTAATGTTTTCTTTGTGTGATAGTCACGGCTGGGCATCTGGAGATGGCTGTCCACTAATGTCCTAATAAATGGTAGGCACACACTGGAAAGGTTGTCATCGTGGGGCGAACTGAGCACAGTTGTTGCTGCTGTTGTCATAATGGACCAGTCAGGCAGTGGGTCACAGGGTGCTGGAAAAAAGTAAGTCTCATTACAGGCTCAGCTCAGGGCTCTATGTGCCTGTCAGTTCTGACTCACACCACAGAAACACACTTTCAGTGCATATAAGTAATATTCCTGCTTTATTCTCGTGCAACATTTCTTCCCTATTTTCTCTCAACAGAGCATACCAGAAAACTTGGTAGTGTTACAGCAAGAGCTTGCATGAGGCAATAGCCACCTTGAAGTTAAGATAGGAAACTTCCTGCAGATTCTGTGAGAACAGGGGCTTTAAGCTGATGTCACCTGATACCTGGGGGTGGGGGCCGGGGGAGACATTCAAAACTAGCAGGCGCTGGCAGGCCTGGTACTGCAGGTGAACCACGCAAGGGGAGGCACTGACCCTCTTCTACTAGGTGAGTGCCATGAGATCAGAAAGAAAGTCTTTTCATCTCCACATCCCTGGCACCAAGCATGGGGGCCAGACTAGAGAGCCAAGAACTGAAGGATATATTATATAAGAGGGTTAAGCAAATAGCTTTGGAATTCCGGTTCTGCCACTGCCTAACCTCTGTGACCCTGGGCAACTTATTTCAGCTAAGTCTCAATTTTTCTCTGCAAAAATAAAAAACAATTGTGAGGGGGCACCTGGGTGGCTCAGTGGGTTAAGCCGCTGCCTTCGGCTCTGGTCATGATCTCAGGGTCCTGGGATCGAGTCCCGCATCGGGCTCTCTGCTCAGCGGAGAGCCTGCTTCCCTTCCTCTCTCTTTGCCTGCCTCTCTTGTGATTTCTCTCTGTCAAATAAATAAATCTTAAAAAAAAAATTGTGAGGATTAAATTGAATAATGAATAAAGCACTTTGTACACAGTTGTGCTAAAAATTGCATCAAATACATTTTAATGATGAGAGCTGCCTAGGAAGTATAAGGTAAGGGAAGACAGAGAAAAAGCCAAGATAGTCATTTTTCATAGATCAAAGGTGGCAACAAAAGTTTCCCACATAGTGCTCCATGAGGTGAATACAAATAACCTATACTTGTCCCAAGTACTTAAAAAAAAATCTAATCGGTTTTTTAGCATTTTTCTTGTAACGGTTAAAAAAATTTTCCCCCAAACAGTAAATATCATGAGAATAAATACTGATTAGAATTAATATGTCTTGCCTGATTTTAGCTCAACAAACTTCTTAAAATCTTGACTGCTTCAACACCTATAAAACTTCAAGGATAGGAATACACATATATTTAAACAAAACAAAACCTTCTTTTTTACTTAGTCATTGGTGTATGTAACAACGTATCTGCCAATTTAAGTGTTGAAACAAAATAACTGATGGCTTCTCTGTCTCAAACATTTTTTACATTTAGTCTTTGCATTCTTCTGTACTGACATTTGTGTGGTTTTATCTCTTTTGAGAGGATAAAAATTGGATTTTTTTTTTTTGCATTGCTAATAGTCTTAAAACTAAAGTGGATATTTTAGGTGTTGGCAATTTTCCCCTATCTGCCTCCAACATTACTGAAGCTATCTTAGTATCATCTCTGAGGATAAACAGTATTATTAGTTATTTGTAGACTCCAGTCACAGAGTTCATTAAAAATGATGAGTATGTTAACATAGTTCTTTTTCACTGAAAAGTTAAATTTGAAGAAAGGTCTGTTAGGCCTTTGAGGACCTCTATGCATTACAATTTTCTGGTGTGTATCAAATTTTGGGTTCAAAATATATCTGTATTACCTTACTATATCACCAAATAGCTTAGATAATCAAATGATGTTTTCAGTAGTTGTTTAAAATGTTGGCACGTTTCCAAAATGTGGACCTAGAATAAGTCATCAGAGATCAAACTGAGGTTATTTGAACTATTTAAATGGCATAAATGGGACATTAAAACATCCATATGTTCTGACTAAACTACATTGGGTATGCGATTATGATTTATCCTAAAGAAGTCCAGCTTTTCTTAGAACAGACATGTTAATTTGACTTTCCTGATGCATTAGATATAAATATTCAATTCGTATAACAAGTGAAATCCATATATATGTCTTGTGATTTGTGATTATTACCTTCTAAGAAACACTTCTTAGTGTTGGTGCTACAGCACGATGTCCATCTCCTCAGACACAAAGACTGGACAGCAGTCGGGAGCCAGGCACTGTGATTCCTTCAGTGATTCTCCTTTCTCTGCTTAAGCTGTCATCTTACATGCGGGTTATCATTTCTCCTTAACACTATCATCTGACCCTTGACAACACATTCCCTTCTGCTTTGTTTTCCAATTCAAAAGCCACGGTGTTCCTCTAGGCTCAGCCCTCCTCCTTTGCTCTCAGTAAATATCCTCTGTTCTCAAAGGTCAATGTCCTTTTATGCATTCAACTACGACTTATCTGTGGGCAAGTCTGAAATGTTTCTTTGTGAAATGTTAAAATGCAAGGCATCTCAGGACTCTCTTATTTTACATGTAAGAAATGGAAGCCGGAAGCCATGAAGTCACTTGACTAAACCTACCCCCTGGCTGGCTGGCATCGGAGAGAATAGAGCACAGGGGTCCACAGATTCCAGTTGTCTGCTCTCTATCATACAATACTGCATCCATTTCTAGCCTTGGTGTCTCATTTTATCTTCTGTACTTCTACCTTCTTACTGGATATCACACTTGAATTGTCCAAAACCAAATTTTTGACCTTCTGTCTCAGCCACCTCCCATGATATCTTTTTCACTAATGGTATCTCATTCTCCAGGTTATCCTAGCATGAAATTTTAAGATCACCATTGACTCCTTCCTTTTATCTTCTAAATATAATTAATAGGAGGTCTTTGATATAGAGATGATATAGATGTATACCCATCTTTCAAGGACAAGTGTGACTACTACCTCTTCAACCAAGGTTTCCAACGTCATCAATTTATACTGATTTCTCTTTTTTTAATATTTTATTTATTTGTCAGAGAGAGAGAGCATACAAGGCAGGGGGAGTGGCAGGCAGAGGGAGAAACAGGCTCCCCGCTGAGCAGGAAGCCGGATGTGGGACGTGATCCCAACACCCTGCGATCAGGGCCTGAGCTGAAAGCAGATGCTCAACTGAATGAACCACCCAGACATCCCTTGATTTCTCTTTTCTCTGAAGTCATAGAGCATTGCTTGAGTCTACTTATTATTTTGATACTTAATCATTTACCTTATTGTGTCACTAATTACCAAACTTTATTATTTTTTTAAGAGTTATTTATTTGACAGCCAGAGATCACAATTAGGCAGAAAGGCAGGCAGAGAGAGAGAGGAGGAAGCAGGCTCCCCGCTGAGCAGAGAGCCTTATGCAGGGCTGGATCCCAGGACCCTGAGATCATGACCTGAGCTGAAGGCAGAGGCTTTAACCCACTGAGCCACCCAGACAGCCCTACTAATTACCAAACTTTAATAAACGTTTTTTTTTTTAAATTTCTCGTAAGACCTAAAAAAGTTTATGCACATAACAGGTACTTGATAAGTCCTCATTGCTGAATATTTCTTTGTAACTGTTACTGGCCGATATCTCTCTAAAATATGAATAAGTTGCTTAAAAATATTTTCTGAGAGTTTTGAATACTAAAACAAAAAATTAAGTCATAAATAAATTTTTCTTTAGGAGAGCATCTTATTTAATATAATATTTTCAAGTGAAGAGAAAGCTAAATAGCAGCTATGCACAAGATAAAATGGATATAAAATAACTCTATCAAGTATTACCAAAATGTTTTTCCTGACACATCTTTGAAACACACAAAAATAATTTAAAATAGCAACGGCTTTAAGAGGTCACTGCTGTCTTATTAGGAAAGATCAGTTCAGAAAGTAGGCTGAGTCATGCACTGAATAGCAGTCACTGGGCCTGCAGGGCAATGGGGGGTGCACTGTTAGAGTGTGCAGGGGTCCTCCAAAGGAAAACATTCCATTTCAATTTCCCACATCTAACTTGGGGAATCATTAGCAGGCAAAGACAGCTGATTTTAATTGTTCACACTGGTACACAGAGAGAATGACAATCTCAAAAGTAAAGAATTCTTTTCCCCCTCCTAATTAGTCAAAGAAAGTTGACATACCATGGCATATTCATGAGTCTACAGGAGAGGAAACAGATTTTAAAAGGAGCGATGAATGAAAAGATAGCAGATGGAGAGAAAATGGTTTTGATCACAGATGACTAGAAATGAAGGAAAACTAGGATAAACTAGTATTAGAAAGCTGAAATGGTTAGTACAAAATTAATAAATGTAAAAACCAGAAAAGAAATGGAAAAAGGTTAATTATAGGAAATCTTTCTCATTTTTATTGTTATCTACAGAATTAGGCTCAAGGAACTAACTACAGAGTGTATAATTACTACTCTGATACAAAATGTGACTTTAAAGCCAGAGACTTACTCCAAAAGTCACCCAGGAAATTTACTCTCATTAATTTACTGACAGACCTTAGATATATTAAGTATGGAACATGTGATGCATTTTGAAAATTGACTCTAAATTTTATTAAACTTCAAAGAAATAATTTTTTTAAACTACAAAACAACCTCTCACAAGAAGTAAATCCTGACAACCAGTAAACTCTAAGGAATTTTATTTTTTATTATACCTGCTGATATTTGAAAATTATTTCTAATAAACAATACAGTTCTATAAACAAAATAAATGCACTGAGGAGGAGGAAGTGAGGTCCAAAAGAACCACAAATTCCGTGCATTTCACAAAATCATTCTCCCTTGCACCTGAACAGCATTAGAGAAACAAAAAATTAGAATGAATAATATCAGTAGCATGAGTTTGTGATTTTTTAAAAACAAATAACTTAGAAAGATTACAAAGATGTTTCACTTTTTAAAAACTAATGACTAAGAAAGATCACAGAGATGCTTCACTTTACCACAAACTGATTCTGAAACCGTCTTTGGTGTTGATTTTGCAATCAGGGTAGAGGAGCTCAGAGCTATCGCAGCTCCCTGTGACAGGAGTCTCCAGAGGAGATGAATGAGATCATCCTATTGATAAGGTCGCAATCGATCTGAAGCAGACCTTTTTTAAATTAGCAAAATGTTGCAGCACTTTAAGGGAGTGTCACCAACCGCCTTTCTCCATGAAAAATGTACTGGCTTATGGAAAACTAATTTTTTAAATTAAAAATTTGTCTTATAACAACAAGAAAAAAAGTGTTGCTACACTTATTTTTCCCCAATTCATTATTATTTCAGAGACACAGGTTCTCAAGATCGCTCCCTCATATCTGGTTTCAGAAGAGCTCACCTCCCCAAACTCTTTCAAAATAAGTTGTGCCCACTAATTAAAATCAATGTTTGTGGCTAAACATGTCAAAAGAAAGATTCTCCAAAATACTAAGATATCAATCTTAAATAAAATTCTGATCCCATCAAAATGAAAACATCTTTAGCATTACTTAAATGACTTAACTCAAAATCAATGACTCTTGAATTAATCTACAAAGCAAACCAACAGCTTCAGCTTTCTTGGGAAGAAGAAAGTGGGCAGATAAGGAATACTTAGATTGTGAAGGGGCTGACATTAAAGCCCTCAAAATCTTAACCATCGTTTGGCAAGAGAAGTAAGGATATAGATATACACAGGATGGAGAGATGATTAGATAGATAGACACAGATAATTTTATTAATGCCTTTAGAAAAGTGATTCACAATGTGAAAATCTGTTTCAGAATTACCTGGGGTACTTGTTAAAAATTCAAATTCCTAAGGACAGCTGGGTGGCTCAGTTGGTTAAGCATCTGACTCTTGATTTTGACTCAGGTCCTGATCTCACTGTTGTGAGAGTCAGTCCCGTGTTGGGCTCTGTGCTCAGTGTGGAATCTGCTTAAGATTCTCTCTCTCCCTCTGCCTCTGCCCCTCACCACCAGGCTCCCTTTCTCAAATAAATAAATAAAATCCCAGAAAACATTCGGATTCTTAGAATCTGCAAGTAAGGCAAAGGATCCGCAATAATACAGTGTTCCCCATGTGATTATTTTGCACAGTAAGGTCTTGGAACTACTGCCATAGAAGGACTTGGTTAGCCACTTAACTTGTGTACAGCATGGTACTGGTAATCTCTGGCTTTCTTTCCAAAGGAATAAGGTGTAGTGATCAGAGGTCACATAGACTGAAGGCTCCAACTCTTGTTCTTCCCTCTACAATCTAACTTTGGGCAAGTTATTCTGACTCTGAAATCTGGGTTCCTCGTTTTGAAAATAAAGCTTTTAATACATCATAGAGGTGTTATGGGGATTAAAGAAAATTTATGTTTGGAGTCTGGCACACAGGAGGCTCTCAAAGATAGAATTATTCGTTCAATTCCCACAGTGACAATTAACTTGTTGTGCAGCTGGTCCACAGAATGTACCTCGAAACAGCAGCCAAGAAAAGAAATGGGCTATTTCAGGGTTGTGTGTTCCTGTTCCCCATGACATGGTGATTTGATGAAGCCCTGAGAAGTTTTACTAATACTCCACAAAGTTAATTTTGTGGGAGTGGGTAGAAGAGACACTGTTCCTTGGACAGTTTAGGGGAAAGTCAAGAAAAGCACTGAAAAGAAATGATTCTAAAACAAAGGTAACTTTTTGCATTTTCTCTGTGCCCAAATCTAGGAATGTATAATGTTGGGAAGGTAGCAAGTGAATTTGCATAGATTTCACATTTAAAATTAGGACATAATTTGTCACCTTCAGGACTGTGAGGTTGATTTAATTTTAAAATTTACATGGTTTCACTACTTTGCTTAATATAGTCACTTCTTGATTATTCCTTTCTTTCCTCTGTGCTTTCTTAACTCTACTGTCACTGACTCGGAGTCCTTACCCCACACATACACAGCCAAGAGGACAAAGGGCATTGGCTTTATAAGTAATCCAGGTGAGGATAACGGAGACAGAGACCCAGGAAGAGCGGGTATAAACAGCATCTGGTTCCACCAACTGTTCCACTATACTCAGCCAATTAGTGTGATCAGGAAGTAACAGGCTAATAGACAGTTCTAACACTGGAAAGGAGAGAGAGGAAACAAGGTATTTTCACTGGTTAGGAAAAAAAATGGCTTCAGGCCAAACTATTTTTAAAAAATCACTTAGGAAGAAGAGATTCTTTAATTCCTATTTGGAATATACATTTACAAATACTTTACTTGAAAAGGACTGTCCTTAAAACTGATTTTAATGAAGACAATGTTAAACGTCCTCTGTTGGAGCTTCATAAAGACTTTAATGCATTCATGATATTTGATTCCTCAAACTGGGGTACGGTCTTTTTCTCCATCTAACATAGCCATGAAGCTCTCTGCCCACATCGACTCAGGTACAACCTAAGCGGCTCTGTGTGTCCAAACACAGCACAAAGCACACACTTACGTACACATGTAACAAAAGGAAACAGTTTTGGTCGTATTTTGACTATAGAGCATACAGTCGGTGAATATTTAAAACACAATTGTGGTAGAAACCTCCTAGTGATTCAAGTGGATTGAGAAAAAAACAAAAGGTGTTTAAAAATGAACCTCCATTTCCCGTTTTCAAGGAGCAGGTTGAAGATGATCTACTTGATTCTTTGGGGTGATGTATGTCGACATGTAGAACGTGTCCTGAAACAGCAGTTTCTGGACCAGGCATCCTGCGCAAGGTGTGAGGCCCTCTGCCCACATAATGAATTCTTAACTGCCGATGTGGTGGAGAAAAGATCTAAGGTACAACGGCCATGTAGTACAGGTAAAAAACATAATTATCTCCCTTATGATTGAGTCAACTATGGTACACAGAGATGGAGTGGTTTGAAAAAAAAAAAGTGAGTCATGAGTAAAAATAGAAGGAGAAAAGATAGCCCAGATTCTTTTTTTTTTTTTTTGTCAGTTGCTCTTAGCACAGAGATACAGAACTGTTCCTTTATGTCTGTAAGTTTAAATATCTCCTTTCCTCTCATTAGCCATCAATGTTTCCCCTTATTTGGCTTTAAGACTCTGATTGACTAATATAAAATCTTTACTCTGAGAACCAAAGATATACTGTACTGATCTCAGAATGATATGCACTAGCACCAGGCAGCTCAAAATTCGAGAATCTACATCCCACATAGCTTTTCCTACCTCCTCTTGCGAAGAAAGAAAAACTTTATTTATTCCTCTGTAGTAATTCCAGCCAAAATTAACTTGTCCTTAAAAAGCACTGAAACACAAATAACTTAGCTGTTTAATGTGGAGATACCTGTTCCATGCTCCTCTGTCCTACGGCCTCCCCCTTTTTTTTTTTAAATCCTCCATTTCCTCTCTAATTTTATTTCAAATTGATGTTACATAACTAGAGTTCAGTAAAAACATGACAAATTAGAATTTACAAGAAGCCACATGTTCTTGATTTTATTTGAAGGTGTGACCTACAGCATGATTGTGGTTTGCACACTTCAAAAAATATCTTATGAAGACTCCTTCCTCATCCCACGTGGAGAGTTACTGGAGCCCTCCCCCACACCACATCCTTCAGTAGCTGCTCTTTCAAAGACCTCTGCTCATGCCCAAGCTGTGACCTGTTCATCAGCAGCCTAAGTGTGACACAAATGTGATGGGGGTCTGGTGATTGTGCAAGCTCTGGCCTAACTTCTCTGAGGAATGGTGCAAGGGCTCTCGGATGAACACTCTTATGCAGGTGCCCAGCGCACCCCTAAACAACAGGCTCTTCCTCTGGTCCTTGTCTCTTCCCACTTAACGGGGCTGCCAGCTAACACCCTGTGAAGTGCTTTCCTTCCATTAGACAGCCCTCTGCTTTCTCAGAGGTATCTAAATTAAAAGGATAACTTTCAAAATTACACACAAAATGATCCTGTCATAAAGCTAAGACATAAGAAAATGAAGGAAAAATTGCATCACGTTCTAAATTTTATAGGTTATTGCACATCTTTCAAAATTTTGCATCTTCAGTTTTATGAATGATGGGCAATCACACATTTTCTTAAAATAAGTTCTGTCACATTGTAGTTTAAAATGTCAAGTGTGGTCAAGGTTCTGTGGAAATTAGTGAAGATCAGGTGCTTTAGCATCAGGGAGTGACTTGAATCATGTGGTCTCCATGGTAACAGCCTTGGTGCTTACATCAAAGGGCCTTCTCTTACATGCACAATACCCCATGATATTTCTGATGAGAGCCTGGGCCATAGGATTGTTCTCCTCATAGGTGGAGGCCCTCTGAATTCAGGGCTGCTCATTAACCTAAGTCTGGGATACTGATGGGTGAAATTAACAGTCACAGAACCCTGGCTCTAGCAAGAGTACAAAACCCACTTTGTGCACAGAGGAATGTTCAGGAATCATTTAGAAGAACCTCATGTATTTTCAACTTACTTTTATCTAGGTACACAAAAAATTAAAGTGTTTTGAGCTGGGATCACTATTTAATATACAGGGATGTTATATAATTATCACACACACATACACACACCCATAAGCAACTTTCATTATTGAGAAAGGTTTAATTTCCATATACATTTTGTGATGTGCCTCACCTGCCTTTCACCTGGTTCCAATCAACACCTTAATCTCCTTTCATTCGCTCATCAAATTCACTAGCTTATTTGCTTGGTAAGACTTCAAAGCTAATCACTCCACTTCATGTTATATTTTAATAGCAGTAGCTTTTATTATGCAAAAATGTTTACATCCCCAATGTACAAAGTATCACTTCTTACAACATGGGGACTATGCTGTGTTTTTTGTTTTTGTTTTTGTTTTTTAACTAAAAACAGTTTCACATCCCTTCCCATGTGGTCGTGATTGAAGCAGAATAGAGCTTAAAGTGGCTTGCTAAATTTGTGGCTAGAAATGGCCTCTGAGTTCCCTGGGTTTTTTTTGTTGTTGTTGTTGTTTTCAATACTTTGTCTTTTTTGTCTTTGGAACTAACATGGTCTCACAAAGGCAAGAGAAGCTCTGGGAGGTTTATTCAGCACTTTGTAACAAAATCCATACTTACTGCAGGGAATGTTTCAGTAGATCTGTTCTCAATGACTAAAATTAATCTGTGCACCTTCCTTCTCACGTAACACACAAGTCCCAGGGCCTTATTCTGTTGTGGAAACCAATATTCAGATTAATCAAGAACAGGAATGATATGGGCAGAAGGCAAATTCAGAGAATTTTGTGGTTCCTGTTGGTTTTCAATTCCTTTTTATTTTTGTTCCTCTGAATAACTTGCTTTTCAGGTGAGCCAGAGCCCACTCATTTATCCACGGTTCTGGGAATCAACTTGTTCTCATTAAATCTCCTGACATGCATAGTTGCTCATTCATCTACTTTCTTCTTAAAAGTACCCCCTAAAGGTTCCTGATAGACTGAAAATACAAATATAGCAATGCATTGTTCTGGCTGGCTACAATTGGAAAAATTCCAATACTGTAAAATTTATCTAATAACTATTTACCGACTGCCTCCCCTGTGCCATGTACCGTGCTAGGACACAGGGATGCAAACATTTGTAAGTCTCAATACCAAGACTTAGGAAGTTTCTAATCCAGAGGGAAAGCAGGACAGTAAGTATGAGTTCTCAGAGGACTGTAACGCAGGTTACCCGAGTGCATAAACAGGAAGTTATGGGTATACAGAGGGAAGAAACGTAGGCTGACTGTCAGAGAAGGTTTCCTTGAGAAGGTGAAGTCTGAGCTTAGCCCAAAGTGATAGCATGAATCAGCCTCTCTGCAAAGAAGTGGGAGTCCAACCAGGGAGGGACACATTAGGTGAAATAAGCAACACAGAAAAGAGGCACAGTCATGGGAAACTCAAGCGCAGTCAACTTCAGATAAACCAAGCTAACGAGCGGGGAATGGGCACCAAAAGGGTGGGGCAAAGACAGAGGAAATAGTCAGAGGTGATTCAAACTTGTGGTTCAAACAAAATCCAAACCTGGCACAATGTGGATAAAATGGAACTAATATAAAATGTTTGTCTTGATAAATACTTATTTTTTTAATGAAAAAAATTTTTTATTACAAAAGTAGCACATATTTGTAAAAAAATTCAAAGAAAACAGAAGTGCATAAAACAGATATTACAAGTGCCCAGTATTCCCTCCCACCCTCAGGAACAGCTACTATGAAGAGTTTGAATATTCTTCCATTGCTAATAGCCACGTCAGATGGACAGATAAAAAAAATACAGACATATCTGCCACTTTTCCCCTGGTCTTTTTTTCCTTTTTCAGATATTTCTCCAGTTAGTATCTCATTCTGTCTAACATATGAAAAACAGTTTCTGTTTAGAAAGTTCTATAAATGGGTAGTGATGGTAGCTGCACAACGCTGTGAAGGTACTTAACGTCATTGAGTTGTACACTTAAAAATGATTAAAATAGCAAATTTTTTTATTATGCACCTTTTACCAAAAAGTTAAAATATATATAAAGTTACGTATAGTAGTCTCCCTTTATCTATGGGGAATCCATACCAAGACCCCCAGTAAATGCTTGAAACCAACCATGGACAGTACCTAATCCAAAATACACTATGTTTTTCCTATATACATATGTACCTATGATAAAATTTAATTTATAAATTAGGGATGGTAAGACATTAACAATAATAACTAATAACAAAATATAATAATTGTAACAACTTACTGTAATGAAAGTTATGTGAATGTGGTCTCCCCCCTCTCAAAATATCCTATTTTCCTGTATCCACCCTTCTGCTTCTTGTGATGACATGGCATGTTGAATGATGAGATGAATCGAGGTGAATGACATAGGCATTGTGACATAGCATATTATTATTGACCTTCTGATGACACACCAAAGGAGAATCATCGATTTCTGGACCACGGTTAAGCATAGGTCACTGAAACTGGGGGAGGTAAAACTACAGATGAGGGTAACTACCATATATATGTTAGCTATAATACATAACATAACCTATGTAAATTAGGATTTAGAGTACAAAACTTTTTATGTAGGGTAAAACATCATTGACAACATTAGTTAATAACACATGCCCTCACTGTGGCTATGAACAGTCCGCTCTATAAATAGCTACGCATCTACTCTGGCAGGCCTCCCACACAACATACAACACTGGTTGTATGTTGATACTGGTATGAATCCCCTTTTACAGACGAGGAATGCATATTATTAGGGTAACAACTGTTATTTACAAGCAAAATTGAAAGACCGTCAAGTAGAAGTTACTGCTTTTACCTCGCAAGCCAAATGGGATTCTGTCCTTGTTTCTCATACTCTTAAATGCACTTTAGAAGTTATCTATGAGCCAGTTTCTTTGAAACTAATACACAGCAAGTGTCAGGTTTTTTTCGCGAACAACTTTCTGTTTAATTTTTTAAAAAATTTGTCTAGCCATAAGCTAATTATTTTCTTCATAAATTAGAACAGAGAAGTGGTTATCAATAAATTTACATAGCTGATGAATTTCTTTTCATGACTTCAGTAATTTCAAGTTCCATAGAGGAGTCCTCATAGATATGTCTGAATTTGGTAAAATGTAACATTTTGTAGGTAAGACAGTTATTTTAAACAATGCATGTTACTCAATCATCTAGTTTTAAAAAGCTATCTGAATAATTTCATAGTACAAAACCATCCTCCTTCAAGGAAGCTTTTTTTATTTGTAACAAGAAGTTATCTATTTGTGATGGAGGAAAAAAACATGTAAAATATTTGGAAGAGATAACCACAAACTATTGAAGAACAAAGTATTTTCTTATTATTTGTAGGATTCTAGAATCTTGAACTTTTATTAAACTACATATATTTTAGGGGCGCCTGGGTGGCTCAGTGAATTAAGCCGCTGCCTTCGGCTCAGGTCATGATCTCAGGGTCCTGGGATGGAGCCCCTGCTGAGCAGAGAGCCTGCTTCCCCCCCCCCCCTGCCTGCCTCTCGCCTACCTGTGATCTTATCTGTCAAATAAATAAATAAAATCTTAAAAAAAAAACCCTACATATATTTTATAATATATATATATAAATACATACTTTACCAGAATACTTACAGAATTAGCTTCAAAGTTAGAAGCCTATGGCTCTGGTACTGGCACACCCATCCACCTATTCCTTGAAGAACTACTGTGGGTCAGACAATGTTCTTAGGTACTGATGAACATGACTGACTGATTGATTGATTGACTGACTTTTAAAGATTCTATTTATTTATTTGATATGTAGACAGAGAGCACAAGCAGGATAGCAGCAGAAGGAGATAGAGAGGTGGACATCCGCTGAGCAGGGAGCCCAACATGGGGCTCCACTTGGGACTCTAGGATCATGAACTGAGCCAAAGGCAGATGCTTCACCGAGTGAGGCACCCAGATGCCCCCAAAACTGGATTTTAATCCTGGCTTCTCTAGTGAGTAGTTCTGTTACTTAACAGCTGTGCTACTGAAACTTTCTAAACTTTAATTTTCTTTCTTTCCTTTTTTTTTTAAAGATTTTATTTATTTATTTAACAGAGACAGAGATCACAAGCAGACAGAGAGGCAGGCAGAGAGAAAGGGGGAGGTAGACTCCCTGCTGAGCAGAAAGCCCAATGCGGGACTTGATCCCGGGACCCCGAGATCATGACCTGAGCTGAAGGCAGCGGCTTAACCCACTGAGCCACCCAGGCACCCCTAAACTTTAATTTAATTTAACTTTCTAAACTTTAATTTTCTTACCTGTAAAATGAAGATAGCACTTCTTTTTGAGTGTTATTCTAAGAAATGTAAAGTATATAAAATGCCCAATAAGACCAATGAAACACATGGTAGATGTCATTATTATCATAATACCTCTATTTTTTTATAAAGTACAAAACTGAGCATGAAACACATTAATTCTGGGAGCATGGAAAATCGTTCTACTTCTCTATGACAGTCGGTCACCTGTCATTGTAGCATACAGACAGTCCCCAATGTACAGTGGTTCAACTTTCGATTTCTCGACTTTACTATGGTTCAAAAGCAATAGGTATTCAGTAGAAATCGTACTTTGAATTTTAGTCTTTTCCTGGGCTAGCCATATGCAGTAAATACTCTCTCTTGATGCTGGGCAGTGGCAGTGAGCCACAGCTCCAGTCAGCTAGGTGATCACGAGGGTAAACAACCCACACTTAAAACCACTTTGTATCCCTACAGACCTTTTTTTCACTTTCAGTAGAGTATTCAATAAATTATACAAGATAGTCAACACTTTGTTATAAAATGGGCTTTGCATTAGATCATTTTATCCATCTGTAAGCTAAAAGAAGTGTTCTGAGCAAGTTTAAGATAGGCTAGGCTAAGCTGTGATGTTTGGTCGGTAGGGATATTAAATGTATTTTTGATTTATGGTATTTTCAATGTAGGATGGGTCTATTGAGACGAACCTACCGTAAGCTGAGGAAGATCTGCATTCAAATTTTGGAGATGCAAAGCAACAATTTAATTATTTGGACACTTGCCCTAGGGTTTATGTAACAGAAAGTAAATTGTGGTAAGTAGATTATTTCCTAGTTAATGAGGTTAATCATCAGATAATTTAGAACATCTAAAATTTCTGAACAAATGCTTAAGTTTGTTTTCTCTTTGGTGGTACAAAAGAGAACTAGCACATTTATCACTGAGGCAAATGTCCAAATGAACAAAGTTTGAGGAATATGAATAAAGTAGAATAATTTTTATATCAGTATGAGCTTTTTAAGATTTATTATAGTCCCAGTCTAACATAGACAGGTGAATTCACTGCACAGCTGCCAATTTTTTATTTCACTTTGTGTGGGGACAACCTGGCATCAAGCAAAGGTTCCCATTTTCTTTATCCAAATGGATAATTTTTGCCCAAAGAGATCACTTTGTCATATGAGCTATCATGTGGTGAGCTGGCAGATTTGTGGCCACCTTATATGATCAAACAACAACAATAAAAATCACAGGGGAGGCAGTGCACGGGCAAAGCACAATTAGAGCCATGAATAATTCTCAGGGATAAAAATTATTACTTGGAGAATAAACACCATGAAATTACTGATTATCTATTCCTTTCATAAAATTACCCAAAGTGAAGAGTACTGAAATGTAATACAAATATCAAACGTAATACAAATATCCTGACAGGATCCTAACTGCAGGAGACGACAATCCTGAGCCAAGAAGCTGCACCCAAATCACATATTTTAAACAAACTATCTTAATAAAAATGATAGTTCCATTAAATGTTGTCCCATTATCATTAGCACACAGTTACGACTTTGTATAGAATGGATAACTTTACCTTCAAGGCTATTTATAGGATGCTAATAACCGAGACCCCAAAGACCTCAATTTGCATAAAAAGAAGGCAAGGCTACATTCACTCAGGTATACAAATGGCAACCATATAGACAAAAGCTCTAAGAATTCATAATCTCTTCTTTTCGGATTTGGTCAGGGATGGCTGGCTAATTGGAGGAACTCATGAAAGTTCCTTACAATCCAATTAGCACTTCATTGCAATTAAGTGGTAGAGGCTTCCCTATTCTGCAGAGACTGCCTTTGATCTTGCAGTGAAAAGTGTCCTTCCTTAAAGCTCGGGTTTTGATTTTTTTCTCAGTAATTAGTGCTAATTGTAAACCCAAGCCTGACCTGCTATAAACAGAGTGTTTTACCGCATTTGACACTAGGACCTTAAATCAGTGTTCTCTTTTGTCTATATTGTACTTGCTTATTAGAAGTCTGGCTATTTTGCTCATTATTTGATGCACAATGGATAAGTACATACTAAAGTCAGCTGAAACAAATGCCTTGATCTTAAGAGCTTGTGTGGGTATTTTCACTGATGTCTTTTAAGCCCAGTTACCATAAAAGTAGTTGATTGAATTTCATTTAAGGAATATACTGTAGTTTTTCCAAACAAAGAATGACTATTCAAAAGCAATTTCTAAAGAGGTTTAGTGACCCTTGTATGTTTGGAAAATAAAAACAAAAGATGAAAATGGTCTTTTCATGGGAACAAACATAAAGAACTGCATAAATCAACTGCAGTGGTCCACTGAAAAATACCTATAATAACAATGTCTGCAAAATCAACTCATTTGTTTAGATTCATAAAAATGAATTAAAATATAAGCCTATTAATGAGTAGGCCAATGAGGTATCTCTATATGGAAATAAGATACTGCAAAATATAAAATCCCAGACCTTCTCTAAGATAGAGATAAGACCCTTTGAAATTAGCACACATTTTCTATGCAAATGCAAAGCGGCTAGATATTAGATAGGGCATTTCTCCCTCAAACATGTTTTTAAACATACCCTATTCCATTACTTAGTAAATGGCTTCCTCAGAAAAAATCATAAATGAAACTAGGCCCACTCTGATTATACTATTAGACATTCTGAATTAGGACCAAATTAGTGATCTTGAAGTAGACATAGTCTGATGTACAGACACTAAATTACCAGAGGGAAAAAATACGTATCTAAGTAGAAACATACAGTACACATAAAATATGATGACACCAATTAGCACTCCTTAGAAATAGCTATTTTGGTGAATTTCTTTTCCCTTGCAGAAAAAAGTCAAGAAATCTAGAAACAGTATTTTCTGTAGAGGACAATATGACTGAATATGACTGAAACAAATACAAGGCAAGATGGGCTCTTAGAAATCTTTCCTTGTTTTATGTTTTTTAAATTTATTTTAATCATTCACAAAATCAAAGTATTACATGCATATAGTTTAGAAATCAAATAGTGATTAAAGGCTGTTAAAAACTTAGGGGTAACTAAAGAGAAACAAAAATCAGATTCTTAAATACAGAAAAGAAACTGATGGTTGACAGCGAGGGGAGGTGGGTGGGGGGAGGGGTGAAATAGATGAAGGGGATCAAGAGTACATTTACTACTGAGCACTGAGTCAAGTATGGAATTGTTGAATCATTGTATTGTACACACCTGAAACCAATATAACGCTATGTTAATTATATGTCAATAAAAAGGAAAAAACCCTTCGGGTTATTTGTTGCATCCCCTCCTGTCCTTCTCTCTGAAGGAAATGACTATCAACTCTTTTGGTCATTGCTTTGGCTCTGTACCTCCATGTTTTAAAATCAGCTATGACTCCTCTAGTGAGAGAGCACCCAGGGAGAAGTCCTGACTATCTGCATTCTGGGGCTCATCATGGAAAAATATCTCACATTTAATACCAGACTTGCACTTGGGTTTTCTTTATGGTCGTTCACCCTCTTCAGGCCATGTAGTCTCCGAGTCCTGAGACTCTCTGATTTAGTCTTCCTGAGAGCTTAGGCTCCAGCGCCGACAGACGTGGTGAGGTCATCTGACCAGGCCCAGTGGAGATGTGGAGGAAGGGAAGATCAGGAGGTCTAGTTGCAACTTGTACACAATTTCAAGCAACCCCTGTTTTCACTATCCTCATCTTTTATTATTATCTGGCCTCCAGCTTTGGGGCCTTCTCTGAGAAGCAGGTTGGCTAGCTGTTCTTTGGTACTTCCAACCTATAAGTGTTTTTGTTTGACCTCTCTTCTCCTTAGTAAATCACTTACTCATTTTTTTTTTAATACTTACTGTGGTACAATGCATATTAAAAACCTACCATTTTAACTATTTTTAAATGCACAATTCAATGGCAACAGTTATACTTCACATTATTGTGCGACCATCACCAATATCTATTTCCAAAGCTTTTTCATTATCCCAGTCATTTCTCATTTTTCCATCCACTTTAGCTTCGCAACTGTGTTCTCAGGCAAGAGGGAGCTCCTACTTTCATCACAATTGAACCTTATGTTTGTGCTTTTTTTTTTTTTTCTAGTTTTAGGATGATTTTCAAGAGAAGGGTACAGAAATGTTTTTATTCTGTCATCATAAAACCTAAAGTCCCACCTCTTTATTTTAAAGATGGGACAATTCTAGCCTGAAAAGATTAAGCAACTTGCTGATGATTTGCCTAATTACCTGTCAGGGCACTTTCCATCAACTACATTATTCATATCATTACTGGAGTCCCTGTGAATTTAGATCTTTTCTTTCTTTCTTTTCCCTCCTTTCCTTTCTTTTCTTTCTTTCTTGTACACAATTTTAAATTATGTATACCACAGAGATCAAAGATGGTGTTGCTATAGTAATTATGAGAACAGTGTTGGACAGTTGATGCTCAGGAAGTTAGATCTTCTTAAATTCCTGTGGTGACATCAACCAGGAAACTGAATAATAGAATTAAACCTCTAGAACTTCTTGGAAGTGCGGTCATGGAGGAACTTGCTGACCAATGTTGACAGCTAAACTTACCACCTTCTCCTAGAGCTGGCAGACTTTATTTTAGAAACTGTGTAATACCAAATGTTCAATATTTTGCTGAGAATGCATCCCAAACCAGATGTAGATAATATTTGAAACATCTAATAATGTAATAGTAAAGTGATAAAATTACATCTTCTGTGCTATGATGTGGCTTCTTACGTTATAAAACCCCACTCCCTATATTCTATATATTACTGTGGCCGCCTATTTCAAAGTGAGAGAAATTATTTTTATCTTAGGGATTATCTCCAATGATGAACTGGAAAGAAAAAGAGCCTCAACAGGATAGTGTGACTTAAATGGCACGTTAAATTTTAAACCCGTTGTTAATGTGAGTGCTGCTAGAGGAAGAGGGGAGGAAAAAGAGAAGAATAAGGGAAAAAACCCCAAAGAAATAGAACAACAATGCTCTCTGATAGGCACCTTTGTCACTCTGTTTTATAGATGAAAGAGCTAAGGTTCAGAAAAGTCAAGTAACTTGCCTAACACCACACAGCTATGATCTGAACCCAGATCCAGTGCTCTCAACAGCTCAGTTCTGTGGGTAGGCTAAAAAGTTCCCAATAACTCAAAAACAAAGTTTGGTTATGTGAATAAAGTAAATTGAGAGTAAGCACAAAGTATTACAGTACACTGATCATGGTGAGGGCAGGGCAATTTCTTCTTGTTTGAAAGGCAATTTAGTCTCTTCTTTTTGAGTAGACACATCTGTTACTCTTGATAACTAGTCATAAATATGGAAAACACCGGACGAGACACACTAAACTATGCCCATGAAAATGTAGTTGAAAAATTTGTTCTTACTTTTAAATGAATTTGATGTAGAGTTATAAAAACCCATTGAACCACAAAATTATTTTAGCACAAAACTTATTTTACACACTAACAATTTGGTCAAGAATTGTAAAAATGGCCTCTGAGCAAGCGCAGAGAAATGCACCGTGTGCTTTCTCTAC
Organism: Meles meles; assembly: GCF_922984935.1. Lineage (NCBI taxonomy): Eukaryota > Metazoa > Chordata > Mammalia > Carnivora > Mustelidae > Meles > Meles meles. The sequence goes on along the minus strand of NC_060068.1, from coordinate 53,039,855 downwards.
TAGAAAGCCCTTGGCCCCTCCCTTGGGAGTCCAGCGACTCTTCTTTTAGGGACACTTCTAGTAAGTTAGGTTTTTTCCTTTTCTTATAAACCAAAGCCCATCAAAAGCAATAATCAGAAAGGGATGAGATACCGCTAAAAGAAGGAACACAAGAACATCAAAACATGACTGTCATGAACTACTAAATTACTCAAGAAGGTGGTACCTGAGGTCAGAGGTTGTCAAACCACAGCCTGCAGGCCAAATTCAACTCCTGCTTGTTTAGTGACAAAGTTTTAATGCAAATCAGCTATGCACAGGGCAACTTGCAGAGCTGAGGAGCAGCAACAGAGATTACATCGCCTGCAAAACTTAAGAGTATTAGTATTTGGCCCTTTACAGAGAAAGTTTGTTGACCCTGTGATCTAGCTCATTAAAAGCCTGGGTAAACAGCTTCCCATACCTCACTGGGACCTGTGGTCATAGTACATCTAAGTTATCCAGAAATTATCGGCTTATGTTTAGTATACTTCAGTATGCACTAATTAATGAAGCATTGAAGGCCACAATCCATTTTATGAAGGTCTCCGGGAAAAATTGTTATTTTTAACTGACACGAAACAAACATTTCAGTTAACCAGGAAACTGCCTCTATAGAACCCCTGAATGAATTATGTTTCTAAAGGAAAATCTAACATTTCAAAAAAAAAAAAAACTATTCAGAAGTTAAAATCTTTAAGTTATTTATTGGCACAAGCAGGTCAACAAAATGAAATCATTTCAGATGCCCTTGCTGCAATATTCTTTCCCCTTAAGATCAAAGTTCATGTTCTAATTTCCTTCAGGTGATCCAGTCTCGGGGCTATAGAAGCCTCGTGTTCCCTAAACTGAGCACATTGGAAACACTGATATCAGACAAGTGAATTGGCATTTTTTGAAGAACTACTGCTGTAATTTAAACTACTCCTTGATCTTCCCCAAAGCATGCTAGAGAACCTAATTTCCATAAAACTTTCTAACCCAATTTGAACAGTATAATGTGGACAGTGGGGAATAAATGGGTTTGATCAATTATGAATTTATATGATATGTTAGTAAGCTATTCAGGCTAAGTCTTACAATTCAGTATTTTGAACACTAATGCCATGCAACATAATTTTAAAATGGTGCATTTCAGAAAAACCTCACTAGGGCATATTTGCATATTTGGAAATCTAATTAACCCAAGCATATCTTAAAGCTTTCAAGAGAGAACATACAATAACATTTTTGTCAGCTGAATGTTTGCTTGAGGCTATGTAAGGATTTTATCATCTGGTGTAACTTAACCCTTCAGCTCCCAATTTTCATACAGGGGCTATCTAACCTGAGAGTGGGGTGTGGGCACACAGAATATTCCCCTCTCTCTGGGCCTGCGATTGGGGGTTTGGCATGAACAAGAGGACTCTGGCCACTTCAAGAACACCACAAAGGGCCCCTGATGTCTCTCTCTCCTACCAAATCCAAGTCCCAAACTGTCTCTTCTCCTTTATCTTAGATAGTGTAACTAAGAGCTGTTTTTCTTACAGGAACACTTGAATTAGCTGGAAAAAAAAAAACAAAAACCACCACATTGCATAGATGAAAATCATCTCTCTTACATTTTTTATGGGGAAACTATTTCAAAAGGACACACAGGCCTAATAAGGGACACTGGCTGACCCACCCCCACAGGTACCACCTTATCTGGCCGGGAGTATAACTTTCTCCAGTGAGATTTTCCTCTTCCTGTAAGCCTGAATCAATGCCCACTACCAAAAAGGAGAGAGCAGAAAGTAAAGGCCAGTTCTTTGGACTTACTAGCTCCCTACCAAAAGGCAACACTTTGATCCCTATACGCATCACTCTCTCCACATGCCTGGTAGTGGAGACTAATCCATGGTCAAAGCCCCAGTCTCCTGAGATCATTCCTCTGTAGTTGTGGCCATTTGCCTTACCTGTGTGAAATAAACCAACCGACCTGCTGTCCTGTTACTGCATCTTTCCAAGGGTTGCTGTAAACATGGAGGCTCAGACTGCAAGGCACTATTTGCACTCACACGGCCTTCACCTGTTTTGCCAAGTTCCCTGTGGATGCTTCTATTAGAGAAGCCTACAGAAAAATATTGCTCAGGAAGAAATGGAAGTCCCAGTATTAGCATTAGTTAAGTAGAAAACAAAATTTATGAGAAATCCTGATATGCTCAGTAGAATCTAAACACATTATATTTGAAATTTCAGGAGATACAATAAAAAAATTATGTACTTAATTTGCAACAATATATAGTCAGTTCTGTAATAACGCTCCTTTTAAAATTGAAAATTTGTTCCAATAGGACTGATTTATTAGGGAACAATTTGAGCATAATGCAAATTTTGCATTTGCTTATTATGGATTTCTTGGTAAGAAATGCTAGGTGAGCACAGAAAACTGTACCCAGCTGAATGAAATTGTGGAGAAATTTACAAAATGCACACAAGCACCCATCTCGAACTTCTCATTTCACTTCTTGTGCTATGACTCAGTTACGAGCCACATTTGTGCCCTTCTGCTGTCCCAACTTTCCATCAGATTTTAAATCACCTCCTTCCACTACACTTCACCCTCTGATTCCGACTTCATGGTCTTTTTCATGGTATACTGCCATACTTATTGTAGTATCCATGTAATGAGTGTAGTATTACTATGTGTTCCTCAACTATTTAACATGCGTAAAAACCATGCTGCTATTTTTCTTGAATTTGTTCCATTTTTTGAAATGTGATTTATGTGATACATTAAGGTCATTTTGAATTCTAGTTCTAGCTTTCCAAATGTTTGTGACCCCTGTTAGCTTAGTGTAATGTCCAAACTTAAAGATTTTGTATGTCCCTCATGAAGTTTTTGAATGTTTGTCTCTAACCCCACTTCCCCCTAAGCTGTAATTTTCTATGCAGCATGATGAATTTAGAAACATGTCACCTTATAACAAAACTGACTGTAAATCAGATTTCATTGTTTTATTAAAGATCAAAGAAAGGGCAGAGGACAGAATCAATAACATTTTAGTTGATAAAATGAAACAAATGTTTTGATGTGTCTTGCTAGCCAGAAATAATCAGTTCACATAGGATGGTTCTCGTGGCATTTCAGAGCACACTGGGCCCTCTTCCCATAACACCTTGATTCAGCTCAGATGTCATCTCCTCTGGCAAACCCTACCCAACTTCCAGAACCACCCTGATCTGTATTAGATGCATCCACCACGTCCCATGTATTTCAAAGCTTCCTGCTCATTCCTTTGGCCCAGGCCTCATCACATCACACTGCAATTCTGTTTACTCATTATTCTCATTCACTACACTGTGAGCTCTTAAGAGCCGTCTTTGCACATGTATTTGGATTCCGAGCATGTAGCATAGTGTCTAGCACAGGGGAGGTGCCCAGAAAATGTTTGTGAAGGGAGAATAAAGGAATGTCCAGTTATTTGTATTACTCACAGCCTTGAGCATAACGCTTTGCACAGAGAGAGCAGGCACTCAATGGGCATTGTGAATACACGACAGAAAACCAAAAACAAGAAGTGTACTTATTTAGACAGGAAAACGGCAAGCAAAGTCATTTCTTGAACGTGTCAAATAAAGCCTTAGTATACATAATGTATATTTACCTTTATAGATGCATAAGAAAGGAAGAGGACTATGACATTTTCTAACCATGAAATAACACTTAAATTCCTCAAGAGGTAATCTGCCTTAGCTCTACCATCAAGCAGGTCAGCTCTTAAGCTTTCCAACCAGGAAGGCTGATTCCATTTTAAACATCTTCAAAGATGGTATTGTGTCTCTTGGTAGCCTTAGACAATGCTTAATGATAGTTTATAATCAAGAAATCCCTACCAATGTAAAAGCAAGCTCTCCCTTGCTACTTTAAACTAATGTTCTTTTGTTCTTTCTTCTGTAGGGATGGAGAACTGGTCAGCATTCTTATTATAAACCTCTGTATACTATAAGACAGATATTAAGTCATCTCTTAGCTTTCTATTTTCCTGCTAAGCAACGAAACTCCTTTAATCTTCCCCCACATGACCTATTTTACATCCCATTAAGCATTTCCGTTGTTCTTCTACAGACCTTTTCCAATTTTCACAGTTCCTTTTAAAATGTGGAAACTCAAAGTTGACAAAACAATTTAATAAAAGCTTATACAACGCCAAACACAACAAAGGATTATTTCCTAACTCCCTAAATCCCAGCATCGTATGAGTTTTATAGCATGCTTTGCTAAAAGCCAACAAGCTCTTACCACCTCTCTGTGCCTGTCAATCCTCATGCACTCTGTGAACGTGTGGCGTCTGAACGGACAGCTGTTCAATGGTGCCCTGAGCACATGCGATACCCTCTGCGTCTGTTCTCACCAGCTTGCTGAACTAGGGCTTTGGGGCGTGGAGCATGTTCCAAGTGTGCCTCATCCTGATTTTCTATAGTTCAGGCCATGAAGGAGCTAAGCGTGTCATTGGCAGAGCAAAGGTGGCCTTTGTCATCTTGTCTTAGGCTGGGCACTACTCTGCTGACTCACCTTGAGCTCACAGCCCTTTTCTTTGGATAATCGTCTTTCCTCTGCTGAGAGTATTGTTTACTTTCTTCTCTCAGGATATAACCTTGAATTTGTCCCATTTTTTTGAAATGTGATTTATATAATTTATTAAGATCATTTTGAATTCTAGTTCTAACTTTCCAAATGTTTGTGACCCCTGTTAGCTCAGTGTAATCTCCAAACCTAATCAGTATGCTTTTCATTCTGTCACCCAGGAAATAATGAAATGCAGAATGAAATCTAACATAGGCACCAGGACTGAATCCTAAAGATCTCTAATTAACAGACCCCTATGGCTTATGATAAGGACTTTAGAGGGTGATCTAAAAAAAAAAAAAAAAAGGCATGTTTACTTAATTGTGATTTGTGATGGGATCTACTTAGACATAATCTTCTTACTAACTGATAAAGGATAAAGGGGTAGTAGTTTATGGGATGGAATTAAGCATGATCGCAAATATATAATTATTCCATCCATTGCTTTCCTTTACCCTGTGTAGGTTAATATTTCACCATAAAAGGAAATTATACCACTTTGGATGATTTCCTATTCGAAAAACAAAAAGATGAAATTATAACCAAGGTTGTATTATTTATTCATTTATTTATTTTTTAAATAGTCTCTATGCCCAATGTGGGGCTCGAACTCACAATCCCAAGATCAAGAGCCAGGTGCCCCTATAATGAGGTTTTGTAATGGTGATCATTATTGATTATTGTCACTGTGGAGCTTAAAAATAAATCAATACCTAATTAATTAACTATTTAAAATGTAAAATGTAAAAAGATTTTTAAGTCAGTCCAAGAACTAAATATAGGGACCTGATTAATTTAGATGACTGTGATAATCATATTGTCTTGAGCTCAAGTTGCTTAATGATTCAACAAAATACTATGTAACTGCACAGAAAGGCAAAAACTAGTGAAAAGGAACGTTGAAGTTAAATATATTCACTAAAAAGATTCTATTACTTTCTAAACTTCAAACTAAATACTCGATACTGTTACAAAAGAGTAAAGCAATTATATCTTAATGGTTGTAAAGGCTTTCTTTGTTGGTAACTTTAAATTAGGTAACTAAATTTAATTTCCTCTTAAAAATATTTGATACTAGAGCAATTTCCATCAGATACGATTTTTATCCTTATTGCAACAATTTCCAAAAGATATAAACAATACACCTAGAGATAATTAACAACAATGTCCTTAAATAACAGTGTTCAGTTACTCAAAAATATTTATTGACTGAAAATTCAGTTGCTACATAGAACCTCTGCGTGATTATTTCTTAATTTCTTTTAGCTCCAGGTTCAGTTATTTTGTTATTTTAGGCTACTAGGTTGTTTTATGCCACTGTTTATTAGATGTTTTCAAAACTGCGCAGAAATGGGTCAAGGGAGAATTACAAAAAATTATCTCACCAGACTCAGATTTATGGAATGTTTGATAAAGGGATATCTGCTGTTAACAGAAAAAGGAACATATATCAAAAAGAAGAAAAAAATCTGAGCTGTTTGTTCAGCAAAGAGTGAACTGACCTTGGAATTGTATTGTATAAACATACAATTCTCCCCCATTTAGTTTTCTGCTGGCATATACACTCTGTCTGCATATAATGTTAATGCATCATTTATTTATATCAAAAGCCTTCCCTAGACAAGCATCCTAAAATATAGTAAGATAACTTTGTTCTGGTATTAAAGGAACTTAAGAAAATTCTGACTCTTAAAATATGCTCTTCTGTAAAATCAATTCTCAGATATTCAGCGTCTAATCAATGAGCTGTGGATTGTCTATAAACATGCTCAAATACTTCTCCTCCTCTTCCTTCCTTCTCTTCATGTATTGGCTTTCACTGCTCATTAGCACATCCAGGACAAGATGGGCTAGGTGACGCAAATCTATCAACTTAGAAGCCTTGCCAAAAACTTGGGGAAATTCACTTCCCTTCAGTAATCTTGTTTTTCATTACAGATCTTGAAATATGTTTAATTAACAGGATTAAGTCCAAGGTCAAGTAAACAGGTCATATAAAGGAATGATATCATAAAATATAATTTTAATTCTAACATACCATCAGCTTATATTCTTACTAAATACTACTTGGTATTTGTTTTTCTTTTAATTTTATATACTTTTTAAGATTAAAAATTTACATAGACCCTTAAAAATTAATGCATGGTTTTTATTTGCTTGGGCACATTCTATTACATTGAAGAGTACTTGAAAAAATTTGTCATTGTTGGAGATTTAGATACCATTTTATTATAGTGGGTTTTTTATTATAATGGCATGAGGATTAGTAGAATTTGACTTATGAATTGAAATGTGCAGGATGAATTTACTGTTTTCTTCAATAACACACAAAGAATTCTAGAAATAAAAAGATAAAAGATGTATGGAATCTGAATCAATCTAGATGTAAATTTGACAGTTCATTTTTATTACAAATGATAGAGTTTTTGAGATAACAGGCTTATAAATAATACCAAAAATATTCAATATCAATATTCAATATCAACCATACAAATGGAATCTTTGTGTGGTTCAGTGAGGAGTCTTACTCATACTAGATTGTTCTGATATTCCTACTTTAGTTAAATCAGATTTTTCAGAAAAGAAACTTAAAGATGGTTTACCTATTACAGGTAACAAAGTTTTACAGGGTAAATGTTTAATATTTCAACATGAAGATAATTATGCCAATTAGGGGGCATTTGTAAAATTGTTGTGTAATATCAAAATAAATATAAATAATAGTTTTTCCAGACCTTTGTTTTATTATACATCTAACAATCGTGGCTAAGATAGCAGGAAATTCAACAAAAGTTAGAATGATTACATTTGTATGTTTGAATTGCTGGAGATGATGGAATTTTTCCTTACAACTTCTGTATCTTTCAAATGTCTGATAAGAATAGTTATCATTTTTACAGATAAAACAGGTGTTAAAATAAAAAAGTTTAAAAACTAAATACAATTCTGAGAAGATTGGAAGATTTCTACTAGCATCCTCCAAGGGATCATAAATCTCCAGATGTTATATATGATGCATGCTGACTTCTCTCAAGGCTGATATACAATCACTTGGAAGAATCATGACTTTATTTTAAAAGTCTATCTTATCTCCACTGGTTACAAGTATAAAGAACATTTTAAGCATTAAGGAAACAGAAAAATCTAAGATTCTCTATCTGCAATTTTTTTTCTCATTGCTAGATTCCCCTCAAACCAATTACTGAAGTTGATATAAGAATGTCTAAAATATAGGGGGAAAAAAAGATATTTGAATTATTCATGCTATTTGAAGCAAATTCATAGTATTTAGTCAACAAAGAGTTATTGGGTTAATTTCAGTCAGCACTAGATGCTGGATAAAAATGAAGGAAAAAAAGACCCTACCATTTCCCTCTCGGGTCTCAGGATGTATGAACTCGAAGTCTAGCTGCTGGTGACAGTGGTGGCAAGGATTTGTGGGCAGGAGGGATCTGCCCATGATTTCTCATGGTCCTGTACTGTGGGCTTTCACCCTGTTTAGAGATGCCTCATTCCAGACAACAGTGAAGAAACAACCACAGGAGATAAGATATAAGTAGAAAATGGAACACATTTCATTTTTTTAAAATGCTTTAATGACATTTTTTTTTCTCTCTTTGAGACATTTTATGTTATGGCAAGCAACTGGAGGGGAAAAAGGATAAGACAATAAAAGAGATCCTGGAATAGATTCCAGTATAAATAAATAGTGTTTAAAATGAGGTCTCAAGCTATAATATCTAGAGTTAAAAACAACTGATTCTAGTCTTGTGGCGGGGGGCAGGGGGGTAGTGGGTGGGAAGATGGGAGTATAAGTACTAGAATGTACTTCTAGTGTATTCGCATAGAAGAATAAGACACATTTTAAGTCCACATTCACCTTCACTCTCTTTCCTCTTTCCAATGTCATTATCATTGGGAACTGACTGGAGAAGGGGGTTGGAAATTTCAAGGGCGTCTCCTATTTAAGTACAAGTTAAAATTAAAAAATGTGCATCCCCTGCCACTACTATAGGGCAAAGAATATATAGTTGGGTGTAGGCAGACAGGGATTAAGTCTTATTTGTGTATTACACTAAATTATTCATTAGACATAATTCTTTCTAGGCAGGTTGACAAAGAATCATAATAAACTGTTTAGTAAAAGCAGGGTTTACCAAACTGTGCATATCCCAAATGCAGTTTTAAAAATGAGAGGCAAGTGGGTTATCGCTGAGTAATCATTTATTTTATTTATGGGTTATCATTTATTTTCTTTGTAATTTTCTATATTTTCCAAATGATAAGGATACACATACATACGTACACACATACACACAATTTAATGAGTGCCTTACATAATGCCAGGAGCTTTAAATTTATTACTGCTAAATTTTCAATGATTCTACAATATGAGTATTATTACCCCTACATTTCTAGAGGGGGGGAAAAAAAGACTGAGGCTCAGAGAAGGTTAGCCCTGCTTAAGTTCACACATGGAAAATTAAATGCCACAGGTCAGACTTTTTTTTAAGGAAAAATACTAAAGAACAGAGATGAACTGCTTATTGTTGCTGTGAGGGGCATTTACGGGTCTTGGATATTACCGTGACAAATCTTTCTAGCTATTACCTGAGGGTTTTTACCTAAATCCCAAGGACATCTCATGGACTGGTTCCAGGCAAACATGATTAACAAATTCTACCCGGGCATACATATGTGTCTGGACAGACATATTTGTCTGGGCAAGAGGTTCATAACTTTGATCAGAGGATGATTAAGGTGCTTGTTCATGAGCGAAACCTAGTACATAGTTTGTTCTTCTAATAAACTTAAGCAGTATTCCGGGGCACCTGGGTGGCTCAGTGGGTTAAAGCCTCTGCCTTCAGCTCAGGTCATGATCCCAGGGTCCTGGGATGGAGCCCCACATCGGGCTCTCTCCTTGGCAGGGAGCCTGATTCTCCCTCTGCCTGCCTCTCTGCCTACTTGTGATCTCTTTCTCTCTCTGTCAAATAAATAAAATAAAAATCTTAAATAAAATAAAATAAACTTAAGCAGTATTCCTTGTATGGTTGGATTCATTAAAGATAGTAAAGTGATTAAAGGAGGGGTTGGGGGTGTGTGGGGTCTAGTGTGGGGGGGGGTAGTGTGGGGGGGGGAGCCAGAAGGCAGCTGCAGCTGGGACAGATAGATGCAGGCTGGGAACTTAAGCTTGAGAGAATAATGGAAGGCCGTGATTCTCAAATTTCAGCATCATCAGAATCACCCCGAGATCTTGTTAAAACACAGGTTGCTGAACTCCATCCCCAGAGCTCCTGAATCAGTCAGGTTGTAGTGGGGCCTGAGAATCCACATTTCTAACAAGTTTCCAGGTAATGCTGCTGTCGCTGGATAGGGAGTAACACACTGGTTTGAGACAGACTCTGGGACTCAATAGGGTTTAAATCCTTAGTCTACTGGTTACAAGGATAGGATCAGTAACAAATTACTTAACCTAACTCTACCTCAGTTTTCTAATCTGTAAAGTGGGCATGATTATATCTAATTAAATTGAATGGGATAACACATGTGAAGGGCTTATTCCAGTGTATGACACACATTAAGAGTGCAGCAGACTTTATGCATAAATCAATAAACTCAATAGCTCAGTAAACATATATATACACATCTAATAAGGTTTTATATATATATATATATATGTATGAATACACACACACACACACACACACACACACACACAGAGACTTGGATTAGAGTTATAAAATAACAAAACAACTCCCATAGAATAGGATAATATACTAAATCAAAGCAGGTTGAATATAGTATGGTTAAGATAGTTTTAATTGTCTTTCAGATAAATAAGCCCTTTTCAAATTATTGAGTCAAGCTAATCATATCATTGCTATTTCCTTAAATTTGCAGCATTTCAATCACGGCAGATCCATCAATGCTAAGAGAATCCATGGTAACCACACAAAGTAAACATCCACCTACCCATTAGTGCCAGCAATTATTTGGCATTTGTTATGTTAGTTAAACTGTGTAATGGTGTGTGAGAAATCAGTTTCTGCTTCCTTGACCCTTTGGAAAGCTGGTTTTCCAACCCAGCATGCCTTGCTGAGACTCCAAAGTGTGACAGCTGTGACTTCAGGCACTGATTCTCTCACAAGCCCCTGCTGGAAATGAGGCAGCAAACATCATGGTCTCCTCCAAAAGAGTAAGAATCTTTTATAGGACCTTGATTATTGATAATGACCATTTCTATTTTGGGGCTAACAGCTAAATAGGACTTACACTGTTCATTTTAACAAGTATTCATCATGAACCCTGAACTGTCTTTCAGAGAATATTAATTTTAGGTGCATGTTATACACAAGAACACAATGAAAAGATGATTTTCATGCTTTTAGATATTAAGAAATATATCCTGTTTACTTGTATTGAAGATGTACAAAGAGATTTAAAAATAGTTAAGGACAGTTTTAAATGTAAATCCATCTTCATGCTCTCACAAATCCTTAAACCTTATTTTAAAGATACTAAGGATCTAAAACTACACAGAAATTTTACTCAATATAATTTTTAACTCACCAGATATTTACTATGTCTCCTTAGTAAATTCTCCTGTATCAAATTCTTGGAGAGATACAAAAGTGAATAAGCCCTTAACTATTATGAGGGAACTGATAATTCACAGAGGAGAGGAGATGTAATCACGAGAGGGAAAGGGAGGGCCTCTGGGGCATGGCCAAAGTCACAGAGACTGGACTGAGGATGAAACATTTACAATACAGTGAGAAGAAGCCCAGCCTGGCTTGAGTAGAAATTCGTGTTCTAGAGAAGTAGGAGATACTGTGAAATAAAAGAAGACCTGGGGGTGAAAATGAGTTCTGCGGACCTGATCATCCTGTTTACAGCCATAGGTTTTGTTAGCCAGAATCCTAATGCCATCATAACAGGTTTTTTGTTTTTTTCCCTTTACTGTTTCTGCATCTTTGTGCCACTCATGGATATACCTAGGAAGCTGTTTACAAGGAATGACCACAGCCATGGGTCAGGTTCTTCTCTGTCTCAATAGGCACCAAGATTTGACTAGGAAAGTAACCTTTGCTAGGAGCAGAACATAAAGATGGAAAGGTAGAAAGCTGCTTGGTCACGGCAAGGAATGGTGGGGAAGGGCTAACAAGGTCATCCCCTATCCCCTCCGTTAAGCTTCGAGTGTCTTACTTGTCTAATGAACACGTGCTCTATTCTGGCCTGAAGACAGTATGTTCTCTTTAAAGAAATCTGGGTTGGCAATGGCAGCTTCTATTTTAAAGCATAACACAATATGGCACCAGGGCAGGGGACATTATACAAGAAAAACATTCTCCTTGACATTCTTGCTGGCATGCGAAGGGGAGAGAAACCAGTGAATAAACATAGTAAGAAAACCAAATATTTATTCTAAAGCCACGCCCAGATGACTTTTTTATTCCATGTTCGTTGACCTCTCCCACTTCTTCCCTTCATTGCAGCAGAAAACACAATGCCTCCCTATGGATAGAGTTATGTTTACATGTAATTTTACCAGAGAAATATGAACAAAGGGATTTGAACTAAGCCTTATTAAGAAAATGCTAAACACTGCAGCTTGTTTACTGTGTAACATTTCTAATACAATTTTAGAGTAATGCAGAGTGGGGTCCTAACTATAAGGATAAAGAGGAGAGTTTCACATAATATTTTTTAGGTGGAAAAAAAGAGGCAAGAATGAATCCTGAGCACAAAGGTAAATAAAATACATTGGAGAGTACTTACTCTCCACTTGAAGTCAGAGAGACTCTCCTCTTTAACTGCTATGCAGATAATACATAAATGTATTATGTATTTCATTTGTAAGCAGAAAAGCTTAAAAGGATATTTGTACATCAGGGCATACTTTACAGGATTATAGTAGTAGGCCATCAATACTGACCTTATCTATACAAAAGATTTTTATATTGGGATGTCAAGGAAATGTACCAAGTTCATACAAAAACAAGTCCTTCAACATTCAGTAATACAGCTGTGAAGTGAGTATTCTGTTTTATAATCCTTTCACTCTGTGCATTGCTGAATATAATACATGGCAATGAACTTGCTATGAAAACAACAACTGATATTTCAAAATGAAACTTTCCTCTGCTTAGACCCAGAGGAAGAATGCATCCATTTGCTCAGGGTGCTGCCTGGCTACACTTCATTTATGCAGATTTTAGGTTAATTGATAGGACTCACAGACAAGGGTTCTATAAACCATTTTACTGAGCATACATCCTGATTATAATGTCATGTTAAGAAATGGAGTGCAATCTGTCTTCATGTCATATTTAATAGATTTCTAGTAAATAGCCCACAAGTGCTCCTTCTAACAGGTGATGAATTATATTAATGCCCTGTTGTACTTTCATAATTAAGGGTCTGGCAGGATTTCCATTATAATCAAGACTCATGGTAGGAAACAAAAGGAGTGGTTTTTATGTTTCCTGGCCCTGACCACAGTGCTCCCCTCATGCCCACAGCCACTTTGGGCCATGGGGAATACACCTGTGAGGCCAGACTCAGAAAAAAACCCTGCTGTTTGGGTATTATCAAACTCCATTTTTATCGAAGCATTCCCTTTCTTTCCTGGCTCACTTGCTCCTTCCATGAGCATCTGCTCTCCCTTTTTTCACTCATAAAAGTTGAATTTTCCTTCATCAGGAGCAAGCCTGGTGGCTCCTCTTTGATGCCATTTCCTTTCGCAGACTTCATTGCCCTGCTGTTTCCTCTGGAAGAAACCTGCTCCCCGTATCTGAGATGCATAGTGGCAGCATTCTTTACCTTTTGAATAACAATGAATGAAGTTCATAAACAAAACCAATACGAAGATGGCAAAGGGAGAGGTGAATATGATTGATGGAAACACTCTCTACACAAAACAAAGATGAATTTACCAGAAAATTCAGAGGGTAGAACTAGAGTCTGTAAGAGCCATTCTAAAGCAGCACTTCTAACAGCAGGAACGTCAGAACAGCTAAGCCAGAGGGAGGAGGGCAGAGTCCAGATAGGATGGGAAACCGACCCTGTGTCATTTTTCCCTCAAGTTCCTTTGGGTGGAGGCATCACACCCCATGTGTGTTAACACTCATCAGAAATGGAAAGAGAAGGGGGTTGGGTAGCGTGGAGAATAACAGAAGTGGAAGGAGAGATGGGAAAAAGAGGAAGACACGATGAGAAAAAAGGAGGGAGGCATGTTCAGGATTGGTTTAACCTACTTTGAAGTAAAAGAATCGAGGTCCAAAAGGGAAAAGGGAAAGAACAGAGTTGCCATTCATCCCCTTTCATGGATTAGCAATTTTGAAAAATCTTGTTATTTCCATCACAGGCAGACTATGTAGTCTAGTGAGCAAGCCCAACCTTCGGGGTTTGTACAGGTGAGGTCTCTGATCCTTACCTCTGCCCCGCCCCACCCTACCCCCCATGAAACAACTGCATCAAATTAGACAAGTTACAAGTTACAAGGGACAACAATATTAATTTCCCAGAGCTTTTATTTATTTTATTTTTTATTTAGATATTTAAAATATTTTCAAGGAGTCACAGTCCCACTGCTATCTCCTTTCATGTCATATAAATTTCAAGTTATTTAATTTTATAAATTTGTAATCTAAGTTATACTTAAGTCTTATTTTTACAAAATTCAGACATAGTTCATTACTATTAACTGGTGTGTTAATATTGTTGAGTGACAATATTAACAAAGGTCTAGTCCCTAATAGTGTGAGGTCCACAGAGATGTTCTGGGTCTGTTCCACACTGTAAGAAGCAGACATACAACTTCGGTTCCCAGATGTCCATGAGTTCCTGTTACCTACTTTCTACAACATACACTCCAACCTTCTAATGACCTTTTCCTTTGGTCAAACCTGAGCAAATTTTTGCTCTTGCAACCTAAAACAGTTGCATCAAAGTCAGATAAAAAAGAAAAAATGCTTATCATGCCATCTAAATTCCTACCTGTTTTACATTGGAATTATATGACTGTGAGGGAAGATAATTTGTTATGCTTTTAAGGTAGGTGAGATGTTCAAATATTGAGACACTATTCAGAAAACGAGTATCCATTTTATTTAGCACACAATAAGAATATTATGCATAGAATCCTCATATACGCACTTCTGGGCAAAAGAAAGTATTTTTTGTTGCTAAAGTTGTATATACTTTTCTAGAGTAAAACTTTATACTAACCTTTTGTAGAAAATCAGAAAGAATTAGTATGGTATATACGATAACCTACTATGTCATCGTGCCAGAAGTTTGACCAATTCCTTTTCATGGAAGTTTGAAAATGTCAAGTTCATTTTTAAACCCATGGCTAGTTTCATCTACTTTAAACCAAAAGTGACAAAATAGGAATTGACTGGGGGGAAAATTCTGCAATCCACTGTTCTTAATATTTGATAATCCATGTGAAGCAGGTTTACCACAAACTGCTGTGACAGAACAAAGATGACAGATAAACTCCTGTGACCAAATTAATTGGAAATAGATGCCTCAGTCTTGTGATCCTATTTCAGTTTTTGAAAGAATTATATGCACCTTCAGAGCACGCCACGTCTAAGGATGATTAGTCCTTGCACTGCTGGCATCAGGCTGATATGGCGTGTTGCCAAGTGTCTCAAGAGAAAGCTAAAAGTTCAGTGGAGGTGGTGCAGACTGTGTAGCTATTCCAGGATTACCTCAGAGAACATTCTGGCTTTTCTGCTGAAAGCTTGTCAGAGTTTGATATCTATTCTCTTTGTGCCTGTGATGTGTGTTTTCAGACTGCCATAAATGGGCTTCCTTAAATTGGTCTCTTGTTTTTTTCACTTTTGCCATATTGCTGAGAAACACAAGGTAACTTCAGGCATTTTATCAGGCCATTTACAGCCACATATCTTTTTCTACCTTTATTAGGATTTATACCTGTCAGAGTGATCTGGTATTAAACCATGGCTACTAATCCCAAAGAGAACTCTTAATGTTTTCCGTTTGGCTGGAAACAAGAACATGATGTTTATTACACAGAGGTAAATGGTCAAGCATCTATAAATTTGCAGCTAGCCAAACTAGACGCCAATATTAAACATAACCAAAAATGCTGTTAATTAAATAGTGAAATATCCTACAAATAACAAATTATAAACATATCATAATGTCTCTCGTATTTGTTTCAAAATAATTCGGTATGTGGGAAGCGAGTAGGGAAGGTGAGAATATAGACAGAACCAGTTTAGCTGTCTATTGTAACCGCTGAGGCTGGATACTATATCCACAGGCTTTCATCATAGTTTTCTATAGAGACTTACGTTAACATTTGAAATTTTCCACGATAAAAACATTTTAAAACATAAAGCCTAGCAACTTTGGAAGGTTATATTATCTAATGTGGTTGAAATAAATTTACTTTTCAGACTAGAAATATAATCTACTGAATGAAACATCAGTATCGAATCTACTTTACACAGTAACCATAATAAATATATGAGATAAAATATATCTGTAGCTAGAGTAAATATTTCAAAGTCTAATATAGATATATGCTCTTTATACTGATAAATCTACTTCTTGCCTTGTCAAACCAACCATAACTAATGTCATATAAGGAAACCTGAAAGAAACAATTATTTCCACAGAGACTTTTTTTGTGGCATGTTTAACTTCAAATGACAAAGATGTACATGCTCTCAAATTAACCTTTTGTTAAGGCAAAAGGAAAATTATAAGATTAAACATACACAAAAAAACAGTCTACTCAAATGTTAGAACAACCTACACAAACTTGACACTAATTTTGACATACTTATCCTTTCAGCTAAAATATGAATAAGGCTACAAGAAGTATCTCCGTTTACACTAAAAGAACTCAGCTATCCATAAAATATCTTTATAGTCTCTTTTTTTCCCTAAACAAAAGCTTTTGGGATCTTTATTTATTTTATTTAAATTTAATTAGCCAACATATGCTACATGATTAGTTTTTGATGTGTGTTTATTAATGATAGCTTTTTTTTGAAGACTTTATTTATTTATTTGACAGACAGAGATCACAAGTAGGCAGAGAGGCAGGCAGAGAGAGAGAGAGGAGGAAGCAGGCTCCCTGCCGAGCAGAGAGCCCAATGCAGAACTCAATCGCAGGACCCTGAGATCATGATCTAAGCCGAAGGCAGAGGCTTAACCCACTGAGCCACTCAGGCGCCCCTTAATGATAGTTTTTTTGAATGTAATA
The DNA here is from genome assembly GCF_922984935.1 of Meles meles. Classification (NCBI taxonomy): domain Eukaryota; kingdom Metazoa; phylum Chordata; class Mammalia; order Carnivora; family Mustelidae; genus Meles; species Meles meles. Next base: position 53,022,996 of record NC_060068.1, on the reverse strand, counting down.
AGGATATACACTGAAATCAAGTAAACTGTTTGAAACAGACCTAATTGCATCACTTAAAATGTATGTTTAAGAAGAACAGTCTTTCAAATCATATTATATTAAGAGTTATTTTGACAACTTGATAGCTATTCTCGTTTAAAAAACATATTACATGTTAACCCACAGAGTGTTTTACTTTTTTAAAAAGATTTTATTTATATATTTGAGAGAGAGAGAGGGATCACAAGTAGGCAGAGAGGCAGGCAGAGAGAGAGGGGGAAGCAGGCTCCCTGCAGAGCAGGGAGCCCGATGTGAGGCTTGATCCCAGGACCCTGGGATCGCGACCTGAGCTGAAGGCAGAGGCTTAACCCACTGAGCCACCCAGGCTCCCCTGAGTGTTCTACTTAATAGAGTGACACACTTATGAATGTGTAGCCTATTTATGACAATTTCAAGAACCATCATTCAAAAATTAAAAATATATTCCCCAAATCAGTAAATATCTAACAAATAATATAATTTTATTATCTGTGAGATCAGTTGTGGTAAAACTGTATTGATATGGCTGGGTACATTTTCTTAATTTTAATACTACCAAATTTTCTTAAAAGTCTATGCAAATTTAGTGATATCTTAAATTGAAAATTACTAATAAACTCAGGCCAAAAAAGTCACATTATTGAAACTTTGTTACAAATTTTTGAGTGAGTGCATTTATAAAAGGATGACTGGGGATGATTTGCTTCTTTGAGAAGAACTAGGGAAACACAGGAGTGGGAATTTACAAGTAAATTACAGTTCATATACTTCAGATATTTTGTCTGTATAGTCTT